>NW_012106753.1:254030-283202 GCF_000951045.1 Mandrillus leucophaeus
TCTTACAAGTAAGTTAGTAATACCACATTGTTACCTTACCTCCCAAAAAATGTCAACAGAAGAACACTAAAGAATACATAAAAACACAATTAAGTCCTTCAAGGGTTTTTTATTCCATAAACAAACATCTAAACATTGTTGTACCTTTATCCCATCATTTGACTGTTGCTAATCTAAAATACTATCTTGGCTTTGCTCTCAGACATGGCTATTACTGTAAAGGAGTGATGAGTACTTCGCACTTTTATAATCAGTCTGACATAGCTTATACCACTTCTTGTTCACTTTGATGAGGCTACCTGGCAACTTGAAAGTATTAATGGAGTTGAATTACAGATGATTCTTTTCAATTTTGTTCCTCTGTTGATTATATGAGTGAAGCCATATAGAAGTGTATGCCTTAACAATATGAGTAAATATAATAATATAATGTGATAGTAAAATGACATCCTTTAAAGTTCTTCATAATGCATGTTCTTTGTAAATATAAAAAGAAATTCCAATCTTTACCACCCTTTCTCTTATCCTTTCGTATATAAAATACATCCTAAACTCACTATCAAGCTTAACAACTTGTATTCTTCTCATGTTTTTTAATTTTTTTTTTTTTTTTTTGAGATGGAGTCTTACTCTGTCACCCATGCTGGAGTACAGTGAAGCAATCTCGGCTCACTGCAACCTCCACCTCCCGGGTTCAAGTGATTCTCCTGCCTCAGCCTCCTGAGTAGCTGGGATTACAGAGGCCCACCACCATGCACAGCTAATTTTTGTATTTTTAGTAGAGACGAGAGTTCACTATGTTGTTCAGGCTGGTCTTGAACTCCTGAACTCGTGATCTGCCAACCTCGGCCTCTCAAAGTGCTGGGATTACAGGCATGAGCCATGGTGCCCGGCCAAGTTAAATTTATTTCACACATATTTTCAGTAATATGCTATTTTAATCAATGATGTATCACATATATTTATGTCATATATACATACTTTATTCTTTAACTATTTCAGAGTAACTGCATAGAATGCATGTCCAATGATTTATTTTATTCTGCTTGTGAAGAACACTTAAGTTGACTCTAGTCAGCCTAGTGGATTTTCGTGTTTTGTTTGCTTGGGATGTGAGAGTGTGTGTGTGTGTGTGTGTGTGTGTGTGTGTCTGTGTACAGTCTTGTATACACACAGAAACTGACACTTCTGGTCTTAAAGCTTGAAGCTTACATTTGTTTTATCTGAGTTCCTTCCTCAGTAAAGGACCCCCAGGCCTCTCAAAAAGTATCAAAGAAACTCACCAGGTCACCACCTACAGACAGTGAGACCCTAGTCCCCTCATTCATTATGATTGCTTCCTTAGGCATCAGGAGCTCCTGTTTTCCTATACATTGTTACATTTTTTTCCCTGCTATATAAACCCCTAATTTTAGTCTATCAGGGAGATGGATTTGAGACTAGTCTTCCATCTCCTTGGCTGCAACCCCTGATTAAAGCCTTCTTCCTCGGCAATAATCATTGTCTCAGTGATTGGCTTTCTGTGGAGCAAGCAGCAGGACCTAGACCAAATCTTTGGTGTTTTGGTACCACCGTGACCCCACACAGGTCTTCCATTTTTAGAAAGATGTTGGGAACCTAATGAAAGACAAATGAATCAATGTGTTGTGTCTTGTAACTATCTTACCTCATCCCACCTCGGAGCAGGAAACCTAGCATTCTAATGACTGAAGTAATTACCTTGTAATAAAATCCTATTTTTAAGGGACAGATCATCAAAATTCTCTTCTATATTTTATACTAATTTTTTTACTGGTAGCATATCTGCTTTTTAGGAAGAAAATATATTTGGGATTTTTGTTATACAGTGTTTTTCAGATATATGTGATTTCCGATGACAAGTTTTAAAAACCCAGGATACAATTTGCTTCAGTCTCCAACTGTAATAAAAGGATTTTTTTTCAGATATTGATCTAATTTTCATATAAATGAATTAAACATAAACTTATCCAAAATGTACCTGTATTTATTATTCCCTTTGAATGTAGAGCAATACTATCTTATTGGGTGAATAATTAATCTCATAATAGCATTACTTGATTTCATTCTTCTTGTTATCCTCACACCATAATTTATTAATTTGCTAATTTGAAAGTCTTAATTGGAAAGAATCTTCACCCAGAATACTCAAATACTCAAGAAAAGAAAAAAGTGTCTTTCCTTGATTAATTCTACTAGGAATGAATAATAAAGGCAACAGCAACAACAAAAAATAAAACATAGTAGCTAACGTAAATTGTGTACCCACAATCCTGCTGGTCACCGTCCTGAAGGATTGCCTTGTATTCACTCACATAATCCTTGTGACAACCTTGTCATTCTTCCCATTTTATAAATGACAAATGGAGGTGTGAAGATGAGATGTTAAGTGGTTTGCTAGGATCACAAATGTAGTAAAAGGCAGAATTTGGATTCAAGATGAGTCAGGAGACTCCACATTCTTTAGTCTTAATCTAAATGAGATTGAATTTCACCATATTTATTTATACACAAAATCTTTTAATGAAGAGTTGCACCATGTGGTACAAAACTGGACTACATTATATTCTTATTTCTATCTTGCAGATTCATAGCCTAAATTATAATTACCCATTTCCATTTGTTATGTATATAGACAAGGTCTCACTCTGTTGCTCAGGCTGGAGTGCAGAGATATAATCATGGCTCACTGCAGCCTCAAACTCCTGGGTTCAAGTGATCCTCCTGTCTTGGCCTCCCAAAGTGCTGGAATTATAGGCATGAGCCACTACACCCAGCCAACCCTGAGAGATATCTTTATTATCATTATTTTTTGAGACGGAGCTCACTTTGTTGCCTAGGCTGGAGTGTAGTAGTATGATCTTGGCTCACTGCAACCTCTGCCTCCAGGGTTCAAGCTATTCTCCTGCCTCAGCCTCTTGAGCAGCTGGGATTACAGGAACCCACCAGCACGCCCTGTTAATTTTTGTATTTTTAATAGAGACTGGTTTCACCATGTTGGCCAGGCTGGTCTCGAACTTCTCACCTCAAATGATCGGCCTGCCTCGGACTCCCAGAATGCTGGAATTACAGGTGTGAGCCACCGCACCTGGCCTCCTGAGAGATATCTTAGTGGACATTTATACTTCTCAATATGCACATGAGATGCAGGATATATAAAGTAAAATAAATTTTAATTACTGATGATATTTAAAATTTTTACATTGATTTATTTCCTTTTATACTATAGTTAGTAAATTTTTATTAGGTATTGTTTAGAAAATACAAAATATTAAATAAAAGAGGAAAAAACGCTTGTTGTTTAACCAACCAGAAATAATCACTTCTATAATTTCAGTTTATCACCTTCCAGATACTGTTTAGAAATAACCATTTTGAAATGATAATCATCATGGATAAACTGGTTTGTGAGATGTTTTTTTCACTTTCTATTATATCATTTTTTTAATGGCATAAACATCCTTCTACAAAAATGTAATGAATGCATAATGGGGTAGGCTTAAAACAATATTTTGAATGCCTTAGGGATGATATCTGCCTTGCTACTCTTATCAACACATTGTTGATCAAGTGGCTAATTTCGTCACATCTGTGTCAGTGAAAACTTTGGGCTCATTTTTCTTGTAACTGTGTTGACAGGAATTTTGCGGTAGTTTCAGAAAAACCTGCACACACACACACACACACACACACACACACACACACACCCCTTTATATTAGAGAAAAAATATCCAAGATACAAAAATAAAATTTAGTTAAAGAATAACTACTTGGATTTTCAAAACCAAATTGAATTTTATTAGAAAATTCTCATTTCCAGGTCAAGTTAAGGATGAGTCTTTATGATATTTGCTGGCAGTAATAATTTATGAGGAAATATAGGGAACTTTTCTGTGACTTGTGTTTTGATAAGGAGCTCATAGAAGCCAAAAAGCGGATTGATTCCTGGAGGACTTATTATTCTCTGCCTTATGTGTGAAAGTCAAATGATCTAAATGTTTTAAATTCCAATATTTCATTTGTCTAGGATCTAGAAAATATTTCTCATATATTATTGTTGATGACAAAGCCCAAAATAAACTTTTAAAATGATTTTTGGCTCTTTTGTCTAAATGTGAGCAAAAAAATCACTTCTAAAAGTTTGTATGAATGCAAGGTTGATGATATGTTCAACTTGACACATAATGAATTTCACCTTATTTTTTAAATGACAAGTGACTATAAGCCATATGTTAATAGTCACTATATAAAACAGGTTTTCTCTGTAAAACTGTCATTCTGTTTGTAAGGTAAATGTTCTACATAAGGACAGGTGAATTCTAGGTTCTAATTACCATTAATATTTTGTTGGTACACCATGTATAGATAATACTGGAGATCTATATATAAGTTTACACTTTAAGTTTTAATTGATATTTTCTTGAACTTCACTTTTGCAATTAAGAACTGGAAATGAATCAGCTTGTATTTTTCCTCGTATTTGGACCCTGGTTAGTGGTCCTAAAAAATTAAACCGAACTCATACAAACACCTATGATTTTGGCAGAATACACATTCTGAAAAAATTCTTTAGGTATACAGTTGAAATAAATCTGAGTATCCTTTCTTTGTTTGTACATTATTTCATAACATCTAGAGTAATCTGGTTTATTCTCTGCAGGAATAGAGAATAGGCAACATTCTAACCCATCCCTTTATTGTTTCGATTTGGGAGTGATTTCGAAAGTCAAGTAATCCTACTAGGAAATTACTGAAAGAATGCATTTGGGATTATTATTCTCAAACAAAAATCATTTACATTTTTGGCAGATGTTCTCCAACAATTAACATTCTTACAGCTAACTTTTTTCATAAGAAAAAACTCATCTATTTCTTTAGCTATAGATTTGCCAATTATTAAAAACTTAAAAAATCAAAAGGAAATTAATGTACTTCAAATGAATTTGTTATAAGAGCCTTAATGAGATTGGCTACTGCCATGGCAGTTAATTTATAACCTTTTCTTTATAAATAGGAACACCTGCTTTGATACGCTGTGTTTATTGTTGTCTTGATTTATGGCATAGAACTCGAAGGATTCCGTTCTTCAAGAATGTCTTAGCCCCATCCGTAAATCTTTGTTTGGCCCACCTTGTGCTCTGTTTATGCACTGACATTTTTAGACACTCTAGTTCATTAATTGGAAAAGCATATGAACCTAGCATCAGTCTGCATCACATTTGTAGTCCAGATTGTTATCAGATAACATAACCCTCAAGTCTGTGCTGCCTAATTCTTATCTAAAGTTTTATTGCAAGAAACAGTCATTTTGAAGGGATTTTTGAAGGGTGTCCAGTGTAAACTATTACTCTAGATTACTTACATAATGCCCTATGATGTTCAGGTACTCTGACAGTAGTGTTACCCTGTTTGGACTGTTTTAAGAATTGCTTTGACAAAATTGGTTATGCCATTGGCTTTCAATGAAAGATATTATGGGCAATAGCCATACAAAAATCGTTACATTTTTTATATTAAATATGTTGGTAAAGACACATTTCCATAAGATTTTATAGTGATTGATGGGTCAGATTTCTCTGATGTCTCTTTTTAAAAAAGAGTACCACTTGAGGAACTGAATGTTTATTTAATGGAAACTTTTGTTTCTGTTTCTCGTTTTGTGTCTTATAAACCACTTTACAAAATGTGTAGCTACTTCTAGACAGTGTACACTAAGCCATTTAAAATACTTTGTATAATTAAGGTCAAGATAGTTATTATTTGCTTTAGATTAAATTTTCTTTAAATATAATAAAAATAAGACTTCAATTTTGTTCTTTAATCTCCATAGAGATTACCGAAAAGCAAATCTACTTTTAATATTAAGGTAACAATGACAAATTGGAAAATGTCGGATGTATATTCCATTTCATGCCCAATATAATCATTTTTACATTTATTTTTGTATAATTATCAATTTATCAAGTTGTAGTATAGTTCATTGGTTAAATTGTTGTGATTCAGTAGGTTGCCTCAACATATATCAGATACAATTGATTAATAAAAAATGTAAGAGGTTTTTTATGTTGTATTATGATACAAACGTAGAATGCTTTGATGTTGCATTCTGAGAAATAAAAAACATATAAACGATATCTATAAAATGCCAGAGAGAAAATTACCCATTAGTGACTGTAACAGCCCAAACAATCTAATAACACAAAGTTATTTTAGCTGTATACCATTAAATATCTAATATATGTGTACATTATTCTTTACCTCACATCAAATGGATTGGTTAATTCAGAAAATGTGCAATCTGGGAAATATCAAAAAATGAGCATCTTTATGAAGTAAAATTATCTTATGCTATAAATGTCAAATACTTGCCAGGCAATTCTAGAAAACTCCTGAAACTTGTGATTTTCTTTAAATGAATTTGAAATTAAAATGTCCATTCAAATATTTTAAGGTGTAATGAGCTTCATGTAGCCTGGAACTAGTAATGACTGCTTTGTTTGATATTGTTGGACAGTGCAGTATATCAGAATAGCAACTTTTTAAGCAAATGTAAATTTAAGACTTTCAGCAAGGAAGATTTTAAAAACAATCCTTTTGATTATTTTTTCACAGCATATTTTATAATGAATTGCCATCTTCAAAAGAGAACAAGGAACGTAATTTTAGCTTTATATGATGACTCGAGGTAATTATTATGAACATCTATGCTACAGTGTAATCAAGTTATGCCTCTGAGGTTTTTACTGATGCTTGATCTTCTGAAACTAGGTTCAGACTTCTGTTCTTTCTGGATTTTTCTGGCGATTTTAACCTTAAGTTAACCTTGAGCTTTTGGAATATAGGTAACTTGAATAAGAGTCACAGGTGGGGTTATAGATGAAATCGTATTTTTGTTTTATACTCATTGGATTAATTTATACTGCTATCTCTGTAATAATCTCTCTATATTTAGACATATATATAATTTCTCTATAAGCATGTAAATTATGTCTGTTAAAATAAAAAATAAAACAGATACACACATGTACACATATTCACATCGCAAAACCTTGCTTTAACCATTCAAAAAGTATGCTGTTTTCTTTGAATCATGTCACGTAGTTTGTATGGTTGTAGTTATAAGTTGTTGACTAAAACATAATTTCCAAAATTAAATTACTTAAAGCACATATTTTATCATATCTTTTTGATGCATATGAGATTAAAATGAGTTCATTTGCACATTTATTAAATGATAATGATCATGACTCTTCTATTTGTACCCTTGCAAAATTTTCAATTGCTTTAATTATGAGCCCAAAATCTTTACAGTTGCTTTTAGTGTTCAAAAAATTTTGGTAACATGTTTCCTAATTTTGAAAATTGACAATGATTCCTTGCACATTTTTCAGCTGCGTTCCAATATTTTAAATGTTTATGTTTATTTACTAGAAAATAAAATTACACAACTTTACCTACAAATGTACTACTAAATGTGTAAAACCAATCTATAATGTTATTTTTAAATTAGAATTCAAATGTTAAATAATGTGGTACCTACACATGCTATAACATTCCTTAAAAAGTATCTGAACAAACATATCTAAAATAGTAAAGATTTTACATAGTCACATTTTATATTTTAAATCATATTTCCATTCCAATTTTCTTGCAGACTGTAATCCTAATGTAATATTATTTGAATGTTTGCAAGTCTTATATTGATCACTGTACCATATACACCTCAAAATCATGTGTATAAAATAAAATTAAAGTTTATTGAATAGTTTTCTGTGATCAGTTCATTGGAAATGTATCTAAAGTAGAGTGGATGCAGATTTTGATTTTCAGTCTGTCCATGTATCTGTGGGTTAATATTTCATTCTCTTGGCTCATCAAGTGCTGACTTATGTTAGCTACCATTAAACAAAATTGCAAATGACTTATTATCTATTCATTAGAATAGTTCACTTTCTTGATTTCTCAGCAGTATATCAAGAAGGATTTGCCAGTACTTACAAAATGACTTCTATCATGTATTTTAATTTATTTCTTAAATATATCTTATGTAAATCTGGACTGAAAACAAAACCTGATAAAAATTGGACATTTTATATTTTAAGCTTTTAGCCATTGTCTGTGAATAAAGATTTATGTGTATATTGGGTAATTTCAAGATGTATCATTATTTAACAGTTGAAAATAATTAATATTTTAATTATGCATTTTAGTGGACTAGTAAAAGACAGCAACATCTGAGACAGTAGAATTAATCTTAATTAAATGCAACTAGTTTTTTGAAGTACAGAGCATTAAACCTAAGATTGCAGTTTGCCCTTCACAGTTACATAAATGTCTTTTTTTTCTGTTTCTTTTTTTATCATTTGAGATTGTTGTATGAAACCTTTTGTGGAAAATCACATCCAAACATTATCAACAGCAAAAAGAGTCATTTGAGGGACACTGGAAAATATAGTGTTCAAAAAGCACATATTAATTATTTTAGTGCATTTTTGACAGAATCTACAAACTGCAGTTGGTAAATCACATGAGTTAATTAGCCATTAGAAATGTGGTTTGCCACTAATGATAATCAGTAGACTGGTAACAAAGAAAACTATATATATTCGTTTCCAATATAGAAATATCTAAACAAATGTTAACAAAAGTATTATGGGTTTGACTTATTGTTAAAAAAATATGAAATAATGCCTCTAATGTGCTATTTTATTAAAAATATAAAATTAATTGGTCAGATGTAAAGACATTTTCACCTACTTCATCCTTAAAATTATGCAAAGTATACAACAGAATATAATATGTGCCTTAGTCCACTTGGGCTGCTGCAACAAACTACTATAGACTGGATGGCTTACGAGCAACAGAAAGTTATTACTCACAGTTCTGGAAGCTGGGGAGTCCTTGATCAAAGCATCAGCAGGTTCCATGTCTGGTGAGGACCCTCTCTCTGATTCATTGATGATGCTTTGAACCTATGTCCTCACATACACTCGTTCCATTAATGAGGCCTCACTCTTCATGACCTAATCACCATCCAAAGCCCCACCTCTTCATACTGTCATATTGGGGCTTAGAGTTTAGAATATAAATTTAGGGGGAACACAAACATTCAGGCTATAGTACAATGGGTAAATTCGATTACTAAGCCCTTTAAAAATGGCTGACGTAGATAAAAATGCAGGTCAGGCATGGTGGCTCACGCCTGTAATACCAGCACGTTGGGAGGCCGAGGTAGGCGGATCACGAGGTCAGGATATCGAGACCATCCTGGCTAACACGCTGAAACTCCATCTCTACTAAAAATACAAAGAATTAGTCGGGCGTGGTGGCGGGCACCTGTAGTCCCAGCTACTCGGGAGGCTGAGGCAGGAGAATAGCGTGAACCCGGGAGGCGGAGCTTGCGGTGACCCGCGATCACGCCACTGCACTCCAGCCTGGGCGACAGAGTGAGACTCTGTCTCAGAAAAAAAAATAAAAAATAAAAAAATACAGAGAGCATGCTCTTCAATATTCCATTAATATCTCCCAGCATGCTGTAAAAAAATATTTTATAAATCTTTTTACAAGGATTGAATATTCCACTTTTAAGACAGAGAGAGAGAGAGAGAAATATAGAGCCTTACTGTAGGTTTGTAAATTAAAAGTAAAAACAAAAACATGTTGGGATTTTCAGTATTTCTTCCTAACAATCTCTTTACTTTACTTCAGTGTTCTCTCCATAAAGAACAATAAATTTTTGACAATAGTTGAGAATGGAAACGAGTTCCTCACATGAAAATTATCAACCCTTGTACTGCCCAAATTGCCAATGTATCTGAATTCATAACATTCCGACTTATGCTGAGATGTCTTATTAAAACATAACTCTTAGCTCTTAATGTATGCATCAGGGAAAGATATAAACTCTATTATAGATCATGGCTTTTTTATTAAAAGAGGGTTTAGCTATACCATGAGTTTGGATTTTTTTGTTTGTTTAGCATACAAGAATGTTTTGAAAATAAAGGAAAGTCAGGTTTCTTGTTTGTTTGTTTTTGTAAAGTGGGAGCAATGTGATTTTGATAAGACATGGGAAGGGAGTGGCTGGCCGTGATGGGTCACACCTGTAATCCCATCACTGAGGGAGGTGGGCAGATCACATGATGCTAGGAGTTCAAGACCACACTGGCCAACATGGTGAAAGCTTGTCTTTACTGAAAATACAAAAATTAGCCAGGTGTGTTGGTGTATGTCTGTTATCCCAGCTACTAAAGAGGCTGAGGCAGGAGAATTGCTTGAACCCAGGAGGCAGAGGTTACAGTGAGTGAAGATTGCACCATTGCATTCCAGCCTGGGAGTCAGAGCAAAACTCTGTCTCAAAAAAAAAGAAAAAAAAAAAAAAGAAAAGAAAAGAAAAGAAAGAAATGGAAAGAAAGAAACATTGTGATGCTTTAACCAAAGCTGTTCTCAAATATAATCCATGTTATGAAGAAGTTCAATGTCTGGAAACTTATTTCCTTAAAACTCTGTATTCCCCTTAGAGAGTTTCTGTTTTCCTCAAGAGGATGCACAAAGGAATTAGCCTTCACTTATTATCTGATGTCTAATCTCACACTAAAGAACAATAATTTTGTCATCCTTCGTTGTCTTGCATCATCAAATTATTCCTCTTTTGAAGATCATTCCCAGCAGCACATAACATCCTATTATTTTCCCATTAAAATTATTTTCACTTCATTTTCCAGACCAACTGCTGCAGCATTTTTATCTCTTCATTGCAGTGAAATTTTTCAAAAGAGTTACGATTTGGCCTTCAATTTCTCACCCTCATTCCCTCTTACGATCATTCGAATACTACTTTATTCTTCAATATATCTCAGAAGCTGTTCTTATCAATGTTACGAAGAGTTTCTCCATGGGAAAATCCAATTTTGTTGGATCTTTTTGTTGTTCTCATCAACTTATAAGAAGCATTTGATCCAGTAGATAATTCCATTTTTTGATGACTTACTAACTTAATATGAGTGTCAAGAAACCATGCTCCTTCTTTCAATCACCTTTACTTGCTCCTCCACTTCTGTCAGATCATTTTATACTGTAGTCCTCAGACTCAGTCCTCAGTCCCCTTATATTCCCTATCTATTTCTGTTTTCCTGGTAATCTATTTGCCTTTACGTAAAGCACCATATAGATACTTGTATTTCACACCTACATCTCTTTCATGAACTGCAGAATTGACTTATAATACCAAATACCTACTTGTACTTGAAGTTCTATGAGGCATCTCAGGTTTAACACACTTATTCCACTTACAGTATTCTCCATCTCAGTTGATGGCAATTGTATCTTCCTAATTTGTCAGATGCAAAAACTGGAATCATGCTTATCTGTTTTATTTCTTCCACATCTTACCTACCTATAATCAGTCAACTTAAACTGATTAGAGTTAAGTAGACTTTACCTGAAAAACACATCTACAATCTGATTCTATCACTACCAATTTGCTATAACCTTAGTCAGAGCCACATTCATTTACTTCGCAGACTAACTGTCTTTCTGTCTCCATTTAGACACCATACAATCTCTTTTTAAATAAAGCTAAACAAGGGATTAGTTTAATACCTGAGCAAAATCATTTCAAACCTGCTTAACAATTAAATGGTGTGATGGTGAATTTTAGGTATCAACTTTACTGGATTAAGGGATAGTTAACTGATAAAGTATTATTTCTGGATATGTCTGTGAGAGGATTTCAGGAGAATATTAGCATTTGAATTAGTGAATTCACTCAGGAAGATACCCACTCACCCTTGTGGGCACCATCCAATCAGCAGAGGGCCCCAATAGAACAAAAAGATAAAAAGGCAATTTGTTCTCTCTAGCTCGCTTGTCTTGTCTTGCCCGTGGAGAGCAAAACTCCTTGTTCTCCAGTCTTTGAACTCTGGGACTTGCACTAGTGGTTCCCCAGGATCTCAGGTCTTTGGCCTCTAACTGAGAGTTACACCATGGACTTCCCTGGTCTCTCAGGTCTTCAACTGAGTCAAGATACCATCTTCCCTGATTCTTCAGTTTGCAAATGGTAAATCTTGGGACTGCTAGGCCTCCATAATCAAATGAGCCAATCCCCATAAGTCCCCTCTCACAAATCTCTGATTGGTTCTGTTTTTTTGGAGGGAACTGACTAGTGTAGTATAGTAACTGCAGGTCTCCTTCAGCATTAAAAGAGAAGTTTACAAAATAGCTCACAAGAAATAACTGATGCTGGAAAGAAAGCCACTAGGCTTTAAGCTAGGCTTAATTCTCTTGCCAATGATTTCACTGTGGTTCTTCTTAACAGAATCCCATGGATTTATATACCAACAATAATTTCACATCACTGAAATTTGACCTAGACTTTAAATTAGACTTTTATACTCTGAATGCCAACTCTGTTCCTCACTTGCAAATCTAAAATATCTCGTGGTCAGGCACAGTGGCTCAAGCCTGTAATCCCAACACAAAGGCTGAGGTGGCAGGATCACCTGAGCTGCGAATTTGAGACTGGCCTGGGCAACATGGTGAAAATTCATCTCTACAAAAGATACAAAAATTATCCAGGTTTGTTGGTGCAAAGTTGTGGTCCCAACTACTTGGGAGGCTGAGGCAGGAGGATTGCTTGAACTCAGGATTGCTTGAGGCTGCAGTGAGGCGAGATTGCACCATAGCACTCTAGCTTGGGCAACAGAGTGATACCCTATCTCAAAAAATAAATAAATAAATAAAATAAAAAGCAAAATATCTCCTAAGCTCAATTCATATAAATAAGATCATGCTCATCTTTCTCTGCAAAACAGCCCTCCATGCTGGATTTTTCTCTTTTATTCAGTTCCCACTTTCTTTTTTTTTTTTTTATAAACAACATCATTTAGCTGTAACCAAAAATACATTCCAAACAAACCATTTCTTCTATCACCATTCCTACCTCCATAATATAATCCAATATCTGTTCTTGCCAAGGGTACCACAAAAACTTTCCAAGGGGTCTTTTTAAAACTATTATCAGAATAGAAAACTCTCTAATGAAGTATGAAAGTATTGGTAAGACACAAGGTTGCAAAAATAATTATGTCTGAGCAGTTTCCATTTGTTTGTTTATTTAGCAAATGGTAATTAAGCATCATTTAATACAGACAATCATCCTGTGACTCTTCTTTGAACTTTTCAAACTCTTTCCCACATATAATTATCATGTGGCTCTTACTTGCTCTGTCTCTTACCTAACTCTTCAGGGTTCACAGTAACTCAGGCACATTTGACTTTTCTCTCTCTTTTAAATATGCCAATGTTACTATAGAAAAGGAAATTGTTCTTACTGTCCTTTCTGATGTGTTTTTATTAACCACATCATTTTTATCGTCACTTAAATTCTAAGTGATATCGCCACAGAGAAGCCTTCACGCTTCTCCCTAGTTAACAGCTATTTCCTGTTCCACACCCTAATTTGGTCACTTGCTAACACTTTTTCCATTTTTTTCCCATTAGTGATTATAGCACTATTAAATTATCTTCATGCATTTTATTTCATTTTTAAGAAGTTTATTCATTTACTTTCTTACTCTGCAACTAAAATTTAGGACACATATCAGCAGGAATCTCTCCCATCTTTCTCACCATTATGTCCCCAGCATCAGAACAGTGCATGGTCTATTGTAGATGATCAGTAAACATGTGTTGAATAATACATGAATGAAAACCCCTGCACGATCTGCCCCTGGCCCTTTGCTGCAAGGTCGTCCATCATACACCAATCACCCTTTGCTCTACACACTCTAGTCTTAGAGCCTTCTCGGATCCTTGAAAGCATCAAGCTCCTTCCAGCCTCAAAGGCTTTACACATCTTTGAGACTTCTTGGTGAAATAAACTCGTAGGTCATTCATCAAGTGTAAGCTTGTAAGTTCTTGGAGGGATGAAAAGAAAGGAAGATATACAATGTGCATCTTAAGGAGTGGGGAAGAAAATAAACTAGGACAAGATAGTCATTTTGCCATAAGGTTAAAGGTTCCCTTTGAGGTCACCACGTAACACTCTGTACCTTGCAGTGAAATCATAGAGGCAATGAATTAATTTTCTTATAATTTGGTTTGCAACAGTGCCAATTTGTTTTGCTCATGACTGTGTGTCTAACTTAGCCTATGATTGTATTAAAGGATGCTCAGTTACGATTTGCTAAATAAATGAACAATGATAACAGTTCAGTCACAATTATTTTTGTAGCCTTGTATTTCACCAATACTTTACTCTTCATTAGGACAATTCAATTTCTCCTTCTTATACCTGTTTATTTTGTTTATGCTGCTCTAGTTTTCTTATTCAGAATGCTCTTTCACAAAATTTCCACAGCCGATGTTCTGCTACACTTCAGTTTTCACCAACTGCATTAATTATTCTTGAAGCCTACCTAATTTCCATTAGTTATAATGAATTTATCAGTATTCTGTACTTAAAGCAATTTGCCTTCCAGCTACTTCCACCACAGTTGTACCCCAGTTTTTGCATGATTTATTATTTTCCTAGGCAACAATCTTTATGAGATCTTACATCTACATACTTGATCAATTATAGAATTAATACATGATCTGACTGGCACAGTGGTTCATGCCTGTAATCCCAGCACTTTGAGAAGCTGCGATAGGAGGATTGCTTGAGACCAGGAATTCCAGACCAGCCTGGGCAACAAGCAAGACCCTATCTTTACAAAAAGTTTAAAAGATTAACCAGGTATGGTGGCACATGTGCCTGTAATCATTGCTACTCAGGAGGCTGAAGTGTGAGGATCACTTGAGCCCAGGAGTTGGAGGCTGCAGTGAGCTATGATATGTACTCCAGCCCCATTAACAGAGTGAGATCTCTACTCTAAAAAAAACAAACAAAAACCCTCCATGATTTGTTAACAGCAACAAATTCATATTGAAAATAAATTACTTCATTTTCTATTATATAAGCTATATTTAACAATTATATTTTTCGAAATATATTGTTTACTCATAAATATGTGTTAGTCATCATTTACATATTTAAGGTCTCTATATTTTAGAGTATTTTTGTTTGTGCAAAAATCACAGGTATGGTCATTAAAATATTGCAAGAACATTAAAAACACTGTCCTTTCTCAATTAGTGACAGAAAAATCCTGAAGTTGTTGCTGGGATACGTACGATCTAACATAACGTATATTTTTTCTTCACATAGAAGCAGATGTGTGTAATAGCTGATATTCATGTTTCCTAAACTATTAACTCAATATCCATGACTTTTTTTTTCTGAAAGATATCACTACATCAGAGAGAAGGAAAAATGTCTGCCTTTTTTCAACTTAAAGATACCTTCTTTGAGAATCTTATATGCTTATTCTGTTTATATATATGTATGTCTTATAAATTTATATATAAATTTATAAATTATTACAAACACACACATATATGTGCAATTTATATATTTAATATATATATTTGCATAGACATATCACTGAGGTCTCTGTTTACTTACTTAACTGGTGAGAGAAAAAGTAATAGTACATAGATGTAGCAACAGTCCAAAAATGACACTTCTCTTCTTGCTGAAATAGTTACTCAATACTTTTCACCAAGTTGTGGTATAGATGGCAGGGAGTTATTTCTGCCCTCTGTTTCCCATTGCTTTAGTTAGCAATAGCAGCTTGAGTGCTTGGAGTCTTTTACATGATCAGTGGATAGTATCTTCTTGCAAAGGGCTGGAGGTCATACATTAGGTCATTACATTTGAGAGGCATTAAAGCCATTTCTCTGTTCCCTGTTTCTTAGAGGTTTATAATTTTTCACACAGAGTGGTTAAAATTTTGACACACATTGGTCTGTAAATCAAATGTGTATTCCAACACTATTTTACAGAATGCACTTACATTAAACATATCTGGAAGAATGCTCTCACATGGCATAGAAGTCACAAGAGGGAAGAAGCCGAACATTATTAAGTAGTTTGAACTTTAGAAAAAATTAAAAGTTGAAATTTATTAGACAGATTGAATGACTCAAAGTTATAGAAGCTAAATTGAGTTGGAATTTATATGGCAGATTGACTTTGTGTAAGTGAATATCCAATCTCCATCATTAATGTGATATCAATTTTCAGGAGCATGATGAGTCAAACTGAGTGTCTAGAATTTTATCTTCAGTTAATGGAATAATTTTGTGTTATTTTCTTGTTAGACATTAGTGTGATCTTACTACAGACTTCATTTTTTAATGTTTTTAAGAATTATGCACATGATATCTTTTGAAAAACTTAATATCTCTATACAGTGACATTAAATGTTTTCATAATGACAGACTATCTTTTTCAGTTTCTTAACCATTTTCTTGAAAACTTTAATGGCAACACAATCACCACTATTTTGGAAATGTGCTCCATCACATCCATTTTTGTAATTATTAAAATTAGAGAGTAAATGTATGTTTTTTTAAATTTCTGAACTTTATTAATAGATGTCAACCAGAATAAATTTCTATTGCTTGATTATATATCCTGCTAATGGAAAAGAAATATTGTTACTTCAATGATTCATTATTGCAAGAAACTTGATTTTATACACCTCGAAATTTATTGTGAACTTTATTAGCGTGGCTTGTATTTAGTCTTTTTGACAACTGGCACAACTTGGTGATTATTTTATGAAACCAATTTGACTGTACATGTATAGGATAATTTACCATTTTAACATTTATATATTTGCTAATGTGAGCATAGCCAGAGAAGTACATTACATTTTACTTTGGGCTATAATGTACTTATTTTCCTGATAAGAAAATGGCTATTATGAACCTTTAAAATACTCATCTGCAAAGGCTTTTATTTTGAAACCTAAGACCAAAAACAGAGTTACAGATTAATAAACATTTTGAGCACCCTTCACTAAGAAAACCAACAATAAAACAGGTGAGGCTCGTTTGACTTGATTTTGTCGATGGTTTATCCTTCTCTTATTATGCCTGTGATTGTTTGCTATTCTGTAGCCTTTAAATCACCTCCATCCATCTCACAATGAGAACTCATAATAATGGAACTTTACAAAAAGGAAAAAATACACTAGGTAAATCTCAAGTAATTTGAGATGCCGTACAGATTTTGTCCACCTGCTCTGCTGCTAAAGAGAAATTACTACCTTAACACGAAAAAGGCACAGTCTTCATTCTACAGGTATGACTTCGTGGTAAAAGGAAAACGTATGAAAAAGAAAAATTTGATTCAGTGCCTTCAACACTTCATTTTACCAATTACGATTTGTAGAATGAAGTAGTTGAGAAAATTTTCTATCATTATAAACTTAAAAGCAAAAGAGAAATGAGAGTTAAGGTGCTCTAACCTAATACCAAGCCTTTAAAAGACACATACTATATAAGATGGTAATAAGATTTCTGGGATACGTATAAATTTGGTATTGGAATGAGAATTTAGCAATTTGGTACAGGAATGTCCTTGAAATAAGCAGGAGGAAGCCTGGATAGTAATCCTAAACCTTGGTTCAATGAATTCAATAAATAATAACTAATGGCCTAGCTGTTTATCAAGAAGCTTTTAAGACATTTGTGTCAAGGATTATGGGGGCTCAGTTTGGAGTTCACTCAATATATGCCATATTTTTATTTTCTCTCATTTTAGAATAATAATAGACCTGGGGCTTTCAAGGCTATTCCTCACCAAAAGTTATCAAGAGTTTTCTTAGCATATACAGGGAAGTTCCCAACAAGGAGCTTAGCTTGTTTTATCTCATGATTGTAAGGAAACAACATATTGAATCTCACCACATTCAACATATTATGTGACTTTTTGTTTTTAGTTTATTCACATTAACCTTGTTTCTTTAAATATTCCTTTTAATTCACATTCGTTTCCATATAAAGGAATAGAATGTACTATAAATTAATATTATATAGGAATCAATACTTTCATATTTATATCAGGGCTAGAGAAGAAAATAACATTGAAGGACGCATGGACAGGTTGAGAGAGGAACAAGAGATTGTTTAGAGGGATGGCGAGGAGTATGATGTTTGGGCCCAGGCTGACATGGATTTGAACACCTGTCCTTTTATTTCTGGCTTAAGTTGCCCAAAATTAAATTTCTTGAGTTTTCTTTGTTTCAATTTCATCATTTAAAAATGTAATTAATGCTTGTTTGTGCCTAATTTTAACATATTGACACCGAAAAGATTCAAAAATTGAGTGTTTTAAAAAATTTGAATACTATACTAATACTATGAATGGAAAAAAAATGAAGACAATTTTGGAGCATTAGAAAAATGAAATTGAATATCTGAATTTGGGTAGGGAGGAAGGTTGAAACTACTGACAAACTTCACTTATTTTGACAAATGTTATTCTATTCATGAAACAAAAACAATAACAACAAAATTGCATTCATGCTTCAAACAATGCAACAGTCTTCTCTTTTAATGTCTGTGATTAATACTAGGCTGTGTGCTTTATTCCTCAGTACCTCTCAATGGACTCTTATTAAGCTGTTTTATTGCTCAAATGTCAGATCATACCACCCGTATTCTCTTAACATTTCCTTTCACTTTTTCAAGTGATAAAACCCTAAAAGGGGAATGGAGTAAGATGGGTTTCCATTATATTTGTCAATATTTACCTTGCTCATCTGATGGCTTTATGATTTATGTCTTTCTCTGAATCTGTCCACAGCTGTAACTGCTTAACCTGAACCTCTGCAGAAAATAATGTGTTTTCTGCTTATGCTAAATGCCTATTTGGCTTCTGGGGGTTGGGGAAAGGACGGCTTTTAGGGTTAGGTAGATACAAATTTTTCAATTACCTTAAGTAGTTATTCTTCTTGATATTTAATCAAATAGATCAGTTAATAAACAACACAACCCTTTTATAATTTAATTGTTCTTGATTTCGATTTTATATTGTTGAACAGTCATTCATCTTTTTGATGTGGTATTTGTAACTTTTGGTTCTATAAAGATAAAACAAACTTTTCATGTCACCTTATTTTGCTTTTAGTAATATTTATCTTCTCTCATTGTGTCTACACCTTTGTCCTTTCCCAGGTGATGGTCTAAAGATTGAATTGTGTTTGTTACTTTACAGCTTGTATGCTTTATCATCTAAATTTACATGACTTTCTTGAAGTTTTGATGACTCCTTTTCCAGATATTCTTTTATCTTTCTACAGCACTGCACAGGTGCAAACTTATTTTCCTCTTAAGGATTACTAGAATTTAAATACATTAATCCTATGAGTTCCCTAAATTCAAGTTAGAGCAAATAAAGAGCTCTCTCTCTATCAACATATCCTTCCAATACTGTTAGTAACCCGAAGTTGGGTGACATTATGTTTTTTATTCAGCTTATTTTTGATGTTCTATGAATACAATGGATTCCCAAAATAAAATCTAGAGTTTTCATATAGCGTTAAAAACATTTTCTTAATCCAATACAACAATGTTTTACCTTTAATTAACATGACTAAAGTCTGACATTAGCAAACTTTGAGTGATAAACCTATCTGTACTCCATAAAACTGTCCATATTCTTAAAATGAGAGTATTAAAAACATTATACCAAGGTTATCTAGAAGGTGTTAAAGAACTTTAATATTGTCATGGCTATATAGAAGCCATAACAATTTTCTTCTTTATAAATGAATTTTGTTGATGACAAAGTACGAGGATAAATTATGGAGCCAAGTCTCCCTTGCAATTATTCAGGACCTTAATTTGTTAGGAACATTAGAGAGGAATAAATGTCTTTTTTGGAGACAGTTTAGATTCACAGAAAAAAATTGGCAGAAAATGCAGAGTTTCCACAGGCGGGAACTCCTACCCCACACTGTTTCCATTTTAACATTCTTTCTCAGTGTAATATACTTATTACAACTGATGAACCAATATCAATACATTAGTTTAACTGAAATCCATCATTTATATTAGTGTATTTGTATAGTAAAAATACTCTTTGTATGGTACAGATTTTTTTTTGTTTTGACAGATGCGTTATTTCATGCATCTACCACTATAATATAAAATTTCACTGCCTTAAAAATGCCCTACTTTCCATCTATTTATCTATCTCTTTTCTCCTTAACCGCCTGTCACCACTGATATTTTTACGGTCTTTATACTTTTACCTTTTTAAA
The DNA here is from genome assembly GCF_000951045.1 of Mandrillus leucophaeus. Lineage (NCBI taxonomy): Eukaryota > Metazoa > Chordata > Mammalia > Primates > Cercopithecidae > Mandrillus > Mandrillus leucophaeus. The sequence goes on from NW_012106753.1 coordinate 274,205, forward strand.
AAATAGCATGTATTTGTCTTTACATGGTGTGTAGTCTTTTCAGATTGCACGTTTTCACTTGGTGATATGCATTTAAGGTTCCTCCATGTCTCTTTGTGGCTTGATAGTTTATTTTTATTGCTGAATATTATTTTATTGCATGGATGTATCACAGTTTACCCATTTACCTATTTAAGAACATCTTGGTTGCTTTCAAATTTTGGTAATTCAGAAATGGGAAGAGTTGGTGCCTCCTGCTTTATACCTCTTGCAATGAAAACTATGAGTATATACTCAATACATTATTGTTTACATTTTAGGTTCTACGTCTGTTGTGTTGGTCATGTTGTTTCAGATGGAAATGACAGTCGTTTTTTACAGAAGTGATACATGTGTATGGTGAACAAAGCTGTTATAAGCATCCGTGTGCAGATTTGTGTGTGGACATGAGGTTTCACATCATACGGGTAAACATCAAGAAGTGCAATTGCTGGATCAAGCAGTAAGACTATGTGTAGCTCTCCAAGAAGCTGCCAAAATGTCTGCCCAAGTAACTCTACCAGTGTGCATTCCCAGGTGCAGTGAAAGAGACATCATGTTGCTTCACATCTTCAACTGCATTTGAGGTTGCCTGTATTTGGGATTTTAGCAATTTTAACAGGTTTGCAGTTGTATCTCACTGTTATTTTAATTTGTAATTCCATAATGACATATGTCATGTATATGCTTCTTAGCAATCTATATATCTTCTTGGGAGTGTGTTTTTTAAACCAGTTTTGTTTCTTTTCTCTTATTGTAACATTTTAAGAGTTACCTCTATTTTTTTTAACACAAGACTGTTATTAGATGTATGTTTTGTGAAGATTCTAATACCAGTCTTTGGCTTTTTTTCACTGATTTTCTTAACAGTGACTTCTGCAAATTGAAATAATTTTTTTAAAAAGTCAAATCTGTCAATTTTTAAATGGATTATATTTCTTTGATATTAAATATGAAAAGTAATTACGAAACCTGGGATCATCTAGATTTTTTGTATGTTATAATCTGAAGTTTCATAGCTTGGTATTTATACATTTAGCTCTAGGATCCTGTTTGATTTTATTTTTACGAAAGACGTAAGGTCTCCGTCTAGATTTGTTATTTTGCATCTAGACTTCCTGTTGTTCCGAGGGCATTTGTTGAAGGGACTCTACTTTTCTTTATAGAATTGCCACTGTCCCTCTGTCAAAGATGCACTGACTATATTTCTGGGCTCTTCATTCTCTCCCATTGAATACCAGACTGTTGTGATTATTGTAGCTTTACAGTAAGTTTTGAAATCAGGTAACGTCAGCTGTCTGACATTTTTCCTTTTTTACATCCAGTATTGCAGTGGTTATTTTGGGTGTTTTGCTTTTCTATAGAAACCTTAGAATCAGCTGATATCCACAAAATAACTTGTTGGGATTTTGCCCAGACTTACATTGAATCTACAGATCAGGTTGGGAAGAAATGATATTTTAACACTATTTAGTCTTTCTATGTATGAATTTGGAAAAGCTCCGCAATTATTAAGATATTTCTTTGATTTCTTTTGTTAGCATTTCATTGTTTTTCTCATATAGACCTTGCAGATATTTTGCTAGATTTATATATCAGTATTTATTTCTGAATGCTAATGTAAGTAGTGCTGGCTCTAAAAAATCAGATTCCTACTGTTCATTGCATGCTTATGGCAGATAAATTATCTTTTGTATGTTACCCTCATAGTTTGCAATCTTGCTATAACTGCTAATTAGTTTCAGGAGATTTTTTGTTTGTTTGTTTATTCTTTAGGATTTTCCACATACATAGACAATTATATCAGCTGTGAACAAAGACAGTTTTATTTATTCTTCTAGTTTTGTACAATTAATTATAATGTTCACTGTAGGATTTGTTTTTGTTTGTTTTGAAGTGTTCCTTATCAAGTTGAGGGAATTATCTCTATTTCTAGTATTCTCATGGTGAGTATTATGAATGGGTGTGGGATTTTGTTAAATAAATTTTCTGCATCTACTGATCTAATCATATGATTTTTTTCTTTAGCCTGTTCATGTGATTGATTGCATTAATTGATATTTTAATACATGACCATCTTTGCATAGCTGAAATAATTCCCATTGATAAGAAATTGTTTTTTTAATATGGCAATAAATGCTATTTTATTGTTAGCTTATTTTATGATTTTAAAATGAAATAAATTTTAGCAGCCAAGCAAACTTTGTGTGTGTGAGTGCGTGTCTGTGTATAACCTCTCAAAAAGTACACTGTTAAATGAGAGTGAAGTAGCTAGAAGTGAATCAGCAGTGGTGTTAAGTTCAAAGGCAAACCTGTGTTTTCTGTTTTCATATAAAAAAAGCCACTTTTTAAAATGCTGAGAACATGTTAAAGAGTTGTATATATAGCATCTATTTATAAATGAAAGTGGCAGAGTTAATATATCACTGTCTTTTGAGAATATTCTATTTTCTTATGTTAACGCGCTATTACAAAAGTGAACATCTGGAAGGGCACCTGGGATGTGATGTTACATGTTTTCCTTCATGCTTCTTATGTGTCAGTCATTTACTTGGCTCTGTGTTTCACTCCCTTAAAAATGCATCGCCTCTCCTCATGTGCTTCTTGTAATCATGAAGGAGCTGCCATCTAAGTGAATAAATAGTCTCTTTTCCAGGTGATTAATTAAAATCCACACATTCTTTTAACCACAGATAAGAAGTAACAAATGCTTCACACATTGTGGCATCAGAGTATTAGCCAGCACCACTAGCTGAAAGAAACTGGACCACTTAACAAAAATGCTGGTGCCCAGAAGCATGTGCTATGATGTTTATAGATCTTGAAAAGGATAATCTCAGACCTAACTCTTAGATATCTATTATTATTCTGCAATGGTTTTGTATTGATGAAATGCCATTGAAGAAAATTGCATTGAAAAAGTCAACAAAAATAAATGCAAGCCACATTTTGTTCCTAGATGTGTAAGACCCATAGTTCATGCAACTGCTGTATCCAAGCAACATATGCACTTCAAATCAACATTAGCATGAACATAACAGACAAGGTGATGATCACTTAGGTGGGATTTTTTTGAAGCTCTATGACCAACTATAATTTTGTTAAGTGTTTGCTGGGGTCACATCCAGACTGCCTCTTAGGAAAAAAAAAAATGAATTCTGGCTTCCTGAAATATCGAGTGACAAGAAAAATAAAAGAACAAGAATCTGGCTAACTACACTAGTTGTAAAGCTAAAAATCTTATTCAAAATCATCCTTATCCTATACTTGCCAGATACTTATTTCTAAATCAATTCGATGAGAATATATCCCTAGTAAAAGATATGAATCGAAGTGATTTCTTGACTCTAAAGTTGCAATCGAAAGTTGGCCTGAGTCAGCTGGCATGGCCACATGCCATAACTCTCCACAGGTACCTTCCAGTGGTCCAGCTTGTAAACACATTTGAGTTATGTGTAATGCAAAGCATGGATACTCTTTACTGCCTATAGTATCACAGTCATTTACATGCATGGTAGCTGAAAAATACATAATTACTCCTTTTGATAGTGCCAAGCTGTTAAGGGTATTTTCTTTTTTACAAAGAGGAAGTGAAAAGATCTAATTTTCATCTTTGAAGATAATTCTGAGTTAATTATGAAGAATGGAATGGGATATTGAGAAATCAAAATCTGTCAAATAGGAGTAGAAATGAAAACATTACCTATCCTATTGTTTACTTAAAAGAATTCACAGTATCTGATTTTATGTTAATTTTAGTATCATAGTTCCTCTTTATCTGCAGTTTCACTTTCTGCAGTTGCAGTTACCCATGGTCAACCATGGTCCAAAAATATTAAATGGAAAATTCCAGAAACAATTCATAAGTTTGAAATTGCATGTCATTCTGAGGAGCATGATGAAATCTTGGGCCTTTCTGCTCCGTCCTGCCTGGAGGTGAATCATCCCTTTGTCCACAGTCCCCACACTGTCTACTCTCTTCATCCATTAATCACTTAGTAGCCATCTTGGTTATCAGATCCACTGTTGCAATATTGCAGTGCTTGTGTTCAAGTAACATTGTTTTTACTTAATAGTGGCCCCAAAGCACAAGAGTAGTGATGCTGACATATTGTTAGAATGTTTTTATTTTATTATCACTGTTGTTAATCTCTTACTATGCCTACTTTATAAATTAAACTTTATTGTCGATATATATGCATGAAAAAAACATAGTAGATACAAAGTTTGGTACTATCTGCAGTTTCAGACATTCACTGGGGATCTTGGAACTTATTTGTCAGAGACAAGGGGAACTACCACTGTGAAATACAACGCATCATGTTCAAAATTAGATCATTAATTGCATTTGATCATAACTATGATTGCTAAATGATTCTAGGCTGTGGTGACCCGACTCTAAAATAACTCTCATTGATTACTGCTTCCTAGTATTGACACCTTTGTGGATTCTCCTCCCATGTCACATAGGGATGACTTGTGTAACTAATAGGGTATTGAGCAAAATAACAGTGTGTGGTTTCTAAGACTGTGTTATAAAAAAACATTGCAGTATACATCTTCCTTTCTCTTGGAACACTTGTTCTGGGGAGGCAAGCTGCTGTCTTATGAGGATCCTCTAAGAATACTATGGCGAGACACACATAGCAAGACACTGAGACCTCCTGCCAACATCCACAGACCTATGTAGGCAGGAGTGCAGTTCAATCTTCAAATGACTGCACCCTAGCCAGTGTCTTGTGGTAACCTGACAGAGCTAGAACCATGCTGCTAATCTGCTTTAAAACTCCTGACCCACAGGAACAGTAAGTAATTAATATGTGCTGTTTGAAGAATCTAAGTTTTGGGGTAACTTGTTAAGAAATGATGGATAACTAATGCCCAGACCAATAGCAAATAGTTCTATAAAAGTAATGATAGGCAGAGGCTTACGCCTCACTTTAATGTGAGCCAGCTAATTATTGTGTTAAAGTATGTTAACATTTTCATAAAATCTTTATGTTGACCACATTTGTAGGATAATGTGACGAGCATTTGATCCATTTTCAGTGCTTAATCATGAGTTCTGCATTTCTTAGAATGGCATAATGATATCTGAGCTCAATTCACTTAACCATATAACTTTCTGTTGCTCACAATTTTATCTCTAGGACACTCTTTCATTTCTAACTATGTGAAGAATTCTACCGCTTTTCAGTATCTGCAAAATACTGTTTTATTATTTTATAGGAAACCATACGAGTTATGTATTCTTTAGGCTATTTACTGATTCCTCATGATTGAATTAATACATACCTAAAGAAATGTTCTTGAGGAGAGCAGTATGGCAGTTCTTCAGAGAGCTAAAAGTAGAACTACCATTTTACCCAGCAATCCCATTACTGGGTATATACCCAGAGGAATATAAATAATTCTACCATAAAAAGACATCCACCTGAATGTTCAATGCAGCATTATTTACAATAGCAAAGACACAGAATCAAGTTAAATACCCATCAATCACAGTTTGGATAAAGAAAATGTGGTACATATACACCATGGAATACTATGCAGCCATAAAAAAGAATGAGATAATATCTTTTTCAGGAACATGGATGGAGCTGGAGGCTGTTATTCTCATCAAACTATCACAGGAAGAGAAAACCAAATACCAAATGTTCTCACTAATACGTGGGGATTAGATGATGAAAACTTACAAACACAAAGAAGAAAACAACAGACACCGGGTTTACTTGAAGGAGGAGGGTAGGAGAAGGGAGAGTAGCAGAAAAAATAACTATTGGATACTGGGCTTAATTCCTGGGTAACGAAATATTCTGTACAACAAATTCCCATGACATAAGTTTACCTATGTAACAAGTCTTCACATGTACTGCTGAACCTAAAATAAAAGCTAGAAAAAAGAAAATGTGCTAATAATGTACTCCTTCATCATCCCATTCCTACATAAATATTCAATAAAGTAAAAATTTCTTCCTAAACTCTAATATAGGAGTTCATTATTATCTATTACCTATATACCATAGGTTAGCATGTGATGATAATTGGTGATAATAATAGATGTGATCTATTAAGCTTTATGTAGCAAACATGTTAAATACTTACATTATCTTATTTAGCACTCATAATATTCTTCATTTAAATAATGTACACGTTTTTATTTCAATTTTAGAAACAAGAAAAATTAGCAATCTACCTATTAATCCATTTTCACAGAATTATTCAACTAGCATACATGAGACATAAGTTAATCTTAGTCACAAACTATGTTTCAAAATTACCTTTCCTGAAATATGATAATGTTTTATTTTATTTGTATATTTTTGAATTTGGGCATTATTTCTTTTACTAGGTTTCTATGACTAATAAAAACTGTTTCTTGAAAATTTCATTTGTTCATTCATTATGAACGTATTCACTTAGCATCTAATATATATTACACTTTGTGTGAAAATAAAATGGTAATCAAAGAAAATAAATGACCTGACCTTATGCAGCTCATACTCTGCTCTGAAACTGAGGTTTTAATGCACAAATAAGTATAAATTTGCAAGTGTTATGCTTGAAAAATGATAGGTAATGGTGCTTGGTTTGGCTGTGTCTCCACCCAAATCTCACCTTGAGTTGTAATAATCCCCATGTGTCAAGGGCAGGGCAAAGTGGAGAGAACTGAATCGTGGGGACAGTTTCCCCATACTGTTTTCATGATAGTGAATAAGTCTGATGAGAGCTGATGGTTTTATAAAAGGGAGTTCCCCTGCACCCACCCTCTTACCTGCCACCATGTAAGACATGCCTTTGCTTCTGCTTTGCCTTCCACCACAATTGTGAGGTTTCCCCAGCCATGTGGAACTGTGAGTCCACTAAAACTCTTTCCTTTTTTAAATTACCCAGTCTTGGGTATGCATTCATAACAGCATGAGAACAGACAATTACAGTATATGAGTGTCTATACCCCAAGAATTTAGTCCAGAATAGGGCATCAGGTTAAGGCTGAGTTTAGGAATAATGAATGTAAAGCATTATCCACTCAAAGTGAAGAGAAGAATCATCCCTGGAAGAGAGAACATCATGTGCAAAATGTCTGAGAGTTATAGATCAAGATATCTGGTCATAAGGGAGGGGACTTGGTTTATTTTCACCCATTATACATTGCAAAAAATAATAACTATTAATAACTTTTGGAACCATAGTTGCCAAAGGAAATTTTACAAAAAGTTCATTGTAAATGCTGTATAGACACAATAGTGATATGGATAAAGCAATCAGAAGGCTAATGTCATAGTACAGATACAAATCTGAGAGCAAACAATAGAAATAAAGTTTTATTTTGAAAAAATCTAACTGTAGAAAATTCTCCTTGAGATTATTTACCACTATCTATAATAATATTGCAAAGAAACTTCTTCAATTAGTTTAAAGAAAGATTTTAGAGTTTTAAACTGAGAAATTCAAAATGACACTGATTCTTTACCTCATATGAGATTGAAAATAATTTGCATATGTCTTACATGTTATTTAATAAGTGTATAAACTGCCAATAAAAAAGGTATATTTTAATCATAAGCAATCATTGATAAATACTGCCTCTTTATGGCACTGTTAGGGGCAGACACGAATTATCGGTTCAGTTAGCAAGAACATTACAAACCAGGAAAAGCCAAGAAGAAGAAATGCAAATCAACTTGGAATTAAGTCAAAAATCTCAAAAATACACCTCCTAAGAGAAGAACACAATTCACAGACAAGAAGCTGCTGCTGTAAAAATTTAATTTCCGAAGTTATCCCTGCTTCCCTTCACAGAGTGGTAATGGTATCCCAAGATTCATGTCAGCACCATCAGTTTATGATATAATTAATGCAAGTAGCATTTATAAATACAATATAATAAATATAATACCAAGAATGCTTAGTGTATATAGTATTTCTATTATGAAATACTTAAAGAAGGAAACCAAACAATTCTAAAGGACAACAGTACTCACCTGGAGAAAAACAACATACTAAGGGAGGATAAAATAATAACCATCATATGTATTCAGTGCAATTCTTAGCATCTTTCTATATTCACTGACTGGAATTTTTCTAAAGCTCAGTGTTCCAGATACACTTTTTAACCAGGTGATTTTATCAATGGTTTGTATTTTCTTTCTGATAGAGAACATTTGTTGATGATACTTTTCCAAATTAAAAATGAAATGATTACTTAGAAACTGGAAAACAGAAATCAAAACAAACAAAAAGAAACTAAATTGTATTGTGCAAAGCAAAATTTGTTAACTAAAACTATATCTTAGGTGCATATTATAATTTATCACTCAGAAATATGAACAATGTTTGGTCCTAGGTAGAAAATTAAAACATCCTATATTATTGTAAAAACAGATTCAAAACAGGATAGCTTAAAGTTAGAACATTATACACTAAGACAAAAAATTATAATCAAATTAACAAAACTGTTATATAAATATGTTCATATCATGGGTTTTAGAAATCTAACTTCCTTTAAATACAGAATAACTATATAAGAAAATAAAAGTAAATACCTAATAATTCATTTATATTTTGTTATGGTTTTATAATTAAATAGGAAGACAATTCAATAAAAAATAAAGTATTAATACAATTTTTCTAACATATTAAGTTAGAACAAATTGGTTATATTTTACCTGAAGGCTTAACTCCTTGTAGCTAAAATATATTTGTCAATGTTTCTATGTATTGCTTATGAATTATTTGAAAAGATATTTTTCCCTTATTTATCTTATTCTCTCCAACTCTTTGTTACGGCTCTGCTTTTGTCTTCAAATTGTTAAATCTAATCTAGTTTGATAATCTGGGCACTCCCACTAATGTGAATCTGAACATGTCGTTAAGTAGCAGTGTAAACAACTTCTGGAAATACTTTTCTTTCTTTCTTTCCTTCCTTCCTTCCTTCCTTCCTTCCTTCCTTCCTTCCTTCCTTCCTTCCTTCCTTCCT
>NW_012106753.1:283397-366706 GCF_000951045.1 Mandrillus leucophaeus
TATGTGCCAACACGCCTGGCTAATTTTGTATGTTTAGTAGAGACCGAATTTCTCCAGGTTGGTCAGACTGGTCTCGAACTCCAGACCCCAGGGGATCCGCCTGCCTCGGCCTCCCAAAGTTCTGGGATTACAGGAGTGAGCCACCCCGCCCAGCGGATTTTTCTTATGTTTACTGTTTCTGCACAGAGGGCAGATGTGTCTACCACAGTTGCAGAACACTGAATTAAAGCATGAAACTAGTTAATCTGCATTTGTTTATTAACATCTGTGTTAAATTTGTCAGATCTGACCAAAGACGTTCAATTATATCACAGTTGTAAACATTTACTCACACAAGTTTTTGTTTCCCCTTGACCTATGTCTTTAGATTATTTTTTAATCTTTCCAAAAATAGTTTATAAATAAAGCACAATTGTGAATGTGTCAAGCACCTGTAAAAACAGTGGAGCGAGGGAGAGCTCAAAATAGCAATATAAGTTAATCAATATATACTAGCATATAATTCATATGGTTTGGATACTTTTCCCTCCAAATTTCATGTTGAAATGTGAACCGAAGGTTGGAGATGAGTTCTCAGGGGAGGTATTTGGATCCTGGCATGGATGCCTCATGAATGGCTTGATGCACTCTCCGTGGTAAGGGATGAATTCTTAGTCTATTAATTCACGTGAGATTTGTTTGTTAAAAAAAGCCGAGGGCCTATCCTTTATTTCCTTCCCTACCTCTCTCTCCATGTGACATATCTGCTCTTCCCTCTTGTCTTCTGCCATGAGTGAAAAACCTTCCCCAGGCCTTAGCAGAAGCTGAAATGGGTGCTGGAACCAGGCTTGTACAGCTTGGGACTACAAGCGTCGGCCACCACGCCCGGCTAATTTTTTTGTATTTTTAGTAGAGATGGGGTTTCACCGTGTTAGCCACGATGGTCTCAATCTCCTGACCTCGTGATCCGCCCTCCTTGGCCTCCCAAAGTGCCGGGATTACAGGCATGAGCCACCGTGCCCAGCCGATTTCAGAATTTAAAAAAATGAAATGAGAGTCATATTAAACCGTGTTTATACAGCAGTTGTTATAGACAAAATTTCAGTTATTTATAAGCTCCCTCCAATTAAGAGGTATTACAGTTTTTAATCTTTTAAAAATATTAAATGAGAATGCCTTTGTTGTTATAAAATATTGTAACAACCTAAAATTTAAGAGAGTTTATTTTGGATTTTATAGAGGTGTAACATACCTCTTATTACTAGTATTTATTCTCCTTGGATTCTGTATACACTTTCCTTTTTTATCACTCAGTATTTCTACCTATTTTTTTCTTAAACTAGCCAGATATCTTGACAAAGCTATTTAGAAAAACGATGATTCATTTGAAAATGTTCACAAACTAATTATCTCTCTGTTTATACTTTCTTCTTGCCAACTTCCTTTTATCTTTATAGCACTTTCAATTCTGGATAAGAAATGAGATAAAACACAAAAGTCAATGGCAGTTTTTATTAGCAGCTAAGATTTTTGTCTGTTTATAAAATTGATGCTATGAACTAAAATTAGGTTTGAGAGGATAGTTCACTTAATCTATGTTGTTTCTTGTCAAAATAATGAAAGATTGGAAATTCCTTTATTTCATAGGTCACTCATGATAAATTTATGAGTCTTCTCATACATACTACTTAAATGTTCAATAAATTAAACCGGCTCACAATGATAATTTTTGAATATATAATTGAAAAATCTCTAAAATACCATGGATTTGAGTTGTACTGACACTCATCTGCATTTTTTTCTGAGCCCTTGTGTATTATTTAAGGAAGACACTCTTGCTTATTCGTTTAGATTTTAGCATCTCCCATCTCTGATTATCATAATTGAAATGAATGAGGAGTAAGTATCCACAAGAAGCTGTAACCTCTGAGAATTACATAATATTGCGTTTCCCAGGTAAGACACTACACTATATTCCTAAATTTTTCTAGCAAGTAATTGTTCTCCAAATGAAGTCTACAAATAAGACTTTACCTATCTTACATAATCAGTTAGTAATTTCTTTCTTATTATTGAGTCACAAAAGTTTGAGTCCTATGTACTTTTAATTTTACTCTTTTGACTTTTTTTTTTTTTTTTTTTTGCTGTAAGTATATGTGACTCATGCACTAGAGAGATGGGTAAGGAAAAAAAAAATGCTTTGAAAGACTGAATACTTTGTGATGAAACACTAGCCCCAGATCTATACTTGCTTCCTTTGAATTTACCACTAATTACATAATTATGTGTCACTGCATTATTTTACTAAATTCCAAAGTTAAAAGACTGATTATCAGGGAAGTTAATTTTGATCTTTCACTTGAAAGGTCAAGGTCATTTGTAATTATTTTCTGTTAGAATCCTCTTTCTCTAGAGGAAAGAAAAAAATGTATTGCAGAGGGGAAAATTCAGCTAAGAAATTCAAATATGCGATGTTCCTTTAATCTGGAACTTTGCAAAGAAGGGTATTAGGAATACAGAAGAGGCAGTATTAACTTTAACAAAGGCAACAGGAAATTGTTTGCTGAACTATGACCCTATAGTAAAACTGAAGTCTGACTACATCCAGATATATGGTAAGATACGGATTTGGACATTACCTCATCCTGAATCTTCTTGGCATCAGTAGTCGTGTGTTTTGAGACTTGTGAACTGCATAAATATAATTTTGAAACTTTATTTTGAGATTATTTTACATGGCATTATACATTAACACATATATGTATGAGCACTATTGACCGATACTTCATTTTTAATAGGCTGTCCCTAGAAGTGCTGAGACTGACATTTTATCAAATCCTAGTATGACAATTTATTACATTTTTTGTTTTGATAGATTGTGTATTCCATAATTGTATAACTCAATACCAGATCTAGGGAGAAAATAATTTTCTTTGATTTAGAAATCAGTTATTTTCAGGTGGTGGTTTTTTTTGTTATTATATGCAGCAACGGCATCTTTTGACACCTTTAGTGTAGGTAACCTTTTTATTAGGGAGCAAACACATTCCTAACACAGTAAGTGCAGCATTCCTGAAGAGTGATCATTTTTTCTCATATTGCTCTCATATTCTTCTCATATATTTCTCATATTCCTTGAAAATTTTGTGAATGTGTTATCTGGGTTCCACCTGAATATATACAAAAAGGAGATGCATTATAAAGAAATGTACTTGCAATATGAACCCAGCTGACATTAAAAAGATGCATATTTTATTTAATAAAAGCATATACAGTAATTTAAAATCAGGTAATAAATTCAGACATTATATTTATGTTTTCTTTTGGATAGAAAAAGAAGAATAATAATATATTTTATTTCAATTTTCTCCCTAGACTTCGTACTTACTTTGTGCTTTCCCATCTTAATATACAAAAACTATATGCTTCACAAAGAAAAGTTTTATTGACGCTAAACTCAGCTGATGCAGAGTGATTTTATTTAAATGAAGATTGTGTTATTTTAAAAGTGTATGTACTAACTTAAAATCAGATATTATACTAAGAAATGTAATAGCTTTTTTTTTTTTTTCCGAGATGGAGTCTCGCTCTGTCGTCCAGGCTGGAGTACAGTGGAGCCATCTCAGCTCACTGCAAGCTCCGCCTCCTGGGTTCTCTTGCCTCAGCCTCCCGAGTAGCTGGGACTACAGGCACCTGCCACCATGCCAGGCTAATTTTTTGTATTTTTAGTAAAGACGGGGTTTTACTGTGTTAGCCACGATGGTCTCAATCTCCTGACCTTGTGATCCACCCGCCTTGGCCTCCCAATGTGCTGGGATTACAGGCGTGAGCCACTGCACCTGGCCAGCTTTTTAAATATCATTTGAAAATTCAAAACTAGCCCCTTCGATGATTCTTCAGTATTCTATTTTTTAAAATTTTTTACTTAGGTTTGAGTGTACATGTGAAGGTTTGTTATAGAGGCCAACATGTGTCACAGGGGTTTGTTGTACCTATGATTTCATTACCCAAGTGTTAACCCCAGTATCCAGTGGTTATCTTTTCTGCTTCAAAGAAATTAGAAGGAAAATTTTACCTTCTGCAAGATTCTTTTTCATTTTCTACATTCAGCTTGCTTTATGTTTTCTGTATTAAAACATGTATATTTAAAACTCAGCCTACAATAGGAAGGTGATTTTACAGGCAAGATCTTTGAAACTGATGCTTCGGAATATATTAGGAAAAAACGAAACTGTAAAGGAGTTATATAACAGTTTTAATGACGTGCAAAAGTAATACTTTATTCTTGTTATTGAAATGAATATGCCTTATGGTACTTTATTTCTTGTTTCTGAAATGTCTAAGGTTTTGATACATTCAGACATTTAATGAGGTACATATTATTTGTCTATGGGGTGAAGGCATCAGTTATAAAGTCCTCAATTATTTTATTCATGTCACCTGCCTATTTGTATATATAGTACTCATTTATTTAGGGTCTTTGTAGAACTTCATTTCTTTCATATCCCCCAATTGGTAATTATTAACATCATTTCTGAGCTTCATCACAAAGACTCCCCTGAATGTTCCCAACTCTATTCATTTGGCTGTGCTCATACTCAATTTTTGTTTATTTTTTGAGAACAACACTTAGCTTTTGGTCACATACTGTCCTATACTAATACTACTGTTAAATATTTCCATATTTAAACATCTTGTGAAAGAATGGGACCAATATATTGTGGACCTCCGAGCTAATCATAGTAGAGACATTAAAAAGTACTGGTTAATTAATCAACTACGTGATTTATTATGAATTTCTCTGCTTCAAATATTTTAGAAAACCTAAAGGCAGGAATTGGGGTGATGCAGCTAAAACCCAGGGAACTAAGAATTGACAAAAAGTGGTAGAAGCTAGAAGAAGCAAAGAAGCATTATTTCCTAAAATCTTCAGAGGGAGCATGACCCTGCTAACACCTTGGTTTCCAACTTCTAGCCTCCAGGTGTGTGAAAGAAGGAATTACTTTTGTAGTAAGTCACCCAGCTTGCACCACTTCACTCCAAAAGTACCAGGAAATTAATATAGATTTTGCTATTGAGCGGTGGAGTGCTGCTGTAATAAATACCTAGAAATGTTTTCACTGACGTGATTCTTCATGTCCGTGACTTTACCAGAATTAACTAACATTCATATTTCTAGCGACATTCTGTATATGATGACATGTATATTACCTTAGATGATGTTATTTTAATGGCAAAAACCATGATTACCTTTGCATCAACCTAACAGAAATGTTCTCTACCATCCTCTTCACTTCTTACTAAGTCCTCATCAAAATGACATGTAACATCCATATTTCTACCAACAATCACTTCAAAGGAATCTATGCTTTATCTATCATATGCTTCAAAATCCTTCCAGCCACTACCCATGACTTACCATGATTTTTGCTATTTGTTACCCCAGCACCCCACTTCTTAGTCAGCAGGACCATGCTCTCTCTGAAGGTTCTCTAGAAAAGTATTTTTCCTTGCTTCTTTCAGCTTCTGGTGTCTTCTGGTAATCCTTGAAGCTTCTTGGCTTGTAATCTGTCACTCCAATTGCCTTTGATAGTCACATGGTATTTTCCCTGCATGTCTTTGTAGGTCTTCTTATAAGAAAATAAATCAATGGATTTAGGACCTTTTATAATTCGGTATAAACTCAACTAATTGCATCTGCAAAGACACTACCTCCTTATGGATGTGGAAGTAAAATGTCTGTTAATAAAATACATTTTCATTTGTTCCATATTGTTTATATTCCTCTATATGTTTGGGGGATGGAAATGACTCAGTTAAGCTGAAGTAAATCTCTTTTCTGATTCACCATGCATAAGAAGAAAAAAAAAAAAACTGGCATTTTTACTAGGTAAAAGTTACCATGAGAGGAAATAAAAATAGACAAAATGGTCTTCCTTAAGGTATATGAGGTGCTATCATAAAGAAGATAAATAATTACGTAATTACAGGACTTTGGGAAAATGAGGTAGCAGGATTGCATGAGCCTATGAGTTTAAGACTGCAGTAAACGATGTTCGAGCCACTGCTCTCCAGCCTGGGTCACAGTGAGGCCCTTCCTTAAAAAAAAAAAAGAAAAATTATATTAAGAGTAAATTATGTTAGGAAGGAATGTTGGAGTTGAAAGTGGAATAGAACTTTCTAACAATTAGGTCTAGTGAGTCCTTAATAGAAGCTAAATTTTGCTGAGTTATTTATAAAATTATTTCACATACAGTGCCTTGGTGAGTCTTTAATAGCATTAAAATATTATTATTCTTACCATTTTACCAACAGCATCCTAAATAAAATTCAGAGAATTTAACCACTATTACTAAATTTATTTCTCTTCTCTTTCGCAGCAGCACAACTATTTCTAAACATTGCTAAAAATGCACAAGTAGAGATTATTTTATATATGATAATATACTATAAAATCAACTCTACAAATATAAATTATTATTTCCTTTATGAAAAAAAGACTCATATGGATTTAATAAGCTGATAAGTTTACAATATGGATGAATACATTGATAAGGTCACAATATGGATTTATTTCCTCTCAGTTACCTCCTGCCTCTGAAGCTAATGTTCTGTCCATATAATCCCAGTATCACATAAAATAGTTTTGTAGGGTGAAATAGTTGACTTAAATTGACACTAGACTTGATGTTCTTAGAGTACCATTCACTCAAAAGATATTATTTTATGATTACCTTATAATTTAGAAATATAGTTACTAGATTGATGAATCATCAGTGATCCAGATACATCTTAAATAAGGTAACTTTTTAGTCTGTTGATGCAAGCGAGAAATAGTACATTGGTTGAAAATTGGTGAAACAGTAAAGTACAAAAACAGGATTCAGAAAGCTTTCAAAATGTGATGATCCAATGATCCAAGGCTGGCTCTACTAGGCACATGTTTCCTAACTGAATTATTCTTATCAAACTTATCTCTTGTAGAATTATGTCAAGTAAGATTTGGAGATTGAGTTTAAGATATGAGTATAAACAGCCTATGGCTGACTCTTGCCTACATATTTTCTTTATATTCTGGAAATGGCTTCTTTATTACTTTATCTGAAATGCTACCTATTGAAGCTTCTGATTTTCAATTCTTCAATTGCTAGATCTTCTAAAACAGAGGTGTCCCATCTTTTAGCTTCTCTGTGCCACGTTGGAAGAAGAAGAATTGTCGTGGGCCACACATAAAACACGCTAACACTAACAATAGCTGATGAGCTAAAAAAAAAAAAAATTGCAAAAAAATCTCACAGTGTTTTAAGAAAGTTTACAAATTTGTGTTGGACCACATTCAAAGCCATCTTAAGACTCATGTGGCCGTGGGCCACAGGTTGGACAACTTTGTTCTAAAACATTCAGCTTGGTGTGACTCAAACCAAGATAAAACCAACTTTTGTTTTGTGTTACTATATTTTGTTTGTTTGTTTGGAGATGACCACAACAAGGCTAAGAGGAAGAGTGACTCACTTAAGAGAATAAAAGAGTAAGTGCATGGCCCAAGGGACTAGAGAGGTTGATTTCTTGTGGTGCTCCGGGCAGCATTGGCTGTAGAAGGTTAACATGATGCCCAGGGGGAAATAAATACCAAGAAAGCAAAAGGGCCATGAATGCAAGGAAGCAAGAACCAAAAGATCATCTGTATCTCCTCTTAACTGCCAGCTTAGCATTCTCTAATAATAACTTCTTACAAGTTGATCTCTACAAATTCTTCCTACTTCATTTTCCTTTGTTTTAATGCGACTTAGAAAATTTTCCATGAGGATTGCTGAGTCTGCCATGGACAAATAGGTAGATAAGTTTTAGCATTCCTGCCACTTCAAAGGCAGACAGCGAGTGAAAGATTTCAGATTACATGAGTGGCAGCATCTACTTTCATATTGTGTGGCAGAGCAATAGAAAGGTGGAGCCTGCATACCCTTGTGACCAGCAAGTGTATTATGCATGCCATTGGCTGTCAGTATACAGTAGCGAAGACAGAGTAGAGCTGTGAGTATTTGTACAATGTAATGTTAGGGCACACTGAGAAAATGTGACCTCTTTCTTAATGAAAGTTTATGAGCATTGCCTAGTGTAGGCTTTACAGATGTGTCTGTATCAAAAGAGAACAGTCAGTTGAGTTAAAAGTCCAAAGCACTGGCCGGGCACGGTGGCTCATGCCTGTAATCCCAGTACTTCGGGATGCCAAGTCTGGCGGATCTTGAGGTCGGGAGTTCGAGACCAGCCTGACCAACATGGGGAAACCGCATCTCTACTAAAAATACAAAAATTAGCCAGGTGTGGTGGTGCGCACGTGTAATCCCAGCTACCCAGGAGACTGAGGCAGGAGAATTGCTTGAACCCGAGAAGCGGAGGTTGCAGTGAGCCGAGATTGCGTCACTGCACTGTAGCCTGGGCAACAGAGTGACATTCCATCTCACAAAAAAAAAAAAAAAAAAAAAAAAAAAAATTCAAAGCATTAGGAATTATATGTTGTAAATTAAAGCCAACTTTATGAAGCAAACATTATATTGTTAATTTTCAATTACTTAAATTGATTAATTCAAAATTAGTCAAATTTATTCCTTACTTTGTTTTTATAACTATTGTTGATATGATGTTTCAAGTCTGTATTTGGATAAAGAGTCACTATTAAAGCACCTCACTGGTGTCTAAAATGCAAAAGTTTCTCACTAAATATTTATTTCAAATTAAATAAAATCTAAATAAACATGGATAATTCAGACATGCAAAATATCAAAGATTACTTTTTATAATGATGATAGGTTTAATACATAATTAGAAGCTAAAATAAACATATCCAAAATTAAAACAATATAATAACTGTGAGGTAAGTGTCCAATGTTTGAAAATGAGAACATGGTATTTGCTTCGATCCAATAAGTAATATCCAAATTTTAAACACTTTCCTAAAATCATTGTGACATGAAGACTGATAAGCCAATAGAAGCAAGAATTTTCCAAGTCAGGAAATCTGAGCTTTTCCACTACTATGTGTGTGATTCTGGGCAGTTTAAATTTCTGAGCCTCATTGTCTTTACTGGGAATGGCAGTATTATCTGCAGCTTTTATATCAGGATGAAACTATATGCAAACCATCTACTACTGGGTATAGGTGCTTGGTAGGCAAACACTAAGTTTTAGCTTTCTATAAATATCATTAATGGAAACTAGTGTGTAATGCAGGCCTTGAAAAAAGACCACAGCTAAGTAGGCTCCTACTAGGCTCATTGTTTTACATTCCTACTCCACAGTCTTACAAATAATTCAGACCCAATGATATTAATCTTTATCACTAGGCAAAATTCTATCTTATAGGTTATGGTCCCTCAAACGTGCGGTAATGTGTAGCATTAATGGTCATCAAGTATTAAATGTAAAGGCTAAAATGAAATATATTGTAAATAAAGAAATTATTTTTAAATTGTAGGTAGTTTAAAAAAATCTTTCATGTATGGTCTTTTCAAGAAACAGTGACGGAACAACTGGGCATTTATGCACAAATAAATGATCTAGATACAGACCTTACAACCTTCACAAAAATTAAATCAAAATGGATCATATACCTCAATGTAAAATGCAAAAGAAAAATTCAGAGACGATAACATAGAAAATCTAGATGATCTTGGGCATGGAGATGACTTTATACAGGTACCACCAAAGGCTCTAGTTCAAAAAAACATTATACACTAGACTTAATTAAAATTAAAAACATCTGCTCTGTAAAAGACACTGTCAAGCAAATGGGAAAAAAAAGCCATAGACTGGCGTAGAATAAGTACAAAACAAAACATATCTAATAAAATATTTTTATCTAAATTATACAAAGAAGTCTTAAAACTCAACAAAAAGAAAATGAACATTTGGATAAAAAAGGGGGAAAGACCTAAACAGATAACCTCAACAAAGAAGGTATATGTATGGCCACAAATATATGGAAAGATGCTCCACATTACATGTCATCAGGGAAATGTAAATTCAGACAACCATGAGATAAAATTAGAATGGTCAAAAGTCAGATAACTGACAACACCAAGAGCTGATGAGGATGTGGAACAACAATTCTTCATTCATTGCTGTTGGGAATGCAAAATTCTACAACCACTTTGGAAGATGGTTAGTTGCTTAGAAAGCAAAACATAGACTTATTATAATGTACAATCCAGCAATCACATTCTTTGGTATTACTTACCCAAATGTATAGAAAATGCATATCCACACAAAGATCTTCACACAAATACTTATAGCAGCTTTATTTATATTTGTCAAAACTTGGAAGAAACCAAGATTTTCTTTGTTATGTAAATGGATAAACTGTGGTACATCATGGAATATTATTCAGTGCCCAGCAAGAAATGAGCTGTCAAGAAATGAAAGGACATTGAGGAAACTTTAAGGTGTATTACTGAGTGAAAGAAGCCGGTTTGAACAGGATATATACTACATGATTCCAATTCTACGACTTTCTACAAAACGCAAAACTATCAAAGCAGTATAAAGATCAGTCACTAGACAAAGCTCAGACAATTTTTAGGAGAGTGACAATATTCTACAGAATACTATAATTGTGGGTACATTGGTCAAAACCCGCAGAAAATGCAAAAATGAACACTAATATAAACAGTTTACCTTGGGTGATAATGATGTGTGAAAGTAGGTTCATTAATTGTAACAGACACACCATTTTGTCGCTAGATGCTGATAGCTAGGGAGGTTGTGCTTGTGTGGGAACAAGGGATATATGGCAACTCTGTACTTTTTACTTTGCTGTGAACTCAAAACTGCTCAAAAAATTGTCTATTTAAAAGGGAACAAAATTCCTCACACTATATAGGTGTCTCTTTAGGCTTCAAATGATACATTCATTGAGATAGTAATCATTAATTTATAAACTTTACCATGAAAACAAAGGTTACTGCAGTCAGAGATCTTAAAACATTAAAACATGAAAATGTCTGTCACCATGATCTTTGTGTATATGATAGCTCTAAAAACACTTGAATCATATATTGTTTGTAAAAGTTTTAAATCAATGCATTATCATGAGAACTGTCTGTATTTTAACTACTTTGTCAATATTTTATTCTATGAAATAAAACATAAACTCCTAAAAGTGGGTATTGATAAATAGTAATTAATTATTCAGAATTAGAAAAAAGAAACCACACAATGAGTTTCTGGTTGCCAGATGTACATGTTGTTCAGTCTGATAAATCAGTCAGCATTTTTAAAGCTGTAGCTAAAATTTGCTAATATATCATTCTGAATAATCTAGAATTAGGTACTCCATGACTAAAGTTAGTGAAATATCTCCATTTTTTTCAATAAGATGTTAAAAAGTCAGTGTCCTACCTAAACATAGAAGCAACGTATGCACAATGGCAAAACATACATATGCTGTGATTTCACATGGCCTGTAAATATGTATGGTTATAACAAGAGTCTCATGAGGACAACTGCCCTGAGAATAAAACAAAACAATATAAATTAACAGCAGCAGTCAAACAGGGTTCCAATTCCGGCCTTGTTACTCTTACTACTTATATAGTGCTAGGCAAACCCCTTCACTCCTTCATTTTCTAAATGAGAAAGTTAGAATAGATAAAGTTTATGATGTGTTTATATCTAGGAATTGTGTTTGCTGTATCACAGTGCATTGTTTGCTTCAAATATATATTCATTAATCCAAAGTACTTCAGAATGCTAGGAACAGGCCCCAAGTGTGTCCATGGAACGCTTCATGGATGAAGCCATATGTAGCATTTAAACTGATCTGATTTTTGAGGATCAGAACTCCTTTGAACCCTAGTGTTAACTTTCTTCTACTATGTATTGCTGTATTAATATATGGCATTAGTTATTATGCAAAGACAATAACAGGGGCTTATAAGTCTTTTGATTACTTACAACACCAAGGAAATGGATGAAAATACACTTAACATACATTCAGTAATGGTGATTTCATCACTGATAACAATGTGAGTTGAAAATAAATCAAGTTCATTTTGGCAAGAATGATTATTTTTGTGTGTAGTGTCTCTTCAAGACTTCTATAAAACCAAATACAATGAAATACCATGTCTATCCCGGCCCGCGGGATCGTCACTGCAGGTCCTGGAAGAGGGGGTGGGAATTTGGGGAACAAGAGATAGGAGAAATGGAGATAAGACAGTGCTCTGATCAAGTCCCGTTTAAAGGTGGTAATGCAATGCCTTATATACACTTGGAGGGGAAGGGGTTGGGCCAAGGCGAAAATGATCTCATCGCGGAGGGTGTGGCCAGGTAGGTATTGGTAGCGTGATCGAACGTCATGTGGCGCCTGCGCTGTCAGGTAGCAATTTTCGCGGGCGCGGGAAAAATGGATGAAGAAGAAGCAGGAAGAGCGCCATCTTTTATGAGGTATTAATACAGGGGAAAAGGCAAAGATAGGGAGGAGGTGTAAGGTGGGAGTGAACAAATCTCAGGCGTTTTTAATCGTCAATTATTATTCGCTATGGCCGGGGCGTGCAGCTCCGGACACATGTCAATGCCCAGAGATTTTCTACAAGACAAGCAATTCTAAATGCCTTACTCCTTATATAATCCATTTTCTCACTGGTAGAACTTAAGAGATGTGAAGAGGTAAATAATTACTTGTGGAAAGTCAAGTCTTCATGCTGTTCATGTTTCAAAATTCTAAAACAAAAGTACTCTCTTTAGAAAGTGTACAATTTTAAATAATTTAAATTGGAAATACATGAACCTGTGTGTGTAATTTGTTGTTTTGCATTGTTTCCTTTCTTCATTCACTCATCTGCTGAAAGATATTTACTAACAGAGGAGTATTTGTCTGTTTGATTTTGCTTTCAATACAGCTAGAAGAGGATTTTACATCTGGCAATCTTCTTTACGTTACCTATACATAAGAATGAATACAAATATAATAAATCAAATTTGCCTTTTAAAAAAGCTAGTTGTAAGACAGATAATGTTGCTTCCAAAAAAATTTGATTGTTAAATAATATAAGTATCCATGAGATCATTCTTCATGTGGCTGCCAGATATAAAACCACTCCTCCTGAGAAAGTCTTTTAATTGTGTCTTATTTTACAATAAAAGCTTGTCCTTTTATGATACCCCAGCTTCTTCATAGAAGTGCTCTATAGGGAAAAGAAATGGAGAAGAATCCTCAAATTCACTGTAAAACAATTTCTTAACTGCCAGGAGATTCAGCCTTCCCTTCCCAAATAGCTATCATTTGTATACACATGGGCAATTTTCTTTTTATGTAGAAAACAATCTCCTAAAATAATCTTGCAGAAACTCATATATGGGGAACTTTGGTGATCTGTCTTTGGATATTTGTGTTTATTTTTATTGAAAAGTAAACAGGTTATGGCAAAACAATTATTCAAGTTGGTAGTATTCCTCTTCTTTTTTTTTTTTTTTTTTCCAGAATGAAGGTTTAATTTTGAGATATCAAATACCATGAAAATATAGTAGAAGAGCTACTTTAAATAAAGGTTACGTTGAAGTCTCTTATGGTGTGACTTCTCAGTTTGCGTATTCCTCTTCTTAAAAAGTGCTGTTGATTACATACCTATTAGCTATCATAAAATAATGAAAAATACAAAATAAATTACAGATATATTGAGATGACCTACTACATCTTCATTAGGTCTCTCTCTGTCTCTCTAACCTGTGTTTGTATGTGTTTGTACATACATATACGTATAATATATGAAGGGGCATAAAGGAGAGAATAAGCCATTATTTTTAAAAGTGGCAATTTAATGACAAAGGGATGCTCATGTCACATTCTTTAATCCTGAATCAAGGATTAAGCCTTTTTAATTAATTGGGCAAAGGCATTCAGGCAGCTTAAGGCAGCTTAGATGGTGCTGTAGTTTATTTAATAATATAGCAGCAAAGAGGAGCTTTCTCTCCTCCATGATATAAGAGATTCTTTCAAAGAGGGTAACATCACTGATATAATTCTTTCTTATAGAGAGGAAAGTTTCCATCCCATTGATGGAGATAAATGAAAGATATTGGAAGAACACTTTTATAAATGTACAGTAAGTAATTTCATGTAATTTAGTAAAAATTGATTTGTTAAATAAGTATTAATACAACCAATATCAAATAAATTGACTTAAAAAGATTTATCCAGCATGATTATACACTACTACCACTATAGAACAAAATTTCAGTTTTTGGACATGAGTCATAAATTGCATTGATGTGCAATGGCCAAAGTGTAACTTCTGTTTAAATCAAGGAACAAAGCTAAGATAATTAAAAGTCTACTTTTTTTTTTTTGTTTAATGGCCAAGTTCAGGTGAATAATGCTGAGGATACTGAAAGAAGAATTGGAATTCTGAATCTGTCAGTTAGCTGCTGAAAGAGACCAAATTGGTTGCTTAAGTAAACAATCAAACAAGGAGTATAATAAAAGTTGTTCTTTAGCGGGAAGGAGAAGAAATTGGAAATTCAGGTCAAATAATCAAATTTCTGAGAAAGTCTCATAGATCACAAAGAATTAGAGACCATTATTATCTTTCTCAACTCTCAACAACCAGTAGGAAAACAAATTCCACAAAGGGTTGTGAATGAAACATTTAAACCGTTAAAATCTCTTGCTTTTGGAAACAATTGTAATTTTGATGTCAGTTTTAAGTTATATCCAGAATAAGGATTGTACTTTGGTTTTGGGGGTATACTTACATGGCTTCTTAAACAACTTTGTTCCTCTTCATTATAAGTTAAAGAGTGAACATTATTACTTTAGGCAATTAACGGCAAATAAAGATTAAAGAAATATTTCCCCCATCCCTAAGAAAAGAATGTTTTTGAGGGCATGTCTCTGTCTGCACTCATGGATCCATTCCAAGTGTCCTCCAGGCACGGGAATATCTTAAGTCTTCCTAATACCTCTATGTACCTGATTAGAATTAGAAAATATTGGCAGATACTCGACTGAGTAAAAGAAGTGCAATAACATGAATTCTGGCCTTTATTTGTTCTTCTCTTGAGAATGTAATTTTTAAAATAATATTTTGGAGATTTTGCTATTTACGATGCTAAATATTTTTTAGTAGATAAATATCAAGCATTTCATAGGCACACACATTTTCTCTTAGAAATTGTTACTTAAAGAATTTCCACCTTTGTGCTTCCAAACTTTGGAAGCTATTGAAGAAATTTTGGTTTTCAGTAAACCTTTTAATACATAACTCTTGATTGATTTCCATTAATATATACAATAATTGATTTTACATTACCCATAATTAGTCTTCATACCATGCAGCACAAACCATATTGTTTTTATCAACAAGAAGGTTTCTCATTAAAAGTAAAATAAATAATGTATATTCTGCCTTTAGAGCAAAGTTGGATATTAAAAGTCAAAATATTTAATAGATCATTTAGGAATCACTGAAATATTGTTGAGTAAATTGAAGGGAGTACTTCCTTACGGAAAATGTGTTGCTTCATAGCCCAGTGCATGAGTTCGTGTGGTGTTCAGAAAACATTCCCAGATTACCTTGATTAATTTCACTTTGTCTTGTGAAAGCGTGCAGGTATGATTGATTCGTTGATTCTATAATTAGAAAGGATAGAAATAAAACATTTCCTTTTGTATTGCATCAGAAAATGATTTGCTTGAAAGGGAAAACGGCTAGACGTACTTTAAATTTAGCTTCCTTTTAATCATACCAAAAATTAAATAGCCTGTTTCACACCATGAACAAGATACTTCTATGTGTAAACAACAAATAGAAACCTCCCATAGTGTGTGTATGTCTGTATGTTTGTGTGTATGTGTGTTAATCCTTACTTGATTGCATGACAAGTAAAGCTAATTTAAGAATGCACAATTAAAAAATAGAGTTTTCATTTTAGTTTTATTGTAGTGAGTAGTATTTTTAATTTTCTTGAAAGGCACCCAAGAATAATTACTTTTGTGAACCAAAAATATATAAAACTGTACAGAATAAATATTTCATAGAAATCTAACTATACCTTCTTGTAAAATAAAGCTACATTGTCCCTCTCTTGAGGCAACTTAAACCACTTACCTTTAGAAGTGCCTTTTGCTACTGATTTATGGCATCTATCAATATACATCAATAAAAATAAAATAATTTTTCCTATTTACTTTACAACTGTGAATTACTTGCCACAAGAAATGTATTTCTATCATGGTCATTCAAATTTACAAAGAATTAAGCCTATGAAATAAAGCAAACCCAATAGATTCTCTAGTCATATTTACAGCAGAATCTCAGTAGCATTTTAAAAATATCCCTAGAAGAAGAATTAAACTTTGAACATAAATGACATACTTTAGTTCACAGCAGCACTGACATTAAAATTATCTACACAAAATGTGTAGAAAACCCCCCAAAATATGCTTATTTATTCCACCTGAACTATTAATCATTTTAACTTCTTAAACTTAGAATGCACGAGAGTGGCATTTGTTTAAGCTCAAATGCTCAAAGTTTTGAGCCACCCATGACCTATGTAATTACAACCTTTGTATTTTTTCTTCACTGTTTGTAATTTATAATTGTCAAGTTCCAGTTTCTTTTGCATTTATTGCAAGAAAGTTAGGTATGTTTGACAATATACATTTTTGAAGTACATACTGGTTATAAACAATGTATTCCTTACATATTATAACTACATATACAGGTATGGTTTTTAAATGATGAAATCCAATTGTAATTTATAGGGAAAGCAATTCAAGAAAATTCAGGATACTTAAATGTTCAACCTTTTTAGATGTGCAAGAGGACTCCTATGAGACACTTTTCAGTATATGGAGAAATATTACTATAACCCTTGAATGATTTACATGCAAGGTTTTATTTTATTTGGGACAGACTAAATTGCCTGAAGATAATGCCATGGCTTCTCCCAATGATCCCTGAGTTTATTTTTCTTCCTTTTTTCCCCCGTAGTTTACTACTGTGCTTAAGTTCTGATTGATGACACACTCATGTAAGGCACTTATTTACAAGGTATGGACTTAAAACAGAATCACAGCATTTCTGTGAAAGCCCTCAAACTCTCCATCTATGTTTGCTGCTCCAGGACTTCTAAATAGTCAGGTTCAGCATGTAAATTAGCTTTGAGTTCAAAATACTCATTTTTCGTCTGTTCCACTAATACCTTCCTTGGACGTGAGTACATTAATGTTTCCATTAATTTCAGTTCTTCGTGGGCTCCTGGATAATGTGCCTCCATATCAGGCTGGAGCTGAGCAATGTTTTTCCTTAGGTATTCTGTGATTCCTAGTTGCTGAAGTTCCCTTTCTTTTTCTAAAATGTTTCTATACAATGAACTGGCATCTTGGAAGGATAAAAATTCTGTCGATTGGTTCGTGGTTTTGTATTTCATATTGGACCCTGTGAGTGGTGAATGATTTTCCCGTTCCAAAAGACTTCTTTGGAGATGTTTTGCGTCACTTCCTTCTTTCTCATTCCCCTCTTCTTCCTCTTCCAAATGCTTTGGACCAAAGGAGGGACTCCTATAGACATGAACCATGGGGCTCACCATGTGCTGTTCATAGAGAGAGGCAGAGGGTCTTTCAGTAGTGTGATGAGTGGTTTTATGGCCATACATGCTGTACTGAAGATGCACAGGACTGTTGTCCCTCATTTGCTCATCTACTTGTTTCTTTTTGTATCTTCTCCTGCGGTGAAGAACAAGAACCACTATCCCTGCAGCACAGAACACAATAGTGATGAACACAATCAGAAGTCCCAATATTAGAACAGACAGTGGCACAGCGTCTGTAAGAGATCGTAAAATAGTATCGGCCGTATTCGTTGTTGTTGTAGGAGTGGTGACAATAATGTAACTAGTCTGTGTTGGCATGGATGGGTTATTTACTAAACCTGGACAGAGAAGTTCACTATTTAGGGCTTTTAATTCCTTTTTGTCGAGATGCCCGGGAGAAGTGCAGAGGATGTCATCTGTCACTGTGTTCTTGCTTAGCTTTTGTATCCATTGTTGCAGTCCAACCAGGTCACAGGAGCAGTCCCAGGGGTTATCCTCAAGGTCAATCTGGGTTAGTAAATCAAGATCATCCAAAATATTACTTACAGGTAGATGGGTAAACTGGTTTGTTTTAAGATTTACCTTAGTTAGAGGAACCCCTGAAAAAATATGTGGTGGCAAAACTTGGAGGAGGTTGTTATTTAAGTAAAGGACTTTAAGTTTAGGCATTGGATTAAATGTTTCTGGCAGTATTTCCTTAATGGCATTGTATTCAAGATATAAGTATTCAAGATTATGGAGGCCAAGGAACATGCCTTTACTTAATTTGGTCAGATGGTTACCATTTAGATACAGCTTTTGTAATCTCGTTAGGTTCATAAATGATCCTTCTTCAAGAACTTCAATACGATTGTTTCCCAAGTGAAGCATTTCCAAAGTGAAATATTCCACTAGATCAGACTTCATTAAACTATGAATAATATTTCCCGCTAGAATGAGCTTTCTAGGATTTTGCGGAGGAGGTCTCAGATCTGATAAGCTCTCAATGTTGCGCTCCTGACAATGTATTAGAAGTCCTGATGGGGATAGGACTTTGCAGTTACAAGGAATAGGGCAGTAAGGTCCTGGAAGTTGAGTAGATGGCTTTGTAATATAAGGTATCAAACGTGGTGCTTTGGTGGGTGGTTTTAGAATGGATGTGGTCTTAGTTGACATGCGACTATCATTTATTGAAGATGTTGCTGCCAAATGTAATGATCCTGAAGGATCCTCATGTTCTTCATACACTGGTGGAGTGGGGCAAATGGATTCCTTCTTTAGTCTACTGAGTACACTTCCTTTAAAAAATGGAGGGCTATTGCAGACAACATCACCAATTATAGACTGCGGAGGCATGTTCTCCAACCAAGTTTTTAACTGCAGTAAGTCACAATTGCAGGCCCATTTATTGTCCTCCAACTGAAGATCCAATATTCGGCCAATGTGTTCGAGAAAGCCAACATAAGGCAATGTTTGTAACTGATTTCCACGAAGATCTAGATGGGTTAAAGGAACAAATCGGAAGATGTTTGGAGGAAGACTCTCAATAGCATTATCATTTAAAATTAACACTTTGAGTCT
The DNA here is from genome assembly GCF_000951045.1 of Mandrillus leucophaeus. Taxonomy (NCBI): domain Eukaryota; kingdom Metazoa; phylum Chordata; class Mammalia; order Primates; family Cercopithecidae; genus Mandrillus; species Mandrillus leucophaeus. The sequence continues at coordinate 302,529 of NW_012106753.1, forward strand.
GTTGAGCTTGCTAAAGGCACTTGGTTCAATCACTGTGATAAAATTGTTATCGGCTTGCAGGAATTCCAGGTTTTCCAGTCCATGGAAAGTATCCTCTTTAAGAATTTCTAAAGAATTGTGATTGATATGAAGTTGCTTAAGGAGGCCAAGGCCATTAAATGCACCTATCTCAATATCTGCAATATTGTTAAATCCAAGGTGTATTGAAATAGCATTGGTAAGCCCAGAAAAGTCATTTGTGTGAAGCATTGTCAAGCCATTATTTAATAAGCTTAGTTGGAAAGGTCGTGATGGTGGCACACTTATTTCAGATACTGTCTTGATACCTTTTTCTTCACAATTTATTAGCATCGTGCCATCTTTTTCCTCACAATTGCAGAGAGAATCACAAGAGCTTCTGACTGAGAACACTGGAGTTTGGGACTGTAAAGACATACAGGCAAGGAGAGATGAATAAAAGAGATGAATCCACAGCTTCATGTTGTCATGTGATGAAATCCGATTCTGTAAAATAAAACGCAATAGCAAGGGACTTTAGTGGGCAGAACTGGGGAGGAGATGAAGCTGACATTTTCAAAATAATAGGTCTTTCTCCAAAAAGCAAGTGACTGACTACCATGAAAATATGGGTAGCTTACTGCATTTACATAGTTTTTTCTTTTTTTTTCTTCCTAATACTCAGTCAGGCAAGTCTGACTGACTTTTAACTTGCATTGTGGTCAAAATATAAAATTTAGGTCAAGGGGAATTTAAAATATTGTATCATAATTTGTGTTCACATCTGATGAATAACCTGCATTTTAACAGATGAGAGAGGTGCTGCCTTAGAGCATTGATACTTCACTATGATGCAAAGTTACATATTTGAAAACTTTTTTTTTTAACCTTAAGGTACATAAATTTAAGACTGGAGGATTATCGTATAAGACAAATATGTAGTTGTTAGCCATAAGCGTAGAGAACTTTAGAGAATGTAAAAAATGATAAAAAGAGTGTATGTGTGCATATGTGTATGTGTGTATACATGTCCTCATGTAGCGTGCATTGTCTTTCTTTATATTGTTGAACTGTGTGTCACACAATAATATCTAATAACTGTGTCTGTGTTTTAACTTGCTTTGGTTTGGGTTTAAAATTACATCTGTAGTATACATATGTGTGTGTGTGTGTGTATATATATATATTTACACACACTAATTTTATTTTTTATTTTGAAAACCTTGAGGAAAATATGTCTTTGATCATGTAATAAAGTATAGTACAATAAGAACTCTATTAACTACTCAATCTAGGGCAGTTTGTATAAGCGTAATAGTATCAGATATATACACTTAAGAGTGACCATTCAAATTTCACTTAAATCCTTATATTTAATATTGAATTTCTAGAAGCAGTATATTTCTTACTGCTTTTTAATTATGTTTTAGATGAGGTTGAAATAATAAAAACTAAAGAAGAAAGATTAATCTTTAATACACATTTCAGGCTGTTGTAAAAGAATAAACAATGCTTCATCTAAACTTCTAGCAAATGACTTCCTAATGAGGTTTTGAAACAGTCTTCAGGGCACTGAATGTCATCACATAATTAAGCAGCTGGTCTCCTTGATTATAAGACTTTAAGTCACGAACAATGAAGTCTGAAACAAACTGTATCATATTAAACTTTTTGATGGTGTTTCAAATTTGGTAAAAGAAAAAAAAGATGTTTCAGAATAACATCATGTATTCCAATCCTGAAACATGTAACAAATGCATCTGAAACAGCAATTCTTAAAAAGATTTTGTCCTTTAAATGAGTTATGCAAGGTAAACATTTGTAGCACTAATGATATCTAATTTTATTTCCTTCCTTTAAATATTATACTTTATATAAACTACATTGAAATATAAACACCACATCTTATGACTATTCAACTTTTCAAAACAGTAATCAGTTTTCATTTTTGTTGTTTGAAATGTGAACAGTAACTGAATCAAATTAAAATTCACAATCAGGTAAAACATACCAGAACCCAATCAACCATCCTGAAAGTAAACTTTTATTCCCTGAAAACATAGTGTTTTATTGAAAACACATATAGTACAAAGTTCCTGAAAGGCAAAAGACAACTAAAGAAACAAAACAACATACTGTGTTTCTATGTGAAGAGAAAGTTAGAAGACTTTATTTTTCTCTAGGGAAATAGTTTGATTTTAAACAGCTTTGTGAGCTGAGGTTATAAACAAGCAGCATGTAATTGGGGTCTTCAACTTGTGGATTAGCTTCCACAAACACTCAAAGTACTTATTCATAAATTACCAAGAGATAATAAGATTTATTTCACCAGGTATAGCATCAGAGAAAACAGCAAATAATTCTTCAGTGATTAAACTCTTGTTATTTTTTAAATCCTATATGAATTTTGTGCTCTTCAAAATGTGCTAGGAAACAGTTTCTCATCTCTTCAGAAACACACACAAATGTGAAAAGTGGTTCTCTACTGACAATATCCGATACAGTGGTAAAGAGGTCAAAAGATACTCATTGACATATTTTCTGAGAATACATATTTTCAAGTCAGAAAATAATATAAGTAGCATACAAAGTGCAAAGAATTATTCAATATTCTGCTTATATTTGCGATTCAACATTCACATTTGGAAGCGATCCTTCAGAAAGCATACATATTTAGTTTCTAACAACAAACTGCATGTTGTAAAAGAAATAGTGGAATATTATATTTGTTCTTCTCTACAGCCAGCTGTTAGACTAAATGTCTGCTGCTCAGAGAATACAGGCATCTGCTACAGTGTTAGTTGTGCCAGTAAGCAAGAATGAAATTGAGTATCCTTTAATGCAAAGTTGTTTGTTTAAAGGAGGCGAACATACAAATTCAATCACTTTGCTATAATGCAAAAATAAGTATAAGAAAAGCCTGGAAACATTCATCTTACCTGTAAAGCAGAGACTCTTCCTGACGTTATCTGTAACGCACAGCTGGAAGAGGTGTTCAAAGTAATTCAGTTCCTTTATTAAAAAAGAAAACACCAACCACTGGGTACTTTCTTCTCAAATATCACTTTTTGTCAAATCCCATAGGTTCATAAAGTTAAAACCTCTGGTCAAAGATAGAATACTGAGCAATTCATTGAAAAGATTTCAAGCAGAGTGCATACTAGAGCATCCTGAAGCAATTGTCCCTTTTTCCCTCAATTAAAATTCACAGCATACTTCCCAGCTATGCTGACTTTTTTGCATATAGTTAACCATTTGCAAGCTGCTGAATGCAGTAAGTAAACAAGATGTTTAACAGAGCTGGGACTGATCACTCTTGCTTTCTTAGTTTGTAGATCCAAGCTGCAGCAATGTTCTCCTTCCTCCTTTTCTAGTATTTCTTGTTAGCTCAGTTTGTTATTAGTCAGATTGCCAAGGGCTGGGAGGTAGGCGTAAATAAAGAGACTTCTTGGCTTTTGACTCAGCCTGTAAGCCCTTCCCCATCAGAGCGTTTTAATCTGCCAGTGTCACATAACACACGAGACAGCTCCACCTTGGGACTGCTCAACTCCTCCTCTTTCTGCAAATGGTCTTTCCACTCCCTTTCAATACCAAATACAGTGCGAGTGAATTTTGATGGAAATAATAACACGTCGTTTTAAATGCTAAATAGTATATTGTGTTATTATAGCAAGCTAAATAATACGTTATGTTAAATTCTCAACTAACACTGTTCTGTAGTGTTTGCACACATGTGTGCAGGAAACACAAGAATGTCACCTATAGAGGAGTTGCCTTTTTTTTTTTTAAATCTGGTATTTATAGTTGAAATTGTGCACTCACTAGATTGTAAAATGTTAACAGGAACAGCTTCCCTGCAATATTTGTATTTTTGTATTCACCATTTAACTTTTTTAAAGCCTTAACTTAGGGACTCTAAGTTTTTACTTCATTATTTCTTTCCCTAGAGCTAATATTCAATAATTAAACTTAGAAATGAAGCTCTTGCAGTTATTTTAATATATTTATTTCGAAGAAAAGCATAATTATTTGAAAATATATTTAAAAATATTTAAACACAAAATAGTTATCATTGATCAAGTTCTGTTTATCACTTTCAAAAATATAAGATTATATCTTTACAGATAAAATGAAACAAGTAAAATACATAGATATTGCAATAACCTGATTTCTATAGTGCTAGCTCAGAGAGAATTTATTCTTAATAGGTTATATCTTAAAAGTTACATGTTTCTTCAACTCTTAAAAGTTTCTGAATCATCACTATTATTACTCTTAATTGTCAGATTCCTTATTCCTCAAAAAGCCTGTGGTTTAAAAAATTGTTGTTCTTGTCTACCTTCCTGAACTTTTTAACATCCCAAGTGCATATACTAGATGCTGTCTTTTATTTGTTTGTTTTGTTTAGAATAAACACAGATTCTAGTGGCCTTCTATGTAATAGTAGGTGTCATTTCAGAAAGTGCTATTTTTAAAAAGGAGAGTTGATATAGTTTAAATCATCAAAATAGAAGAATATCACATTATTATTTAATGATATACACTTAGATTCATATAGTTTTATAGTCTCAGGGTGGCATATTTGCTCTAAAAATATAAGGGCTCTGTGGGAATTTTCAATATTCTCACTTTCCTTTGTATTTCCCAGTAATTAAGTTTCTCATTTATTTTAATGGCATTTTATGCTTTAACATGGAAAAGAGATGATGATACAGAGGAGGGGGTTGGAAAATAGAGTAAAAATTAAAAAATAAGAGAATGAAGAGTATAAGTGAAATTAAATATGATTAATTAGTCTTTGCCTCAATTTCCTGCTAGCTGCTAGCCAAATTAACTAAATCAAGGTAATGATTTAGATAGATAGTTAGAAACTGGAATTTTAATCAATAAAAAATGAAGGGGCAAGAATAATTTCCCTCCCAACTCTGTAGTCCTAATTCTCCACATGCATTGCTTTAGGTTTTGAAGTCAAGTGCATAGGAGAAATATTCTAGTAGCATAGTATGTGGGGCAAAATTTTTCAAGCCTACATGTGGACAAATGAAAGTAATTTCTTTGTAGATTGACACATGTTTCTCTCATGTCCTTCAATTTGATCATATATCTATTTTATCCATCATATACGCATAGCAGAAATTTGAAGTTTTTTTATCATGAATTCCTTTCCTACATAATGCATCTTGTCTTTTTAGTGTATAAATTACATGTCAATTGCAATAATTGCTGGTCAATTCCCCACAATGGTAAGGGAGAGAAGTATTGACTAAAAACACTTTTTAAAAAATTATTCACTTATTCTATAAGTTTTCGTTGGGAATAGAAAACTAGAAAAATAATTCTTTGAGGAGCAATCTATAACTTTTAATTTAAAGTGGTAATGTTGGTAATGAATTACTCAGTATTATCTCAAACTTAATTAAAATATACACTAGCACATCTGAAAAAATTGTAGACAAGTCTGCTGTTCTCTAGGTTTTTTTTTTTCACTGTAATTCTTCAGTCATTATATCAAATCAGTAATGTAGTCATTATTTCCAAAATGTTTATTATGGCAGGTTATGTGCTAATGATTATTGAACAACATTTATTTTAACAATATTTTTAATTTCCAATTAATCAATGGGAAAGTACTTTCTTAGTGTACTTTTTTTTTTTTTTTCTTTTTTTGTTGAGACAGAGTCTTGCTTTGTCGCCCAGACTGGAGTGCAGTGGCCGGATCTCAGCTCACTGCAAGCTCCGCCTCCCGAGTTCACGCCATTCTTCTGCCTCAGCCTCCCGAGGAGCTGGGACTACAGACGCCCGCCACCTCGCCCGGCTAGGTTTTTGTATTTTTTTAGTAGAAACGGGGTTTCACCGTGTTAGCCAGGATGGTCTCGATCTCCTGACCTTGTGATCCGCCCGTCTCGGCCTCCCAAAGTGCTGGGATTACAGGCTTGAGCCACCGCGCCCGGCCTCTTAGTGTACTTTTAATAATAAATTCATCACACGATTATAATAAACAATGAATTTTATTTTTCCACCTAATCTATGCCTGTTCCCCAGTAACTTCATATTATTATTATGTATTATTATTATTGTTATTATATATAGAGACAGGGTCTCACTCTGTTATCTAGGCTGGAGTACAGTGGTTCAATCATAGCTCACAGTAACCTCCAACTCCCAGACTCAAGAGATCCTCCCATCTCAGCCTCATAAGTACCTGGGACTTGGGGCATGCTCTACCATGCCCAGCTGATTCTTTTATTTTTTATAGAGATAGGGGTCTTACCATGTTTCCCAGTCTGTTCTCAAACTCCTGGCCTCAAGTGACCCTCCCATCTTGGCCTTCCACAGTGCTAGGATTAGAGGCTAATTATTAATAATAATAATTTTTTTTGAGAAGGAATCTCACTTTGTCACCCAGGCTGGAGTGCAGTGGCACCGTGTTGGCTCACTTCAACCTCCGCTCCTGGCTTCATGCAATTCTCCTGCCTCAGCCTCCCGAGTAGCTGGGATAACAGGTGCCCACCACCAATCCTGGCTAATTTTCTTATTAGTTATTTTAAATCACGACCTGTAAATTACGTGTTATTGTGACATTTAACAATATCTCTGCTTTCAGAGTGTGTATTTCTAAAGGGCCAACATGAAAGTATTACAATTGCATTGAGGAAAACCAAGCAGTCAGAAGAAATAAACCTATCTCTGTTATTAATTTTAGAGCAGCAGCCTACAATCAGCATATTTTATTGCGCATGAGGACATAGGAAGTGAGGGCCTTCCCTCCCTCCTTTCATGGATGCGGGGAGATCATCTTAATATCCAATGACCTGAAAGACTAGGAGGTAGAATGTTTTATCAAATCTGTTGAACCGATAATGTGTACAGTACAAATAGAGTGAAAACACCAAGAGTGAGCACTGGAAAAAGAAAAGAAAAAAGTAAAACAATGAGATTTATTCATTCTAAGTAGGACCAGTTCCACCTTAGAGTGGCTTTCCACCTTTTTTAGTGTCACATTTAAGAGGTAAAGTGAAGACGTGTGTGATTGAGTTTAATTCAAAAATCCGAAAGGCTTGCAGGGAGAGAACGCTATACCATCTGCGGTGTAGACTGAGGCGTATTTCAATACTCTGAAGTTAGAAAGTATGAAATTTGGTGATTTGGGGAGTATGCTAATACTATAGGGAATTTTAAATATTAGCTAGTCATTTCGCTGTTTGAAAAAAAGAATCTTAACTCAGTTTCACTTTTTACATACTTATATGATTGTTTTGAAAGGAATGTTAAACACATTATTGGGAAACAGGTATTATTGTGGGCTGTGCTTTCTTTGTACTGTCAGGGAATTACACTGAAACTCATGGTAATGCTACTAAAATAAAATATTACAAACACTTATAAATAACGCATAAATGCACAGTCTCCAGAGACCCTGATATACTAATTTTATAAACTTTTAAAAATTATGTTTCTCATTTTCCACCAAAAGTTTTCTTTAAATTTGTATATACCTTTTGAGAAGTGTCTTTGTTTCATTAAGAAATTATAAAATACAAAATAAATAAGGAAAAATAAAATTCACTAGCAATTCCATAGCTTAAATTTAACTCAAATGTTTATTTTATATTTCTGTTCTCTTTATTGTATACACATGTAATCATTTTTATAAAATGAGAAAATAATATCTAAAAAGAACAATGAGTAAAGTCAACTTAAATACAGAATTGACTTATTTACATAAGTCCAATTCATAGAAAATAATAATAGAAGAATGTTGCCTTTCATCTTTCAAAATTGTATGCTACACAATTTTCAAATTATGAACCCAGGGTGTTCTTTCATGTTTCACTAGAAGAGGACGAAAACACTTTCTAAACATTACTTTTTCTGTTACCTAACAATAAGAGTTTAATTATTATGGATATGTTGACTTCCTATAACAACATACAATTAAACTAAGAGACTAACTTTTAGATGATGAAGAATAGAAAATCTTCCTAACTTTTGCAATATACACACATCTGTAGATAAGAATGTCATTGGCACAATGTTCATCATGTTTGACTTATCTCCATGAAAAGTCATGTGTCTTGGAGGAAATGTATAAGGTAGATATAATATTTTATGGATATATCATAGATAAGAAGACAAGACAAAACACTATGGAAATACAGAGGAAGAAGCGATTAAGTAAGTCACTTTGGGGAATTTGAGGAAGGTCTCACCATGAAGATGACATTGAACTGGATGAATGTTTAGGAAACTTGCCTTTTGCATTGTGCCTTTAACAAGAAGTTTGATTTGTTATGTAAGTCTTAGGTTTCCTTCATACTTAATTTGACCTAATAGCAAAGGTATACAACTGATAAAGGGAGTGCTTTATTCTAAGAGAAGTTTTGTAATAAAAACTTCCTCTTGGTGATTTGAATTCAATGAACACAAAGGAATTCTCTAATACCCTTGTTTAACCTGGCAAAACCTAAAAGAAAACAAAACAGTAACTTTCCTCTGAAAGCTTAAACTATGACCAGTCTGTCTTCATATAAATCCTATTGAAAAATTTCATAACAATTCCTACTTCAAATGGAGGACTAAGCAAACTTAAAAAATACGTGAAAAATGAACCAAAAAATGTGAATAAATGTTTTCATGATGCGTAATGAATAAAGTGCAAGATGGCAAGGTGCATTGGAATAATGCTAGACTGTGTTATTCTGACTGTAGGGAGACACTCTAAGGAAGGGCTTATGTTTACTTCATATTTTTTCTCCATAGCACTATAGTGTGTGTTGCACATAGAAAACAGTCAAATAAGTTTTTTTTTGGTTTCTTTTTTGTATGTTCTCACCATTGTGTAATCTTAGGATAGTTACTTCCTTGTTCTTCAGGAATGTATTTGGACAGATTTTTGTCACCCATATAACTAAATGTTATGGATCAAGATTAAAAATTAAAAATAAATAAATTGATCCCCTGTGTATTTCCAATGTTCTTTGGTAATTGTACTAAGAAAATCTATGCAACTAAATTATTTTATATTCAGATACTTAATAATAATAGTAGGCAAATCCCACAGAATTAAATATATGTGATAGATCAGATGCTTGTTGAACAACCTGCAGGACATACTAAATTCCTGGATGTCGTCTATTGTCCATTACAAATCATACATCACTGCCTCTGCTTATCACCCATTGCTGTGTCATTGAAGGATGCAAACTTATTTTAATAGTTATAATCTTAAAAAATTATAATATACAACCATTTTACAAAGAGTCAATTGTATTTATTTCAACTTAAAATAAAGCTGTCAAAATCATGATTATCCATATCAAGCATAGCTAGACAGATTTTTTTTTTTTTACTATTTGAGATCATCTCTCTGGAGATCATCTCCACATAGTTGAGTAAATGTAATAACTTTTTAATTTTATATGCACAAATAATACTCAAGAAGATGCTATTCAAAAACTAATTGCTTACTCCACATATTTAATATGAATGTTATTTTTAGACATCAAAAGAAATATCTAAAATGATAAAGAATTTAAATAATGCCAATAACAACCTAAGGTTGATTAGTTGACATGGGAACTTAAATGCCAAACTTTACATTTGTCTGGTTAGAAATAAAATACTTTGTTACAACTGCATCTATATGCTATAAAGAAAGTAATTGGTAAGGTACACATTTGTTGAGAAATAGAAGTGCATAGTTCGAGAGATAAATTGATACATTTTTAAGTTTGTACATTTTGACTTTGTAACAATGAAATTAACGTAAAAAGGCATTTACTGAACTGTTACTGCCATCAGTGGGTATTATATTAACCTAGATAGTGAATAAATCATTAGTGACAGGTTTTACTGAATGATATTGGCTTTTCTGTCAGCAGAAATTTTACTGAAAAATTCCAAAATAATATAAGATATAATACATCTTGGTAAATAACATCTTAGAAGTGTTACATAACTTAGAAACTAAACATTTGCATCATAAATAATTCACTTAGTTACCAAGAGAAAGTTATTCGTTCAGAATCAGTCTATAGTCAACACACAGAAATACATTTCACTTCTTACATATATACCTACGTGAAAACTTTAGGCGATAAGGATAAATAGGGATATTTTTGTAAATGTAATTATCTTTTTGATGATTTTACTATATACATCTTACCTCTATCAATCTCCACTATCTCTTCTAGAACAATTTTTCTTTAGAACATTTTTCAAAAGTTTAAGTATTCTATAAAATAGTATCATGTATATTTTATGTTGAAGAAAATAAGGGTAGCATTAGCTGTAATTTTCATGTTTCCATATACTGAAATAAGACATAAGCTATTATGATATAATAATAATACACAAATACTAATAAAATTATAATGAAAATCAATAAATTCTATTAACCAAATAGCTGTATGAAGTTATTCCTGTTTAAATGGACAGATTCTGTTTGATTTTTCACAAGGAAGAGAGGAGAAGTGACCTAGTAACAGTCTATAGGAGGAAAAATAAGATAAAATGTGAATATTTTCTATCAGATTTCCCTGGACAATATAAATCCAAACTCTATGTTTATAAAATATTGATTTGCACTAAATAGGATTTCAAATTTCTTTATTCAAAAATAGTTTTAAGTTTGACGTCACTTGACTACAGAAAAAGAAATACTCTTTTTGTGTCTTTTTTTTGGGGAGGGGACTAATAACAATTAGAGAGGCATTTTTAACTAGCAGTCCCTCATTTTTTCTGTAGCTCTCACGTACTGAATTTAAGAAGTTCCACAGCTTCAAACAGTTATTTGATGGCAAAATCATATTTAAAAACTAGCATGTCTGTCTTAAGAAATGAATTGATTCAAAATAGCACTTACCTGCTCTTCCTTTATCTAGAGACACGTCTTCCACAAAATAGGACTAATCTTTGATGTTAGTAGAAATTAATTTTTAAGAATCCTTGATTTGGGGGAAGAAGGAAGGAATGAAAACAGGGTTTTCAATCTAAAATCAACCTTGAAGATTTGTGTAATATTAATAAGAGTTAAAAGAATCATTCCTAACACCTGCCTTGTTCAAGACATTTTTACTCTTCTAGCACCCCCTAGTGGATTTTTTTAAAAAAAAATTCTTACCTACTGAAAGAGTTGGATAGCATGTCATTACTGTTCAAGTTTTACTCTAAATATATAGATTGTATGTGTTCTATTGCTGGATCATAATTATTATTCTGATGTTTTAAAAGTAGATTTTTAAGAAACAATGAACAACCACATTTAACATGATTAGAAGCAAAGTATTACAGACTGAATTTTTAGGAATCATTGACCATCTCTCAGCATGTTCTTACAAAGAATTAAAAGTTTATCTAGAAAAGTAAGAGAGGGAGAGAACATGCTGCAGTTATTAAGCAGAATCAAACTATCCCACATGGTTTTTTGCTTTTTTTAACCTTAGGTATTTAATTAATAACATTAATAAAAATAAGGTGTATATATGTATACCTGTGAGCACTCCACATGTATGTAACCACTGTAGCTAATCTACACATAGTAACCCTTTTATCCTTAAAAGATACCTATGGGGCAACTACTATTACAATGAGAAAATTGGAGCATATAGAGGTAAGGTAATAAATCTATTGGCACAAAATGAAGAGGCAAAGTCTAGATTTTCAGTGATTCAATTCCTTCTGGCTTCTGAATTTGTTCATTCTGCAGATGACTGCTACTCAGAACAATGGTTTTAATAAGTGGATATAATTTATGGAAATATCAAGTTTTGGTTTTATATATAATAGAAACCAATGTTTAGAAACACTTTTGGTCATCTTTTTCAATAAAAATACTTTTTGAAAACATATCCCATTCAATATGTAAGCATTAATGTCAGTTGGGGACGAACTATTGCATCAGTTGAAAATACAAAGATGAATCATTTATATTTTTACACACATTTATAGGATTCATATACGGATGGTCTCCAACATACGATAGTTCTTATTATTTTTCAACTTTATGATAATGTGAAAGCCACACACATTCGGGGGAAAGCAGTAGGATACTCTGTTTCTGTGCTGAGCAGAGCCAGGGAACAACAGCTCCCAGCCAACCACCGTGATCCTGAGGGTAAACACCTGATACACTACAACAGGGACCCCAAATCCCTAGCCACAGATTCGATCTGTAGCCTGTTAGAAACTGGGCTGCACGGCTGGGCGCGGTGACTCACACCTGTAATCCCAGCACTTTGGGAGGCCGAGGCAGGCAGATCACGAGCTCAGGAGTTCAAGACCGGCCTGGCCAACATAGTGAAACCCTGTCTCTATTAAAAATACAAAAAAATCAACTGGGCATGGTGGTGGGTGCCTGTAATCCCAGCTACTTGGGAGGCTGAGGCAGGAGAATTGCTTGAACCTAGGAGGCAGAGGTTGCAGTGAGCTGAGATCTCACCACTGCACTCCAGCCTGGATGACAGTGTGAGATTCCATCTCAAAAATAAATAAATAAATAAATAAATAAAAAATAAAATAAAAAAGAAACTGGGCTGCATAGCAGGAGGTGAGCGGTGGGTGAGCCAGGGAAGCTTCATCTGTATTTACATCTGCTGCCCACCACTTGCTTTACCACCTGAGCTCCATCTCCTGTCGTATCAGCTGCAGCATTAGATTTTCATAGGAGCACGAACCCTATTGTGAACTGCGCATGTGAGGAATCTAGGTTGCACACTCCTTGTGAGAATCTAATGCCTGACGACCTGTCACTGTCTCCCATCACCACCAAATAAGACCATCTAGTTGCAGGAAAACAATCTCAGGGCTCTCACTGATTATACATTATGGTGAGTTGTACAATCATTTAATTATATATTACAAGGTAATAATAACAGAAATAAAGTGCACAATAAATGTAACGTGCTTGAATCATCCCAAAAATCTCACCACTGCCCCCTGGCCCATGGAAAAATTGTCTTCTACAATTTGTCCCTGATGCCAAAAATGTTGGGGACTGCTGCTCTATAATGGACTATGTTGCCAGATGATTTTGCCCAACTGTAGGCTGATTTAAGTGTTCTGTGTATGCACAAAGTAGGCTACGCTACATGTTCAGTAGATTAAACTTATTAAATGCATTTTTGACTTATGATATTTTCAACTTATCTGGGTTTATCAGGATGTAACTCCATCTTAAATCAAGGAGCACGTGTATTTAAATATAACGAAAGATAATTATAATTTGTTGAATGATCAGGTACGCATATAAGTGTCAGCTTCCTCATCAGACTACATTATATTAGTCATCTATATTTCTTGTCCTTCTATCTCTGTAGATGAGAATCAAGCTGCTATAAGGACTGACAATAAGAGGAAGTGAGTTTATGTAAGCTCCCACTTTGTTTATTTCAGATATGCCTGAGGAAAGAGCCTCTAGTGCAATACATAGACCAAAAGTCTTAAGAATCAGATTCATGTTCCATGCTCTGAATCTCAGGAGCTCCTTACTCTTCCTTAATTAGGGTAGGCCTCGATATTTTATGAGATTTTCCAAGTAGATATGCAATCTTTCCTTTATAATAAAAATAACTCCTTCTGTCTGTGCCATCTCCTTCCTACTCCACAATAGATACAGGTATGTTTCAGTAACTGAAGGGGTGGGCATGCATTAGTAATGTGGATGGGTGTGCACCAGACCCTTGCGATATCTGAAGAACAAACAAGGGCAGGATTGAAACAGGAGAGCCTGTATTCACTAAACATGACAAAGGGCTGTGATTATATCACTTCTTGATTACCCTGCTCTCCCTTCTCACAACACACCTAACAACTTAATACTTCTTATCCTCCCAAGGATTTAATTTTACTGTCTTTTGTTAAACTCTTAATATATTAAATTTTGTATTTTTCTTGGCATTATTATGAATACTAGTTATTTTTTTCTCTACCCTAATTGGTAGTTAGACCACCTGTATTCCTCACTGGTGACCATGTTGTTATTCTTTCACGAAATAAACTTAAACCGTAGTGGATCCTCTCCCACACTGTTAATTTCTATTCTTACTGCTTTCAGAAAAGCCACATATATCATGTCTTTAAAACAAATATACAAGTTTGTTAGATGTATGTACAGATTGAGAAAATATGTTCTCAACAATATATGCATAATAATTAGGTTATTAAAATTGTGATTTCTTGTTAGTCTTACACTGAAGTCTTTTTAAAATTTTTTATTTTTTTGTACCTCTTCTAGATAGGTAAAGTGGTTTTGTAGCTAAGAAATTTATGCAGATTTATGATAATACGAAAATTATTAATAATGTGAATTCAGAATCCTTACGTTAACATTGATAAATGCAAAAGTACCTGTATATAGACAATTTTGAGGACTCTTTTAAATTGTTATTTGTAATTATTATGGTATATAATAAACAATGTTATGGGGTACGTGTGATATTTTTGATATAAGCGTATGATGTCTAATGATCAAAGCAGTGTAATTGCGATGTCCATCACCTCATGAATTTATTATTTCTTTGTGCTGGAAACATTCTAATCTACATTCTTTAGTTATTTTGAAATACACAATAAATTATTGTTTACTGTAATCACACTAAGCACTGATACATACCTAAAAGTGTTTTAGATGTTATCTTACACTTCTATTATACGTAAAGAAATTAAAACTCAGAAAAAGTCAGTTGTTCATAATTACCTCATAGCTGAAAAGAGAGTTTCAACGTGAACCTTTGATTTTAGAATTCTTTTATGTGTTGCACTAAACAAAAATGTAAAGAACTTTTGGGAACGATAGAATAAGCAATAAGATCAGTTTCTAACTTACATAAAATGCTTCAAACTCCAGCATTAGACACAGAGATAGTAGCTTTATGGGACTGCTTCAACAGCTGTCATGATTCAGTATTAACAACTCTATCTTTCTAACAAATCCATCTGTCGATCTCTCTATGTCTTCTAGAGGTTCTGCTTCTCTGGTTGAAACCAGACTGATAGTTTGGCATAACACTGATGGTATGCAAATTTTAGTTTATTTAGAGATTGAGGAGAATATATTTTATTTATATATTGATTCATATCTTAATATGAATACTTAAAATGCTTCATTTTATGTAAGTTATATAACATTCAAGAATATATATATAGTATACGTATGTGTGTGTATCTATATACACACACACTCATAATCAGGTATATTTTGTCTCCATACTCATAGTCAGGTAAATTGCTATTAGTTTCTCTTTTGGGGGATTGTAAAATTCACAGTATTGTCACCACTTTTTTCATGAATACAATTATATATCATTTGGAAAAGTTCATGGTTCATTTTCACAGCAGTTCTTGCAAGTTGATATTTCATGACTAATATTGATAGCCTTGAGCATATTGGTATATACAAATAGCATAAGAATAACTATGATAAGTGTAAACATTAAGTGATAACGTAGTCAATTCTTACTAGTCACAGATTCTGTATTTTTGAATTTGCCGAATCACTAAAATGTTTTCGTTACACTCAAATGAATACTCTCAGCATTTGCAAATTTCTGAAGGTACAGAACAATAAAAAGCTTGAGTCACCTGATGTGCAAGTTCTCAGCAGAGGTCGAAGGAGGAAGCAACACTGTCTTCTTGTTGCAGTTCTTATATTATAAACACATATCAATTTCACAGTATAGTTAGTGCTACCTTTTTCACATTTTTCCTGTTTATTGGTGATTTCACTGATTAAAATGTCACGCAAGCATAATGTTAAAGTACTTTCAAATATTCCTAAGCAAAAAAAAAAAAAAAAAAAAAGACAAGGATGTGTCTTAAGTAGAAAAATATACGTGCTAGAAAAGTTTCACTGAAGCATACATTGTAGTGCTGTTGGCCATGAGTTCAATGTTAATGAATCAAAAATAAACATGAAACAAGGTGTTTTTGAAAGAAACACACATAAAACAAGGTTATAGATTTTAAGGATTGATCAATTGATGAAAGTGCTGTGACCAGAGGCTGGCAGGAACCTATTCCTCTGTTTCCGCTAGGAGCGATGGTTCAGTATTCACTGATTCAGTGTTCATGATGACATTATAAAACATAACTACTGCAAATAATGAGAATTAATTACATGTTGTAATAAACATATATTGGTGTAACAAATTATAGTAGAATGCCACAAATACCAATCACTCATGGGCCTTTTCTTCTAGCATGATTAATTTAATAGAGGAATATTGAATATCGAAAATCTTAGAAAATATTTGGAGGCTGGAACTAAGTTTTGTTATAGTGGTTAGTTGAGTAAGAGTTGTGATAAAATTTAAGCATCATAAAAATATTACTAGTTTTAAAAGAAATTATTTATTGGGGCACAAAGTTTTTATGAATACTTGTAGTCCATCTATAACCTTGGGGGCAGCATATGCAATCTAGAAGTTGTTTAAGTGCTTCTGCAAATGGCCTTGAAAAATCAAAGCAGCTATGTGAGTATATGTAACTACTGAACACTGCCCAGAGCAACCAAGTAAGGGACGTGTTGGAGCAAGTGATGAGAAATTTGACTGCTTTGATCCTATCAGCAGTACAAGTTGTCTGAGTTCAGATCATGTATTAGGCCCTGACCTCTGGGACGTGTCTGTGGTAGAAACTCTAGAATAGTAGACTCAGCTGCCCCTTGGCTATACTAAAATGCCTGATGCCAGGATGGATGAGAGCCAAATTAATAGATAATTTGTTGGAAGAGTTTGATTTGGTTCATCATTTTGAATACTGATTAAGATAAAGCTATAATTTTATTAATGATCATTGTGTTCTAAACAAATTTTAAAAATTAAAAATATCGTAAATTATTGGAATATATAATGAACTTTTATTAGGTAGTGTGTTTATTTGGCTCTGTGATGAAAGGCCTTGGCTTCTGCAGGACACCCTCATTATTCAGGTCAGAGTCAACAAGAATGAACATGGATTTCAGTGTGTCCTTACAGGGTTCAAGCTCATAATGATTTCCAGCTTCCTCGTGACCTTCTTTTCTGACCGCCTGTTCTGTGAACTTCAAACTCCAGCATTAGACACAGAGATAATAGCTTTACGGGACTGCTTCACCAGCTGTCACAATTCTGTAATAACAACTCTATTTTTCTAACAAATCCATCTGTCAGTCTCGCTATGTCTTCTAGAGGTTCTGCTTCTCTGGTTGAAACCAGACTGATAGCTTGGTATAACATTTGATGGTGTACAAATTTTAGTTTATTTAGATATTGAGGAGAATATATTTTATTTATATATTGATTCGTATCTTAATTTTATTATCATACATGCATTACAACGTATCTCACTTAGCAAGCATTTTATATAGGTGAATTTGAGTTTATTTAGGCATGTATTTTACATTAATGTACATTCCCATAGCTTATTTAAATATTTAATACAATATCCAAATAGATGGTAAAAAAACAATGAATTCATATTTCTGTCTTAATCTAATATGTATGAACAAAGTGAACAACAAATAGCTCTTTGCGTCATTTAAATAATTGTGGGTTTTATAAACATGTATATATTTAATTTTAAATAAACAGTAGATGATTTCATTATAATCTGAGCCACAGACCATGATAAGATCAACATAGGACCTTCACTATAAATGTCCTAGATTTTTAATTAGTCTAATTTCTTTTAACTAGGAAGAATACAAATATCTAATATATTTCAAGTAAATAAATTTGAAAAGATATCTTTCTTTTGCTAACTATAATCAGATGTTGATAATGCTTTAATATGTGGGACACTTGAAATAAAAATAGGCAAGTCAAACACTACCATTGGGTTTGTAAATAAAATATTGATCCTTACATATGACAGTGCATATTATCAGAAACAAATTTGTATCTTCTTCCGGAAGACCAATGTTAAAGAAAACATAGGAAATAAATTTATTAATACTGCTTATGGAGTGATGAGTTATTTGTTTTATCCTGATATATTTGTTCGTTTTTATGCTGCTGATAAAGACATACCCGAGACTGCGAAGAAAAAGAGGTTTAACTGTACTTACAGTTCCACACAGCTTGGGAGGCCTCAAAATCACGGCAGGAGGTGAAAGGCACTTCTTACAAGGCAGCAGCAAGAGAAAACTGATGAAGATGCAAAAGCAGAAACCCCCGATAAAACCATCAAATCTCATGAGATTCGTTCACTACCACAAGAACAGTATGGGGGAAACTGCCCCCCATGATTCAAATTATCTCCCACTGGATCCCTCCCACAACACGTGGGATATAGGGAAATATGGGGGTATAATTCAAGATGAGATTTGGGTGGGGACACAGTCAAACCATATTGCTTGACTAAAGGACAACATTTGCTTTACATTTGGGCCAAGGTCATTCATATATATATATACACACTATATATACACACACACACACATATATATACACATATATATATATACACACACATATATATATATATTTTTTTTTGAGATGGACTTTCACTCTGTCACCCATGCTACAGTGCAATGGCACAGTCTTGGCTCACTGCAACCTCCGTCTCTTGGGTTCAAGTGATTCTTCTGCCTCAGCCTCCCAAGTAGCTGGGACTATAGGTGCCCGCCACCGTACCTGCCTAATGGTCATATTTTTATAAATTGCAAAATATATTAAGATGTGCCAAAATGTTTTGATATAAGCCTATCTTCCCTAGCTCTTAATGAAAATTCTTCATATGTGATTCTAAAATGATGAACGTTGGCTTCTGGGTATGATCATTTGACATAAGAAAATTTTTATAGACTAAACTTTATTGGTGCATATTTTAATAAGATAACCTTATCATTTTACCTGGATGTTCAAAGGTCTATAGAAAATGTATTAATTTCCTTCACCTCCCCTTTCCGAAATTCATTCTCATGGTACTTTGTCTCAGATAATCTCTACATCTTTCTCAAGTGCTCAGGTTTCTCCTAAAAGTCTGACTCTCCACTTTTGAACTGTCCTTATCGAACTCAGAATCATCTGTTAATGTTTGGCAAATAAATTCATGACTAGGCTGTTTTAGTGATTAAGGTTTTTCTTTTTTCTTTTTGTTTCACTAGTTTGACTCGGTCCAAAATCCAAAATTCTCGATAACTTCACTCTCAGTTAAATACTTTTATTTATTTTTTATTTTACTTTAAGTCTGGGATACACGTGCTGAATATGCAGGTTACTTAGGTATACATGTGCCATGGTAGTTTGCTGCACCTATCAACCGTCATCTGGGTTTTAAGCCCCGCATGCATTAAGTAATTGTCCTAATGCTCTCCCTCCTCTTTCCCCACACCCCTGACAGGCACCAGTGTGTGATGTTCCCCTCCCTGTGTCCATGTGTTCTCATTGTTCAACTCCCATTTATGAGTGAGAACATGTGGTGTTTGTTTTTCTGTTCCTGTGTTAGTTTGCTGAGAATGATGGTTTCCAGCTTCATCTATGTCCTTGCAAAAGACATGAACTCATTCCTTTTTATGGCTGCATAGTATTCCATGGTGTGTATATGCCACATTTTCTTTATCCAGTCTATCATTGATGAGACTTTGGGTTGGTTCCAAGTCTTTGCTATTGTGAATAGTGCTGCAATAAACATACATGTGCATGTGTTTCTATAGTAGAATGATTTATATTCCTTTGGGTATATATCCAGTAATGGGATTGCTCGATCAAATGGTATTTCTGGTTCTATAGCTTTGAGTAATCATTAAATTATTATATATTCCTTGTATAGAGATAATATCCTTTCTATTCCTCCACGACTCAAACTCTTTGTTTAAACTGTTTCTTTTGCCTGAAGTTTACATTATTTGTTGCATATCTTACCTGTCAAAGTCTTATCTGTACTTACAGATCTATTTCAAATCTAGTATCTACCAGAAACAATGATTGATTCTTATGTGACCCCAAAAGTTAAATTAAATGGTAGAAACCTCAGCTGTAGGGCCTGCTAATGTGGAAAACAGTTTTGTATAATAAAGCCTAGTGGAAACATACCGTATATTATACAGAAGTATAAAATGAATCAGAAAATGAGGTGAGAAAATTTAACAAGAGCTAGATTTAATTATCCTGCACAGAATAATGTTGGATTGAAACGGAAGACATAGCAATCATCAAATGCTATGAACCACAAAGAAATCCACAGTTTCTCCTAATTTCAATGTAATTAAATTCAATCTTATATAATTTGAAGTTATTAAATAACAGTCTTCCAAGATTATATCTACTTTATATCAATGTTATCTTATTCCCCATATTTTATTTCTTTAATCTCATTTTAAAAATATTATATAATTGAGATGACACGTGTTCTGAGGACATTAACATTTTTAAATAAATAATCTGTTCTTATAATAAAATCAAAAACATGAAAAGGAAATTTTATATCACAAGTAAGATTAGGATGATTATCATGTACCAGACAAAATTTAATTGCATGTTTAATGTTATAGATTATGCTGTGTGTTTTACTCTAGAATGCAAAGCATTACAAAGTATGTGTGTA
Organism: Mandrillus leucophaeus; assembly: GCF_000951045.1. Taxonomy (NCBI): domain Eukaryota; kingdom Metazoa; phylum Chordata; class Mammalia; order Primates; family Cercopithecidae; genus Mandrillus; species Mandrillus leucophaeus. Next base: position 323,049 of record NW_012106753.1, read on the forward strand.
TGAATACTATTTTATATAATTTAGTTGTATATGATTTATAATTGAAGATTTATGTATTTTTATACATTCACTAATAATTATTTCTTAAATTCTAAAAGTAGTAATCATAATGTCAAGATTATTAATAAATGTATATTGACCATCTTTAATGGAAAATTACTTTGGTAAACACCATATATATACACACACACACACACACACATATATATATGTAAATATAGAGAATCTTCACAACAATCCTGTAAATGATATATTATTATGACCCTTATTTTACAGGTAAAAAGAGTGAAAATTAGAAAAGAAAAATAACTTGCTGAGGGCCACACAGCTAGTAAATAACAGAACAGAGGCATCCATTCAGGTCTGGCTGAGTGTAAAAGATCATGCTTTCCTGCCACAGTCAGTTTTCATGAAACATAAAATGCATTAGTTTTGAGTTACTTGACATTTAAAAGTTAGATAGTTAAGTAAAATATCAAGTGATATATTAGCATAATGTAAATCTATTAATTTTCAAATTTAAAAACACTATTGGTTGTGGGTTGTTAAACATATCTGAAGAGAAAAATATCTTCATAAAGTATTTGTAAGAAAGGTGTTTTTTCAAGAAAAACAAGTTCAAAATCAGATGTCTAACTGGCTATAAATCATTCTGCAAAAGATGTGCATGGTAAAATTGTAATTTGTAGTTCAATAACTCCCTCTACTGTTGGCAAATACTAGTGAAAATCATTTACGAATGTGCCTATATAAATGATATAATACTTTTATTCATTTAAAACACTAAAGCTCATTAAAATGTTTATAATCACTTTCCCTACCTTTGAAAATTGTGAATCCTAGATTATATTTAAGAAAACATTTAATTATTTTGAAATGTATAAAAAAACTGTTAAAAGTTAATTTATAGTGAATAATTTATATAGTAAATTTATCCTTCCAAAATCAGTCTATTTCATAAAACTGCTTCAGGTGAATATATGTCCTATTAATTGTCACTGGAATGCTAACTCTTTTTTCTATTATATGATTGAAAATTATTTTTAAAATACCTTCAATTTCATAGATTTTCAGGACAGGACAAACTATTACCTAATATATTGTTTTTTCAATAGCTTTATTAGTAAATTTACAGCTCTAAATTTAGTATTGAACACAATTTCATAATAACAAATAATACAAATCACAAATACAGAAAGTCATATCATAAATGATCTAACTAAAACATTATATTACCAATATTTTCTTCCCAAGGTAAAGGCAGAGCATAGACATTCAAAGGAATATATCATTATTTTGTATTTGCAAAGAATCTTTTGTGTTTTTAATAAGGTGTTTACTAAAATTATATTTATTGTAGTAACATTATGTAGATATCAATTAATCTTCTCTACTGTTTATGATAATTAAGAAAAAATAGAAACTTAAAGACTAAAATATTTGGAAAATTATGTGTTTCTAATCACAGGAAGCAAAGAAAATTAAGGTTAAATTAATTTGTATAAATCCAGGAAAGGGCATAAAGTGCTTTGCAATCCAGTAAAATTAATTTAGCAATGGAGTTAACTTATTATTTATATGAATATCAAGTTTAATGATTTATGCAATGAAACCTTAAACTTTTATTGTTGGCTCCCCATTTTTATTTCTACTTTTTTGAAACCTCATATGGATTGCAATGAATTTTTATAATTCAATTTATCTCAACTTCATACAATAAAAATGAATTTCTTGCTTGCACAGACTCCAGTATGGTTGTTTCTGAACAGGAATCTCTTGTGTGACTTTGCTCCAAGCAATAATTAGAGTCCTGCCTCTTTACATTTGTGGTTCTCACAGCTTCTAGGGCTGTTAAGTTATTCTAGTGATGGAGACAGAGAAAATGAGAGAGAGGGCCTGAAGAATTGACAAACCATTACAGGGCTAGACCTAGAAGTGATGTATATAATATCCACTTCATTATATTGGAGCTCTAAATTAACTGGACATTCGTACAAACTAGAAGTTAGTACTAGTATCATTTCTTTACTGTATTTGTCTCTGTCTACAATTTCTTTTTAAATTACACAGGCGTTAGTATTTTATATTTTTCTTAATTTATAAGCATGATGTAGGTTTTCTTTTGATAAAACATGAAATGATCCCATTTTGCCTAAAACTGAAAAAGAATATGATTAAATAGAAGTCCCTTCCAGAAAAGAAAAACTTACGGAAAGCCTCGCCTTTGATGTGAAGAAGTATGAGAAAGAGGAAGAAAAGGATAAAATAAATAAGTTAGAAAGATCATAGGCTTCTTCTCCCTTCTCAATCGGTTTCTTCACCTTGAAGAGGATGATAGTAAATTCCAAATAAGTCCAAATAAGGTAATAATACAGAAAGTACCAGTAACATTGTTCTCCTGATGTGATCTGGTGGAGGTCATAAGTCTTCAAGAGAATCCTTTCATGTAACTATGTCCCACATGTGTTCTACATGAAGTGGATGGTTAATTAAATATTTGTCCGTGCATGTTGCTTGCAGTTTTCAAGAGATACTGAAGTTGTCAGGTGCTCTTTTGAGTTGATTAATACATGTTTGAAGATAAGCTTCAATTGTCAGTGCCAAAGTTTACATTCTTACACATGTGTTTTTGTTATCTGAAAAAAATAACTTCCCGTTTTAGTTGTCCTAAAATGTAGCTAGGCACATGCACTTTTCTTGTCTAGACAGATATTTTAATCAAACTGTCAAGCTAATATTTGTGATGGTAATAAATTTAGTATTTTAAATGCATTGGAGAATATAAGCATTCTTATGGTCTGTCTTCCCACACTGGGATATGGCATGTGTTTCTATTTATTCCTGTCATTTAAAAATTATTCTTTTTTGTTCTTTTTGAGACAGTCTTGCTCAGTCACCAGGTTGGAGTGCAGTGGTGTGATCTCAGCTCACTGCAACCTCCACTTCCTGGATTCAAGTGATTCCCCTGCCTCTGCCTCCCAAGTAGCTGGGATTACAGGCATGTGCCACCACGCCCGGCTAATTTTTGTATTTAGTAGAGACGGGGTTTCACCATGTTGGCCAAGATGGTCTCGATCTCCTGACCTCATGATCTGCCCGCCTTGGCCTCCCAAAGTGCTGGGATTACAGGCGTGAGTCACTGTGCCTGGCCCATTAAAGCTTTATAATTATATTAATAGATAATCACATATATTCTAGTTTTTTTTAACATAATTTTTGTAATCAAGGAAGACATTTGGTGTGTTTTGAACTGTTTTATGTTTAATTTACTGAACTCCTTTTGTGGCTCTTGTTTTGAAACATTTTTCAGTTTCTTTCTGTATCTCTAATTTCAAAATGTTGCTATGTATGAAAATAAGCTCAAACTGGAGTTGCTTTGTAGATTATTTTAATCATGTACAAGGTTGTACAAAATATGTAATCATATTCCTTTGGGGTTAAACATGAACTAAAGTATACTATTATAATTGTATCAAAATAAGTTAATTTTTTAATTTTATGAATAACTTCTGACCAACTAAATGTTGACTAACTTCCTCATTTATAACGTTTAACATGTCTAGAAATCAGTATCAAAGCAACAAAATGGTTGGATAAATGCCAACTGTTTTTATATGTACTTTAAAAGGCATCTGTGTAACAGACATGTATTATTTGCAGTAATGGGAAAGATCAAAGAGATACTTAGTACTCTGCCCACACATATGCAAAACAGTCCATTTAGTTTATATAATGAAAAACAGGTTGCCAAAAATATAACACTTGTCCATCTGTTCCTTCACTTAATGTGGAATTTTATCCCAAACCCTCATGTAGATAAATCTGAGTAATTCTAAGTAATGCTGTTCTAGAGGCTTATTTCTTCACTTGAATGAATTTGTCCATAAGGCAACAATATTTAAAGCCTTCTCTGTTTAAAAAACATGTATTTCTTAGTAAGCTAAGTGATCTATAATTTTACATTATCTTTGATCTATGTTGCTATTGCAAATAGGAATGACAAATAAACCTAAACAAATATCTTATTTAAGAAATAGTAACACAACAAAAATTTGTAGTTTTGTTTCAAAGTCAGTTTAAAAATCACTCATTGTGAAATGACTCACTGCTGCCCCACCATTAAATGACTACACACACACACACACACACACACACACACACACGCACACTCCTGCCTATACCTCTATCCATCTCTATCCCCTTACCTTTGGCATCATTTAGAATTTTGATTTTTGATTTTTTGAAAGCTGGATTTTGATATTCACTACTCTTCTCCTTTCACAGTTTATTTAAATGACAATCATCATAAATTCATTCATCACTTTATTACAAAATTATCTGAGAACCTAATCATTGTCAAAACACTGGGTGCTGCATACAGTCAACAAGAAAAAAGAGTCCAGAACTTCCAGATTGTACTGTAATCAGAGGAGCCATAGGAAAGAGATATACACACACACACACACACATACACACACAGACATATATATAGTTGGTTAATAACGATTATGAATGATGATAATTTTTTTTGTAATATGGGGACCTAACTGAATTTGAAAATTTAAGCAAGACTCCAAATAGAAGTGACATTTATGCTGAAGCTTCCAGAAAAAGTAGTCAGAAAAGGGCTCATTGATTGTATGTGTGTTTGCAGGAGAGAGAGTGTTTGTTGAAAAAAGAGACAATATATGTTGGATTCTGGCAGTTTCAGTCCTCATTAGTCAACATTTGGGTAGGAAACTATGAGCTGTACACATGGAAGATTAAGGATTTTCATATACTCTGCTTCCTCTGAACAGCAAGGCCAAATGTATAACTGCAGATGCCTCTTTATTTTTTTTCCCCATAGCTAAAATAAATAAAAACACACATAATGTATCATGCCATGAAATGTGTGTGGTAAACTTTGAATAATAAATATAAGTGAAAGGAATTTTAATGATGGAAGGCTTTCTACTCCCCAGTCAACTCTTAGGAAGTCATGAAATAAGGCATAAGTATGGATCTTATAAACTAATAAAAAACTCTCACAATGCCTGGGCAAACAAAGCTTCCATAATTTGATGTATGTCCAGGTGAAGACAGCTTGTAATAGAAAATATCTGGGTATAGCAGACTAAGTTGAGCAAAAGTTTTTAAATGTCACTCTTGCTTCATTCCATTTTTACTTAGGAGAACTATTCTGTTGTTTTGTTTTATTTTGAGATGGAGTCTTGCCCTGTGGCTCAGGCTGGAGTACAGTAGGCATGATCTCAGCTCACTGCAACCTCCCTCTCCTGGGTTCAAGCAATTCTCCTATCTCAGCCTCCCGAGTATCTGGGATTACCGGTGCATGCCCCCATGCCTGCCTAATTTTTGCATTTTTAATAGAGACAGGGTTTTGTCATGTTGGCCAGGCTGGTCCCAAACTCCTGATCTCAGGTGATCTGCCCACCTCGGCCTCCCAAAGTGCTGGGATTACAGGCATGAGCCACCATGCCTGTCCAAGACACCTATTTTGTACCTATTTTTCCACAATAGAGAAAGCAGTTACAACCAAGGGCGAGAGGTGTGTGTGGGGGACACAATTCAATAGAGAAGCCATGAAGAGCTACAGAGCTGATGAAAGTACAGGTTTCCTGGCCAGCTGCCCTCAGCCCCTTCACATTTTCTGCTTGATTCTTTCAGATGATAGAGAACATTCTTTTTCCAGAACAATCAACTGGTAGATTGGCCATGCATGAAGAATATTGATATGAACCTGTGGTTGTGTGGCTACTTCGGGTGCTATCACTTAACAGTTCCTAGCAAGTCACTTCCAGTCTTATGCCTGCAGGAAGGTTTTGGTGGGGGAGGGGAGGGAAACTTCCCATAATGGCTCCAGACCTGCTATTTCCCTCTCTGTGTACATCTTGTTCATGAGCCAACTGGTCATCCTTTGCCCAAAAAATTTAGAGGTGTCTTAGTCATTCTTCGTAAAGCCTAGTTCCCTAGACTAGACTGTCATCAGAGACCTAGCCTACAGCCTAGTCCAGGTTTGGGTCTAGCCTAAGTGCATCACTCAGAATCAAGAGACACAGGTTAAGTTCTGAGTGATCTCCTGGAAGCCCCTCTTATTGTAAACGAAAAGAAATAACATATTTGTCCTCTACATGGAGATTTAAGAAAATGCCACAGAATTCTAAAATTCTAAAAGTACTGTGGAAAGTCAATGCACACTGTGAACATTACAATTATAACAAATGATTGGCTTTCAATGTGGTGTTCAGGCAAATAAAATAATCATCTTTTATTCACTTTCTCTCATATTATCTAATGTGATCATTTTGGTCCTTCAGGTATAATAAAAATGTTTTCTGGTTTTTTTTTGTTTTTGTTTTTGTTTTTTTTTTTTTTTTGAGATGGGGTCTTGCTCTGTCACCCAGGCTGCAGTGCAGTGGCACGATCTCGGCTCACTGCAAACTCTGCCTCCCGGGTTCACACCATTCTCCTGCCTCAGCCTCCTGAGTAGCTGGGACTCCAGGCACCTGCCACCATGCCTGGCTAATTTTTGTAATTTTAGTAGAGACTGGGTTTCACCGTGTTAGCCACGATGGTCTTGATCTCCTGACCTCGTGATCCGCCCTCCTCGGCCTCCCAAAGTGCTGGGATTACAGGAGTGAGCCACCGCGCCTGGCAATAAAAATATTTTCTTTAGGATACTTACGATAAATTTTAGAATTTTCCAAAGAGATGATCTCTTCTTTTTCCAATAACCCCAAACTTACTTATACTCTGAAGGCGTATGGTGACTCTGCGCCTCTAAACAGCTCTATACATATCTTCCTACAAGTCTTGCATATATTAATTACCATGTCATTTTGGATATGGAGATACTTATTAAATATTGATTTATCTTGGTCTTCTGATGCCTCAACCCAAAGCATTTAGAATTTCCATTTAAACAGTGTTTTACAATATTAAATTGAAATGAGAATATGATATCATCTAAGGACTTTAACTCAATTTCCTGCATTTGAGCTCCAATAAAGAAATCTCAATTTGATTTGATTTCCATGATTTTGTAAATATTATTTTGTAATATTCATTGCGCCACTTTAACTCCAGGAGATGGGGAGAAGAAAATTCTACGTCAGAAACAGGGAAGATATAACACATGGGATAAAAGAATGGACCAAAAAGATTGATGACCGAAAGGAAATAGATGCCTAGACAAACGTGCCCTGATTTCCTTCTGTGTCCCCAGGTCATGTAGAAGGATGTACTAAGCAGACTGAATGGAATCCTAAGGCAAGGGTGTTTTTCTAGAATCTCTATGTTGAACTCTGGAAGAAGCCCTGTTCTCAGTTTTTCTTATTCAGAAAGGTGTGGAGCATTGCGTGTGGAACGTTGAAGCAGCGGTGACAGGAGAGGCAGATATTTTGATACATATAATATGCCATCCTCTTTGCCACTGGAGAACTGAGTGATCTTGGATGTGAGAGGAGAGCTGGTAGGCTGGTATTAGGTCAAAGAAGGCAGGGTGTAAAAGAAATTTGTATTACTGCAGCAGCAGATTCCTGCATGGTGTTTCCTATTTGGCCAAATAGAATCTGTATATCTCGTGAAAAGCCAGTCTGGAAATAGAAAAGATGAGATAATCCGTAACAAAGACTAATGGGAATCTGAGATTCCATTGATTGGCAAGTTTTAAAGGTGTTTCTTGGTGGGTGCCTCCCCACCCACACACAGAAACATTCACGAACAGAAGGATACCCAAAGGGGAGGAGGACTCAAGAAGAGCAATTAAGTTATAAATTACTTATTGTTTGACTAACTGAAGTGTAGTGGTCGAATGGTTGGATTGTAACTTGTCACATTAGACCACAATAATAAAACATTTGACAGATTATCATTCAGATTATTAACAAAAAAATTACTTAATTTATCATAAATATCCTAAATAAAATATCTTTTTTATATCTGAATGATTAAAATGACCACGTTAGATAATATGAGAGAAAGTGAATAAAAGATAATTATTTTATTTGCCTGAACACCAAACTGAAAGTCAATAATTTATTATTATTGTAATGTTCATAGTGCACATTGACTTTCCACAGTACTTGAATCGGAGACATTTGAATGAGAGCAAAGCCATCTTGAAGAGGGGCCGGGTAAAATAAAGCTGAGACCTACTGGACTGTATTCCTAGGAGGATGGGCATTCTTAGTCAACAGGATATTCACAGTCAAGGAATTATATTAGCCACCATGAAATTATACTAACTAGTTTCATGGAATTATGAGAAGGATTGACTAGGGTCAAGAGATCTTGTAGAGGTCAGCGTTATATGTGTAAGTTGGAAGCTAGCATGGAGATAGATGAACATGGATACATCTTGATATTCAGTCCATTCTTTTAATATTTTGTAGGTAGAGTTTTACATAAAGGAATTTAGAATATTTTGGTTATATCTGTTGAAGCATGACAATTGGAGAACATTATCAGTTTTGTTTCATGGTAGAGAAAACTGTATGCCTAAGTCAGGATGTATACTATAACTGATGAGAAAAAGTGATGCAGACAATTGAGTCATTATGGCACACGGAACGAACCCAAACTCATGATGCCTTTAGTTTTAATTTTGTGTATCAGGGAGTCGGGTGTTAATTGTTGATTTGTGGTTAGAGAGATTGTAAGCAAATTTTCAAGAAGCTATCTTCAAGGAGAGCCACATGATGCAAAGTTTTGGGCGGAAAGTTCACAGGATTTTTTTGCTTGTTAATATGTGAGAAAGTGTGGATCAAAAGGGAGAAATGTCCATTTTTAAACAGGATACTGAACTCCTCTGAGGCTCAAACAGCAAAGACATAGGCAGCCTCTGACAATAATGAGATAATCTCAAGGTAATAGAAAGGACATTGGCAGTGAGAAGCTACAAACAAGAGGAAAAGGAGATTATTTAAGTAATGTTAACTGACTGTTTTATAAGCATCAGTGACTTGGAGGATGCAGTGGCTTGGGATATGAATAAGAGAAAGTGGGTAACTTGTCATAAATCACACATTAGTTAAGTTTAAGAATATTTAAATTCCAGTATGTATTGTTGGATTTTAGAAGTTTTTAGTCGTTGTTCTTTCTTTTGCTAGTTGGTATATATCACTAATATGAAACTTGCAGCTACTAGGATGAAATCCTTTTTTGTCATACAAAGCCAGGAGAGGAAAAAGGGGAGGGTTCGTGCTTGTATGTTTAAGACAAAGACTGTCTCAAGGACTTTCTAAAGTAACCGCCGATGACTCGAAGGAACACCTACCCGGTAATGGCGTCTCCACCAGTGAACTGACACTAACTCTGTCACAGAATCTCTGAAACCAACGAACTCTGTTTCCAAGCAGTTTATGTGAACCTCACTTTTTGCCAATGAAAGTTTCCCTTTACTCTCCCCTCTTCGGATGAGTTTGTGGCATGACATAGCTGTGCATCTTATGTTTTAATCCTCACTTCTAAATCCCAGAGAAATTCCACATATTTGGAAGAATTTCTGATTTTTTGACTGACACTAAGAATGCCAAAATAAAGATACTTGCTTCATCCATCTAGTAATCAATATCACATATTTCTAACCAATTGAAATGCTTTTCCTGCAAGCATATTTTAATTTGGAGAGAAGGATGCATATATTGAAAAGTCTTATTTTTAGAATTAACAAAATACAGAAAAATTTTATAAGCATGGGTTCTGCTTTCTTTTTTTTTTTTTTTTTTTGAGACAGAATCTCACTCTGTCAGCCGGTCTGGAGTGCAGTGGCGCAGTCTCGGCTCACTGCAACCTCTGTCTCCCAGGCTCACGCAATTCTCCTGCCTAAGCCTCCCGAGTAGCGGGGATTACAGGAGTTTGCCACCATGCCCGGCTAATAAGCATGGGTTCTTAATTTGAGGTTTTATGCTATGTGAAATTCAACATATGTGAAACTATTTCTAAAGGAAATTAGAAGGTTTTACTCAATTGTGGTTAAGTAATATGTACTGATGAATAAATCATTTTATTTAAAATAATTGAAGACATGTAGTTTTAAAATGTAATTCACCAAGCAAATAGTTTTAGTGAGATTTGGAGATAATCTAAGCTTAATATGCTTACCAGGTGATAGGTTCTTTGAAAGGACTACACAAACAATAGGTTATTTTTATTTTAAATACACAAATATTCTAAACTTGGTGAGCATAACTGGATTTCCATACATTCTGTGACTTCATTAGTGCAGATTTTATATTTCTATTAGTATTTTTTGTCACGAATAATGTGTCTTAAATATTTCAGTAAATTGTGTTTCCTATATGTTATTTTTATAGGGTAATAAAATTAAATGTATAAACACATAAGTATTTGTAAATTTATAAATATTGATAAAAATTAAATATTTGTATTTATTGTTTAAATGTGTTTAATTTTTTCTTAATGTCATAATATTGCAAGTGCTGCCATCTGCTGGACCACAACTATCATAGCCATGGCAAAGCAAGGCAATATATGGTTCTGTTTGATAAAAGAGAATGCCTTGTCAAATTTCCAAGTTACTCCCAGTTTCTATAAAATCAGGGAATAAACTATTAAGCGATTGGCTAATATTTTTAAATGTTTCACATATTTGACTTTTAAATTACATCAATTCATCAATAGTTATTGATTGTGAAACCAATATCACTTCCTTGCAACCTTCAATAAATTGCACTGTGTCTTATAAAGAGTCACAGCAGGCTCAGTTTTGGACATCATCAGATCAAGGAGTAGGTGTTTTATGCATTTGCCTGATACCACCAATTTTGCTTGGTTCACAGGCTGTAGGCAATTGAAAATATTTTGAATTCATGTTCTCAATTGAAAATACTATTTTAAATTTGTGTTCTCAATTGAAAACTGTTTATCTATATATTAAACTCATGTAAACATATACATACATACTGCATATATGTATGCGTGTATTATATATACACAATCTTACATATGTGTGTATATGTATGTACACATACTCTCTAAAAGTTTGATATCTGTATATATCTATCATATAAAAATGTAGGTTGCTAATGATATATGTATGTATGTGATTATTATCAAATTTTAAAGTCATTAAGATTTTAAAAATATATAAATTACGAGGCATTTTTCTACTTTGATATTTTAAAATATCATATATATGAAATGATACTTTTACAAAGGTTGTAATTAAAAACTACAATAAGCCAGGCACAGCATGATCTCATTTATTGGAGGAATCTAACAAAGTTGGACTCATAGAAATAGAGAGTCGAACGGTGGTTACCAGGAACTGGGGCAGTGAGGCCAGGGAGATGTTGGTCAAAGGATGGAAAATTTCTTTTAGATAGGAAGGATAAGTTCAAGAGATCTATTGTACAACAAGATGACTATAGTTAGTAACAATGAATCGTATTCTTGAAAATTGCTAAGAGAGTAAATTTTAAGTCTTACCAGAAAATGATAAAGAGGTGAGGTCATGCATGTGCTATTTAGCTCAACTTTTCCATTCCACATAGTTCAAAACTTAGTGTACTTGACAAATATGTGTAATTTTTATCAACTAAAAAAATACATCAACAACCATAACAAAACAAAAAAATCTCCACTTCTCCACCAGATGGCAATGTTGAGAATCTTAAAAAAAACCTATTAAAAATATGTTTAAATGGTTATGACAGAAATCAGAAAGTAAATGAAGTGATTTAATTGATAACTGGCAAAAATAATAAATTAGCATACTTTTTTTCTTTAGTTATTCAGTTACTAAAAAATCAGTGTGACTATTTTTAATTCTAGGAGATTTAGCCAATAAGTTTTCATTAAGTGCAGACTATAAATCCTACAGCTAAAAGTTGAATAGAGGATTTATTTAATAATGATTCACTTTCTGATGCTTACATGATATTACACCGAAACAACCTATAAAAAACTGTAGAAATTGAATAGCAACTAAAAGAAAGAACAAAACTTATCTCTTAAAATTACTAAAATACAGGAAAATTAAACATAATATAAAAGCCACACCACATCTATAATAAATCATCTCAAAAAGGAATTTTAAAATATTGGTATGGAGACTAATACTGTAATATTGTGTAGAAGCAAATGACATAATTTTTTAGCAGACAGCTGGGACTCAGAAAAACAATTTAAAATAATTTGAGCCATTGAAACTAAAAAGTCTATGCCAAATTGTGAATTGCATGAATTATACAATATTCTATAGACAGACATAAGCACTTTGGAAAACAAAAATCAATATTATTTGTTTATCTACTGAGAAATCTTAGAATTTAATATAACGGAGGCAAAGTTACACAAAATAAATGTTAGAAGAAATTAACTGCCAATACATTTCAGAGGGAATTTGAAATTATGTAGAGGTGACATGGAAGTCTTCATGGTCCATATAAGCCTAAAGAATATGTAGAAAATTGGTCGGGTGAGGGGCTCACGCCTGTAATCCTGGCACTTTGGGAGGCCAAGGCGGGTGGATCACGACGTCAGGAAATTGAGACCATCTTGACCAACATGTGAAACCCCATCTCTACAAAAGTTAGCTGGACGTGGTGATGGGCCCCTTTAATACCAGCCACTCAGGAGGCTGAGGCAGGAGAATCACTTGAACCTGGGAGGTGGAGGTTGCAGTGAGCCGAGATTGCATGACTGCTCTCCAGCCTGGTGACAGAGTGAGACTCCATTTCAAAAAATAAAAATAAAAATAAAGAATATATAGAAAATCAATAATCAAATATGAGATAAAGAAACCTCTCTCCTCAAAGAAGTAGCTCTAGCAAATAAGGATAATGTCTCAAACAATTTTAAATATTGGTCACTATGTTTATTATATGGATCACTTTTTAAATGGAAGAGTGTACAAGTTTACTTTCTTGTGGGATATTGGAAAGTGTAGCATGGACATGGGAAATAAAATTGTATATGATTACTTGGGGTAAAGAGAGATTACAAGAGGTATTACTGGTAATATGAGTTGGTTCCTACTATGAAGGACTTTGAATATGTTTGGATTAATTTAAGCAAATGCTTAGCGTTTGAATTTTTTATCAGATTTGTGCTGTAACGTGGAGATTTCAGCAATTTTGGAAGAGAGAGATTGAAGGTAAGGAGAAGGGTTACAGATTAAGACACTACTTAAGCCTGAAAATAATAAAATTTTAATTAGATTGATGGTAATAAAGTAGAATAGAAAAACAGATAAGAGAGATCGCTACCCACGTAGATATGTATTACTTTAGAAACCTGTGGAAAAGTAAGCAGAGGGACCATATAAACCATTACATCCATAATCCCTTGTGGCTTTAAATCTATGACATTTGCTCTTCTTGAAGGTTTATATTCTATTGACATGATACAAAAGATAATCATAATTGAAAAAAAGCATGTGGAAGAAGCTACCTGTGGAGCAGGAAGTGCAGAGTTGCCCTGACCTCTTCACAGTTCTTAAAATTAGAGAAGGGAGAAGACAGAAGAATTGGGTGAATGTTAAATGTTTTCTGTGCTATAGGAAAATATTACAGGGAACTAAATTAATGAGGAAAAAGGCAGTGCAAATTTGAATGGAAAATGACCCACTGAAAAAAACATGGCCAATAAGAAGGGGAGATATTGGGCACACATCGTCAATGGTTCATGCTGTTTCAGAAAGCCTGATGGAGTCATCAGGAAATTAATGGGGAAAGACTGAAAGCATCAGTCTGAATTCTGTAGAGAAAACAAAAGTCATTAAACATTTAAAGAGAAAAGGATTCAATACAGACAATGAGAGGCTTCCAAATGATTTCAATGACTGAAGGAGTGAAAAGCAGGGGCTATTACCGAGAGTTGAATGAAAGTCAAAGTACCACAGTAGTGTCCCTGATTCAGTTATTCTACAGTAGTAAAGCCTGTGATCAGGCACAGAAATGCTGAGACTGGGTACCACAATTGCTTGTCATCCACGAATGTCTCCATCTCATTTGAGGCTAAAATAGCAGTGAGAATATAGCCTCTGTTTTACTTCATCTTCCAAATCTCCTGCCAGTGCATTTCACTGGAAATGACTCTATATCCAGAATTCTAGTTTCAAAGGAATGTAGTTTAGTTTATTATTTTCTGTTATTGAAAGGACACAGAGAAGGAGATACTAGATGACTATTAGCCAAGCCCAGAAATGTGAGTGAGGAAGATGAACTACGTGATTTTAACAGTTGAGATAAACATGTCAATGAGGATTTAGGTCCTAGCATAATTACAATGCTAGTGTCTCCAGCTACTCTTGTGTCTCAAGCAACACTAATAGTAAATATTACGTCAATACTAAGACAGGAAATAACTGCACATGAAGACAGTTTGAAATTGCTCATGAGTTGCAACTTTTCTTAATACCAAAGGCGTACTTTTCAACATTTTATGAATAATAATGATTAGTACATCTCTAATAACCTCAAATATGCTGACTCTGGCCCAAGGAAAAAATTATTTTTATGAATGTTGGTAATATAGTTTACAAAGTAAAAGGAATAATTTTATTTTCAAAACATTTTAGGCAAAAAGAAAATGCGCCTGGGAAGTTTAAGCCTTTTCAAGACTTGAAAATCTGAAAATATTCACAAATTATTTATAAAGCATTACTGTTGAGTTAAAGTGATTTCAGAATTCTCTGATAAATATTTTTATTTTTCAAAAATTTAATCATTATCTGTATAATTGTTGATGTCACTTGATATATGTGAGCTTTGTTTTTTTCAATATGCCTATGATGATAATATTAACTTAAATTTACTGGGTGATAGGCATTATGAAAAGAACTTTGCATGCATTTATTTCATTATTTTCCTGAAATACCTCTAGGTTATACAGGATTCATATAATAATTTTACAGAAGAAAACTAATGGTTAGAAAATTATTTTCCAAATGTCACAAAAATTAATCTGAAGTCTGGAAGCAAGTCCAGGTCAGTGTGATTTAAGAATTTGCACTGTTTTAATTTCCATGTTACTCTACCCTCTGTGGAATGACCAACCTGTTTGCCCAGGACCGTGATGGGTGCTGGCATGTGGGTCCCAGGCAAACCCTGAACAATATAGCTTATTGACATCTGAATAAGTTCAAGGGTGCATAGTACTCTACAGATACAAGATGGTATTGTGCAGTGGTTAAAAGTGGAACTATAAAGTAGTAGTTAAGAGCTACAAATCACTTCATAATTTTTATTCTGAAGTATAACTTAATGTAACTTTGAAATATTAATCATTCTGGCAACTAATCCTGCTTTCTTAGTTATAAATGGAAATAGTATAGTACCTACTTTTTGAATCATTGTGGTGTTCAGTTGGATTTAATTATAAATGGAGTAACTTTAGTCATAATACAGAGCCTGGCATAGGATCACAACAGATTTTAACTGTTGGTATAAAATACTTATTTTCTGTTAGCATAGAGATATGGCTGTATTAGAAAATAAAATGGACTGGGTAAGACATTATCTCCTACCCACCCCTCACTTTGCCCAACTCAAAAGATTTTGAATTTATCATTTTATGTATCACCAATGGTAAAACCCTGAAATATTCTAATGAAGGCTTTACATTTTCAGTCATGTGTTCCCACCAAAGAGAATGTATTCCAGCTGAGTGAGAGAGCCTGTTACAATTAAAATCACACGTATATGTGCATGACTATGTTTAGATATTAAGGTTGATGTACCTTAATTACATCTACTGTTCTCAGATTTTTCTTCTCTAAAACACACATATTTACTGACTATAATATTTCATAGGATCATCCATCATTGATTTAAAAAATGCAAAATTTAAAAATTATCTTTTTTTAGGGTATCTAGTCTTTTTGTTTGTTGTTTGTTTGTTTTGTTTTGTTTTTTATAAGTGAATGTCTCAAAGTTACAGAGTAGATTTCTCATGGACTCACTCTAAATACTACAAATTCTGATAATAAAAACTTTTTTAACCTTCAGCCTAATGAGTTTCTTCAGGAAGAATTATAACATCAGCTTTATAAGTTCTTAGAGATATCTCTTCTTTTAACTTTCTCAGAACTATGATTTTACAGAAGCTTGAAAGTTTGAATTCTTCATTTCAGTGGCAAGAGATTATATGACCACATCACAGAGGCCATGAGGCGTATAGCTTATCTAGTAAGAGGTACTGGGGGCTGAGTGAACAAAGAGATCAGTCTAAAATCTAACAAAAAAACACCAGAATGTTTATCCAGTTGCTAAAAGGCAATGGATATTCATGTACATAATAAAATGCTTTCTTTGACGTATACAGCTGTGGTTGGGGTGGAGGGTTGGCAGAAAAAAGTGCCTTGTAGTAGATTAAGTTACAGGGGATCATCAGCACAAATATTTGTGATTCTGGTATGCCTATGACCCTACATTCTTTTAGCTTTTCTTCTAATTATATGGTGCTTTCTCAGTTCGCTGGTAAGTCCTTAAGTAAAGACTTTACTCAGGATTTTGTGTTTGGGTATTTTGCAATGCTGGACAATATTTTTTCCTTCTTAAAAGTCTGAAAACACTAACATACATCCAATATGTTACATTTCAGTCCTTTTCCTTGACATGATGCAAGCAGAAAATTTCTTTATATACTTAATTGAAGCATTAGAAAAAATCTAGTACGGATTTATAGTTTATATGAAGTAGAAAAAAGCAATAGCTATTTTCATACATGCATTTACAATTCATTGCCTATTATGAGATTTGGTCTGAAAGAGATTTATCTACTGGATTTTAATCATGCTAAATTCTATAGCTTGATTTTGCTATAAACACACTATGTACAAAATCTATTAAAGAAAGGGGTGACAGTTACAACTTGTATTTTTCAGAAGAAATGCAAAACACAAAGTCACATCTGGTCTTTATAGGCCACCATCCAGCAGTTTTAAGACATTAACCTTAAATATTTTTAAAAACATGTTAATAGATAGTTAATGTGTAGAGGAATATTTTAAAGTGAAAACATAAAACATAGTCTCATTGGGTAAGGTACTATTTGTGGTTTTAGGCAGCCACTGGGGGCTTGGAACACATTCCTTGTTGATGACAGTGCAGTACTGTGGTTAGTAAGGAGAAGTTTTTTTTTTTTAAAAAAAAAGGCTATGTATTCCTGTGTATTTGGGTACAGGAGAATAAGCTAAAATGGTACATTTGCTGTCTTCTTAGAACTTGGAGTGTGAAGATACAGTAAAGTCAAAAAAAAAACATGGCCGGGTGCTATGGCTCACACCTGTAATCCCAACACTTTGGGAGGCTTATGTGGGTGGATCATGAGGTCAGGAGATTGAGACCATCCTGGCTAACATGGTGAAACTGCATCTCTACTAAAAATATAAAAAAATTAGCTGAGCGTGGTGGTGAACGACTGTAGTCCCAGTTACTTGGGAGGCTGAGGCAGGATAATGGCTTGAACCTGGGAGGTGGAGGTTGCAGTGAGCCGAGATCACACCACTGCACTGCAGCCTGGGTGACAGAGTGAGAATCCGTTTCCAAAATACAAAACAAATAAACGAACATGGCTTCAATATCCATAGCCCAAAGACTTTTGAAAAAACATTTTCTATGCTTTTTAATAATTTCTAGCTCTTCTGATTTAGGAAGATGATGCAATATGCCATTAAAGGGCTGTGGTATGATCGCAGGATTATCTATTGTCAGAAATATATGAAGTAAATTAAATATTCAAAGGAAAAAAAGAAAAAGAAAAACACTAATTACTATCAAGCCTTGATTTATAACACTCAATAATCAAACATGAATTTGAAGTAGTTAACATTTATTTAAATGCAAAAGAGTTAAAATTTTCCTAAATACTTTAATGCATAATTTGTTAAATAAAAATTATTGATTAAATGTACGAATCTTTCCCAGATACCTATGCATTGATAATACAATTATTTAGCGAAGTCTTGCATCTCTTTAAAATTTCAAATCAAATAACTCCGATTCTAATTATTATACACATTTGAAAAAGCTAATAAAATCAAACATATGCACAATATTACTGTAAATATAAAACTAAAAGCGCACCTAAAGCAAAAATGGTTATTATAATACATGTAAGTGTATTTTTAGATTTCTCATTCTTTTTACACCTTCCATGGGCTTCCATTTCTATATTTTTATAGTTTTGGTAATTCTACAAGAACCTAGTTTTGTAGTTTCCCAGCACTTTACTAATCTTAAAGTATTGAAAAGAGAAAAAGACCTAATAAAACAACTGAAGTTGCAAGGTTTTCGATGATCGTCAACTAATTCCTAATTCATATGAATGGGTTTCCCTTTTACAGTAAACTTTGTTATTTCAATCAAACATATGCAACTTTCACATAGGTACAGGTTTATGTAATCTTGTGCCTTCTCCTGAAATTGTTTAAGCTCGTTTATTTCACTAGTACAGTTTTTCTCTGGAGCTGCAACACATGTCCTTGCAGGTCCAGATTCCCCCGGGCAGCACAGTGGAGCCCAGTTGCTGTATAGTGTGTAGACATATGTGAGTATTATGTTACTTTTAGAACGACTATAAAACACTGATAATTATTTTTCTTTCTTTGTAAGTAGGAAAAGATAGAAAAGGGAAATTATAAATAAATTGAAAAAAGTGGGGAAAAAGTAGGCATTGTACTAGGAAGAGGGATAAATTATGAGCATAATTGAAACCTCACCTAAACTCCAAGTGTAAGTCACAACATAACGAATCATTTAAGCACTCAGAGGAAAGAATATGCTATACATAGATCTAAAATATTAATTTGGAAACCTCTACATCTAAAGAGAAGGCATAATATATTTTAAAGGTTAAATATGCAAAAGTATGATGGTTCTAATAAGGCTAGTATAATTGGGTAGAGAGTGTTATGGAAAATTATTAACAATGAAAGAAAATTATTGAATACCTAACACTAAACACAGTAAAATAACTGTGTGGAATGCTCATGTATTGCTGGTGGGCATGTAAAATAATGCAGTATCATTGGAGAACAGTTTGGAAGTTCTTTAAAACCCATTTCCTGTTTAGAAGAAAGTGCAGCTCACTTCCAGTGTTCATTTAAGTTGATATAAACACACGTTTTGAGGCTAAAGCAAATTTGACTGAATTTTAATGTGAAAATAAAAGAGAAAAAAAAAAACACTGTTCTTTGAGTTATTTATAAACAGAACTTGTCTCTAATCCTTGTGTAACAGAAATGTAGATGATGACCCGTATTTAATTTTTGTTTCCATGTGGTAAGTTTCAAAGCGAGGAACAGCACAAAGCAGAACATCACATGCTGCACAAAAATATTGCATTTTTCTCCGATCTTCTTGCCATCCTGGTCATTGTGTGGGCAGAAAACTTTGCAGGGACCAGCTGGATTCCGTTTCCCTGACTTTGGTGGTGTGCTCTCAGAGAAATGTCTTCCAGAGGCGAAGAGGTGTGACATCATCAGAGCATGGACGACCTTGAAGACATTGATGTCCTGGCTTGTGATGCTTTTCCAGCACACTTTCAATCAACATCAGTCTGAAGTTTACTTCACTAGTTGTGTGCTCAGGATTGTCCTTTTTGAACAGGATATAGGAGTTCAGCATTGTAATATGCAGAAGGTGGCAAAAGAATGTCTTATATCAAATCTTGTGTGTTATCTCAGGGTAAATGCTGCCGCTGCAAGCGCTGCTGGTGGCTGTACTCAAGGCAATTGAAAATAGGTTAAAAAGTTAGCAGAGTTTAACTTAGACCTATTCCTAGATACATACCCACAAGAAATGAAGAAGAATACAGAAGATTTTGTATATGAATGCCCATAGCAGCATTATTCATTATAACCAAAATGTGGAAGCAACTCAAATGCCCACCAGCAGATGAATACATTAAAAAAATGTGGTATAGCCCTACAATGAGATATTATTCAGCCACACACACATGAATAAAATGTTGATATATACTACAATATGGATGAACTTTCAAAATATTATGGTAAGTGGGAAAAAATCAGACACAACAGCAAAAATATTGTATGATCGAATTTATATAAAGTGTCCAGAGTAAAATTCCTAGAGAAAGTAGTAGATAGGAGTTGTAGCCAGGGGCTGAAAGTTGAGAGAATGGAGAATGACTCCTAAAAGATATAGGGTTTCTTTTGGGACTGATGAAAATGTCCTGGAACCAGGTAATGGTGATGGCTGCACAAATTTGTGAATTACCCAAAGCTGCTGAATTTTATACAACAGAAAGGGAAATTTTATAGGATGTGAATTATATCACAAGAATGATTAAAATGCAATAAAAATGAAATAAAATAATTATGTAATTATTTATTAAAACCAACCAATAAAGCTACTTAAAGAACAGGGAAGAATGTCTGGAATAATTTAGAACATTTCATGTTTCTGGATTATTGAAACCAATATTGAATATTGTTAATTCTTTTGAAATTAATATATGAGTTCCATGTAAATATGAATAGAGGAACTGATAATAATGTTTAACTGGAAGTGTAAACATGCTAGATTGACAAATAAATTTGCAAAAATAAAAAAAGAAGGAGAAGGGGGGAAGGGCTAAGCTTACAGATATAAAAATTCTGTGTTTAAGCACATGAAAAAAACAGAACTAAAATCTAGGAATAAATAACATAAGTATACATGAATCTAGAAATAAAAATAGCTACTTCTTTAATTTCATATCTCTGACTCTCCTATATATTTATATATATTAAGTAAATTATACAAATAGCACTGACAATAATTATTTCTTATATTTTGATGAGGAAACAGAAGCACAGAAAAGCTAAATAACTAAGCAAATTGACTTAGCATATGTACCAAGGTTTGAGTCTAGGAAACCCGGCTTCCGAATTTCAGCATAACCATTACAATCTTGTCATCCAGATATAATGTATATATAATTTGTGTGTATATGTTACATATATATTTACAATGAAGATTGCATTTGTTATTATTAGGAAAATTACAGAATACTTAACAAATAGTTTGGAAGTACTGTCTAGTCAGTGTTACTAAACTAAAAGTAAAAATTTTTAACAAAATGAAATAACAACAATGCTACATTTCTGCTTCACATCATTACCTAATAAAATTTATATGTACTAAAAAGATCAATGTAAAAGCAATTCGAAATTTATCCAGGACAAAAATTTCATAATTGTATAATCTTAAAATTTTAAATTGGGTAAGGAATGTTCTATGCAAGACATAACACTTAAAGTTTTAAGTGACTTAAATTCCTAGGACATAGTAGCTAGTGAATGCTAATTTGTTCGATGAAAATATGATGGATGAATGAATGAATGAATGAATGAAAAAGCATGTTTGCTATGTGACTTTCTATGTATGTTCTTAAGGAAGGATGCATTATCTTTTTCTTTATAAATATCTTTCTCTAAATGAGGTTGCTAGTAACTAAATCTTTTTCTGCACATAATTCTGGGGATAAAATATGAGAAAGAAATTATTTGATCACAGGATTAGACATTGCATTTTGGTTCGGAAAGACAGAACAGGTGATATTCTTAAGTCACAATGTGAGTATATTAGGAAGGCATTCTATATGTTCAACATGGCTAGGAAAAACGAGATCTTGATAGGGAGAGTAGATTTTCTTCTCAGAATGATTCCAATTATAGGGGAGACTCTCAGACCCTTCACAGGGCTTATAAGTATGGTGGCATCCATTTAGGATATAATTTTGATGGTAACTAAATTGCAAATTGTTGTGAGGAGAATTATAGTTTAAACTGGTGCCATCTATTGGCCTACAGTTTATACAAAGGCTGTCAGAGGAGATGCATTAAGGAGAATATATGAGGAACTGTTTACTTTATTCTGAAGGAATTGTTTAGAATATGCTGAAGATTAGGGGCTGCCTATTAAGTTTACTAAATTCTTCACCTACTGTAAGTACCTATAAGTACATTACAGTGCATCTTTTCAGTGTATTTCATAGGCCAAATGACAAAACACTATGCACAGATCTTTGCAATAACAAAACAATCTTTGACTTAGTTGTAATTTTCACACACACGTACAGACACACACACACACCTCTAAACTCTGAGACATAGATGGATTGTTTTATCTCAATTGATCATATTGTAACATTGTACAAGGAAAATACTATAATGAATATGGGAAAATAAAAGCAGGATCAATAGAAGTAGTCCAATCGAAATAATTTCCTTTATATCATAACATTATTTAACTTAACATGTCTCTACAAAATAATCTTTAAAATAAATTTCCAATGACGTTCTTATTTTGTTTTTTTCTTATTGTAAAACCAAAAATAGAATCTTTTTTGTAATATAGTCATCTAGATTTTCAATAAATGCTTATGTTGAAACACCCATCAATTATACAATTAGTGAGATTTTACAATTTGTTATTATTTTGAAAGAACAGATACTCAGAATCCTATAACCTGCTTTTCTTCTTCTCACCTTGTGCTGGTTGTCAGGAGAAGCACTGATCAGTCATTTTATTATTTTACATTGCTTTTTTACTAATTGTTCACTAGCAGCTTTTATAAACCCAGTTCTTTAGGTATATAATTTACTGTCATGTGTTTAATTAAGAATATACTACTATCTTTCCCCATGACACTTATGTCTAGATAATTTAAAGTATTGTCTTCAGGATTTTTTAACCCAAATCATATTAAGCGTTATAAAATAAGCTCCTAATCGTTACTTCACATCTTTTTCTGTGTTCAACATTATGATCTCTAAAACAAAAAGTCTTTCAGCTATTCTTGCCTTAAGGAGACTCTCTTAGATGGAACACCTGTGAAATAGAGGAAATTATAGATATCACAAAAAAGGCAAAAAGCAAAAGTAAAGAATATAATTCAGTTTTACTTTATCTTGCATATTTTTTTATAACCACTGGAAACTTTGGATATCCATAATGTGTAGTATGTTTTCATAGAGAAAAGTGGTAGATATTTTCCCCATTAAGACTGCTACCTCAAAGGATTGCTAAAACTGTTTTTGGCAGAAAAACAAAAATAATTAAGTATTACCATTGACTTTAAGAAGCTTTCTTTCTCTTTTCAGTCTTACTTTCTTGCTGTTGGTTCTTGAAATTTCAGTAAAAGCAACAATGAGGCTATAAGCAAGTATCATTATAAACAAGGTCATAAATATATATATTGACTAACTAAAAACATGCTGAATTATTTCAAAGGAAATATTTTTAAATTACTAAGTTAAAATGAAGACAGTCTGTAGAAGATATAAAATAAGAAGTATTAGCTTTGATGCTTTTTTCTGCAATGTATCTGCAGACTAGTTAAATAGATTACTCCTCTTCCATAAATGTAAAACTAAAAGCAAATAGTTATCTAACTCGTTCTCAAAAATAAAATCCACAAATATGTGTTTAGCACCCTATTATCCTCACAGTATCTCTGACCCTCTCTGATAAGCTTTAGTTTCTTAGAGACATGCTTCAGATGAAATACTGCAGTCATTACTGTCTTTCAAAAACCCATCATATCACTGCACTTTTATTGTGCCGAAGACACTGACATTTTCTTTCACAATGACACTAGAATTACTGACTAATATCACTCCAGGGCTGTCTGAAACTACACTTCAAAGCAGGTGCTTACCCTTTTCTTATTTTATATCCTTTACAGACTGTCTTCAGTTTAAGAGTTAGTAATTCAAAAATAATTCCATTGAAATATTCATTGGAATAATTCAGTAGAATTTTCAGAATCTAGGACATCAAGAGTAACGTAAGAAAAGTTGTTGGAAGTTTTTGGGGTTTTTAAAGATGTTACTAAAAGTGATTTTAATTTTTTTTTTAAACTCTAAGTACAGAGGAAACTCTATTAGATTTAATATATACCATCAAGGAATATGTGAATCTTAGTACATACATATTTAAAATAATTACAATAAGCCTGCATCAAATCTTATCTTAAGCAATTTTATAACATTCTGATATTTTCTCATAGGGAAATTTATCCAAGAAGAGCAAAAATACAACAAATTTGGAAAACACACAGATCTGATATATGACATATTTCTAGAATTGAGACTGGCTACATGGAATGTCTGTAGATCTAGAAAACTGTGATATTATTTGAAACAAACTTGAAAGAGTTATTAGGATTCAGTTAAGCTCTATTTCTTCAGAATTCAAATAATCTAATTATTCTTTCTCTGGTGAAGGACAGTGTAAAAAGACATTTTCAAATACTTTTTGCCAAAGTCATTTCTTCATTTATTTGGTGAATATTTTTCATTTGTCCGTAGGCTACAGATAAAATGCTCCTCAAAACAAATAAAGTTCCCTTCTCAGAGCTCATAGTACAATGGAGATAATATTTTTTAAAAACATTCATAAGGTACGAGAAAAACATCCATTTTTACAGATTAGCAAAAAGAGAATAAGCTCTGTATGTAGAAATAAACAGTGCACTGATATTGTGAAGTAACCTATTCCAATAGTGAACAATTTCAACGTCCTTGTTATTTTAAATGAATATAAATTATGTTGCTCATAAATACCTTCTACAGTATTATTGTTGGCAAATAATATGAAATCCATAATATAGTGCAGATACTTTACACATAGGCCCATCAGATCTTAAGGTTCAAGAAAATCAGTTACAATAAACTGATGCAGGTTTGCTCATTTTAAAGAGTGAATTATACCAGTATTCGGAAAATAAAGCATTTATGAATTCATCAAAGTGTCAGCGAGGTAGATATCTAAATATATTACCATGGCATGTCTAGGAAACAATAGAAATATTAATAGATAAACTGTGTCTCTCTTATCCACATTTCTCTTTAACTTCCTCTCCTTTATAGCGTTTCTTTATAGATGTTTCTTTACCTGGCACTGACTCATTACCACCAAGTGATTTTATCACATGGTTCAACCTCTATGCTTTTCACTGTTACCCAATTTTTTTTCTAAATGTTATTTCCTTCAGTGAAAATTAAATTATGTGAATCTAATTTCCTTTCAACTTGACAATATTCTAAGAACTAAGAAATTTTACCGTACTAAGTGGAATAAGACTATTAATGGATTTATATATTATCCTACCTTTACTCTTTGCGGATCATGAGGTCAGGAGATGGAGACCATCCTGGCTAACATGGTGAAACCCAGTCTCTACTAAAAATACAAAAAAAAAAAAAAAAAAAAAAAAAAAAAAAACTAGCCAGGCGTGGTGGCTGGCGCCTGTAGTCCCAGCTACTCGGGAGGCTGAGGCAGGAGAATGGCGTGAAACTGGGAGGTGGAACTTGCAGTGAGATGAGATTATGCCATTGCACTCCAGCCTGGAGGACAAAGAGAGACTCCATCTAAAAAAAATAAAATAAAATAAATAAATAAATAAAGTGACTTCATTTAAATACTTTATTTAAAATAAACTGTACTATTCTAAATTGTTCAGATGATGAGTTTTGGCAAATGTCTGCATCTGGGTATCTACCTGTATTTTCAGATAATGTGCTTGCATCTATCCTGCTTGGGGTTTCCCGAGCTCTCAACTTTGTAGTGGAAGTCCTTCATTAATTTTTGAAGGCATTCAGCAATTATCTCTTTATTTCTTCTAATTTTCTCTCTCCTCTCTTTTATTGCCACACAATAACATAGGAACTAGGAGATTCAATTTTCTTTCTTTTCTTTTCTTTTCTTTTCTTTTCTTTTCTTTTCTTTTCTTCTCTCTCTCTCTTTCTCTCTTTCTCTCTTTCTCTCTTTCTTTCTGAGATGGGCTCTCACTCTGTTGTCCAGGCTGGAGTACAGTGGCTAATTGTGCTTCTTAAGGCACAATTATAGTGCACCAAAGCCTCAAACATTTGTGTTCAAGTGATTCTCCTGCCTCAGCCTCCAGAGTAGCTGAGACTGCAGGTGCACCCTACCGTGCCTGGCTTACGCCATTTCATTTTTTAAAAATGTTTTGTTTTTTGGTCTTTTTTCACTGTTTTTTAGCAAAAATATTTTCTATTGACATCAAGTTCATTGTCTTTTTTTCATTGTTGAGTCCAATCTAATCTTTTTTATCAGTGATTTCTTTATATATGATCTTACATTTTTAACATTCTGTTCTATTTTATTTTTTAAAAAATTGGTTTCTATGTCTCTAGTGGAACGCCTCATATTTTCATACATATTGTTCACAATTTTCAATAGATATTTACATAGCATTTTTATTTACTTACTTGAAATTCACTTTCTGATAATTTTAGTATCAGAGACATCTTTGTCTGCTTCTATTGATGGCTCTTCTTATGATCATATGTTATATTTTCCTGCTTATTTATGTGTCTTTTAAAACTGAAGTAATATTGCTAAACTTTTTAAAGAGGATGTTCTGTCTTGTGCCAAGTTACTTGAGTGGGAAGCTGAATCAACCTTATCTGTATTTGAGTAGAATCTGGGCATTTTTGAAAGTTTAATTTGATTGGGTGTACCATCGGGTTCAAATGCTTTTACAAATAAGATAAAAAAATTTCTCTTCTGTGGGACTTTGAGTCTAAAGAAAGCTGAGACTCCAAAGATCGTTCTGTTCTTTACAGCTGAGCCTCCCCTTTCCAGACTGTAGATCTCTCTGTGATCTACATCCCACCGTTAGCTTTGTTTTCAGTGGGGAAATATTTTTTTCTCTTTAGTCTTGACCAATGCTTTCTAGGCCTGTAGAGAGTTCTTTGATTGAATATGTAAGAGGAATTTCTCTCAGCACTCCTGTGATCTCCCTTTACCTCCTTCTATGGTGGGTTTCCCTCCTCTCAACAATGCTAGCAATGAGAAGAAAATTATCTACTCTGGTCTGAAAAGCTGATCACTTTCTGTCAATGAGTCCACTTCTGTGTCTTTGTATATTAGTTCTCTGATAATTTCAGAGAAGCTATGATATTTTAGTGGATCTGTCTTTTTATGTGGTTAGTATGAAAGTAACATATTGCAACTATCTCCAACACAACAGGAACAGAAGTCTCTGTCTCATGAGCAATACGTTTTTGCTGTGTTTTTGTTGTTGTTGTTGTTGTTGTTAACTTAAGTAGTTAATTTAATAGCAAGACCTTCCATCCAGTTAACCGAGATGCTTTGAAGCATCTTACTGCTTCAAAGAGCCCTTACTGCTTCAATAGCCCCTACTGCTTCTTTTTAGGCCTGATTGTTTTGAAATAACCTAGTTTTAATATTTTCAGAAAGAAATCCATGTTATGATACAGTTATTCAATATTGAATTATCATTACAATCTGGGCGTTTCTCCTTATGTGACCTTTATTCAGTGAAAGTGTCTTTATTTGTACTTTTTTTTATATCCTCAAATACCTTTATCAGAATTCTCTTAATCATATCCTATTTAAAACATGCTCAAGATAAAATTTATAATGGTATTTACATTTCATGTGTTTTACTATTCTTTTTAGGTACTTTATATAAAATAAAATCTTTCTAATTTTTATCCATCACATTTTAAACTTTGATGGAATTTTTCAGGGTTGCAATGAAATCCTTTTTCTGTTTGCTATCCAACAAGAAAGGAAAATGGGAAGAAAAAGTAAGCTATAAAGGTTCAGAAAAATCTGATGTTAAGTCTGGTTATCTGTTATTTTTCTTTTGAGGGTTTCTGTTTTTAAATTATAGAAACAATAATCATTGTGCTTTAAATGCCTGTCAAGTGTAAAATCTAGAATCCATTAACAAACCCAACAGGTTTGAATGTGTGCACTTATGAGAATAATTTTTAAAATGTTATATAGTTTACAACCATCTCCTCTACAACTGCCAAAATAACCAAAAATTATTTTACCTATTTATGAAGAATATTATAATCATTTTATCTATCATCATTCACACAATCATATTATCATAATAACTCTTCATTAAGGAAAGCACTTGGTGCTGATTGGCATCAGATTAGAAAATCTTATACTTGCTGCTATTTTCCTTGACATTGTGTAAATAGCACTTTGCTTGGTACTCTGCAATATACTCAGGAGGAATTGCTAAACTACTAAAATATTCATGTTTTGATGCATTGCACTTATTCCCCAAGGCATTCTCAGTTTTGTAAGAACAAACCTGAAAGTAGCTATGGAAGTATCAGCAGTATCAGACCTGTCAAAATAAACCTTATAAATGGAGTATTTAGGAACATTCTGGTGAGTTCGCCAAAAAATACACTACTGAAACTAACAAACTTGGTAAATGTCTTTGACTTATAGAACACATAGAAAAATAAAAGGTTATGATTTTAATATTTGTATCCACATAATGATATATATATTGGGGTACAATATTTGGAAAATTATTTCTACTTATAAGGTTATAGAAATGTAAGTTATTATACTGTATTCAAGTACCATGTCCTTACAACTCTGAAAATCAATATAAATTAACATGAAAATTAATGGGATTTGGATTACATTTTTATTTCTTCAATTAGTATACATGTTGATAAAACTTCTTAGATGTTTGATAATTAAATGTATTTTATATCAATATATTAAAAATTTAAAGCCAAAAACATATGGAAATCATTTAAGTGGTGAGGATATAAATACAATAGTTCTCTATAATTATAAAGGTTTAGATAATATTAACCATAAGCTACTATACCTAAATTTCATCTAGTCATAGAAAACCTCAAATCGTAGTCTCTTGGAAAATTTTTCAACCCTATACTTACAGAAGGGTGATGTTTAAAATTGTTATAGGAAGTTCTGCTTTAATTCACCTTTTGTAATATAATTGTCAAAAACTTTGTGTATTTTAGCTACTTTAAGAATATTTATATTTTTAATTAAATACAACACATCCACACCCACAACACATACAAACACAGCTACTCACTGAGCTTATTTTTAGTAGGTATAATTTTTCTTTTACCTCATGGTCAGTCACTGAATCTTATAAACATGTATATTAGTCTGTTCTTATGCTGCTAATAAAAACATACCTGAAACTAGGTCATTTATAAAAAAACAGTTTAATTGATTCACAGTTCCACATGACTGGGGAGACCTCACAATCATGGCAGAAGGCAAATGAAGAGCAAAGTCACATCTTACATGAAGACAGGCAAGAGAGAGTGTGCAGGGGAACTCCCCTTTATAAAACCATCAGATCCCAGGAGATTTATTCACTATCATGAGAACAGCCCCCATGATTCATTACCTCCTACATGTCCCACCCATGACATGTGGGAGTTATGGGAGCTACAAATCAAAATGAGATTTGTGTGGGGACACAGCCAAACCATATCATTCTTCCCATGGCCCCTTCCAAATCTCATGTCCTCACATTTCAAAACAAATCATGCCTTCTCAACAGTCCCCCAAAGTCTTGACTAATTTCAGCATTAACTCAAAACTCCACAGTCCAAAATCTCATCTGAGAAAAGGCAAGTCCATTTAACCTATGAGCCTGTAAAATCAGAAGCAAGTTTGTTACTTCCTAGATACAATGGAGGTACAGGCATTGGGTAAATAAACCTGTTCCAAGTGGGAGAAATTGGCCAAAATGAAGGGTCTACAGGACCCATGCAAATCCAAAATCCAGTGGGGCAGTAAAATCTTAAAGCTCTAAAATGATCTCCTTTGACTCCATGTCTCTCATCCAGGTCATGCTGATGCAAAAGGTAGGTTCCCATAGTCTTGGGCTGCTCCTCCCCTATGGCTTTGCAGGGTGCAACCCCACTCCTGGCTACTTTCACAGGCTAGTGTTGAGTGCCTGTGGCTTTTCCAGTGCATGGTTTAATCTGTCAGTGAATCTGCCATTCTGGGTTCTGGAGGATGGTGGCCCTCTTCTAACAGCTCCACTATGCAGTGCCCCAGTGAGGACCTTGTGAGGGGGTCCCACCTCACATTTCCCTTCCACACTGCCCTAGCAGAGGTTCTCCATGAGGGCTCCACCCCTTCAGCACACCTCTACCTGGATATCCAGACATTTCCATACATCCTCTGAAATCTAAGCAGAGGTTCCCAAACCTCAATTCTTGACTTCTGTGTACTCACAGGCTCAACACCATGTGGAAGCTTTCAAGGCTTGGGGCTTGCACCCTCTGAAGACATGGCCTGAGCTGTACCTTGGCTCCTTTTAGCTACAGCTGGGATGCAGGGCACCAAGTCTTGAGGCTGCACAAAGCAGCAAGGTCCTGTGTCTGGCCCACAAAACCATTTTTATCCTTCTAGGCCTCTGGGCCTATGATGGTGGGGCTGCTTGCTGTGAAGATCTCTGACATGCCCTGGAGACATTTTCCCCATTGGCTTGGCAATTAGCATTTGGCTTCTTGTTACTTATGCAGATTTCTGCAGCAGGCTTGAATTCCTCCTCAGAAAATGAGTTTTTCTTTTCTGTTGCATCACCAGATTGCAAATTATCTGAATTTTTATGTTTCACTCCCTTTTTAAACATAAGCTCCTATTGCATACCATATCTTTGTGATTACATAAAACTGAATGCTTTTAACAGCACCCAAATCAACTCTTAAATGCTTTGCTGCTTAGACATTTCTTCCAGAAGAAGCCCTATATAATCCCTCTCAAGTTCAAAGTTCCAAAGGTCTCTAGGGCAGAGGTAAAGTGCCACCAGTCTCTTTGCTAAAACAGCAGGAATCACCATTACTCAAGTTCCCAAAAAGTTCCTCATTTACACCTGAAATGAGTAGCATTTGGTCAAAGTCACTCAATAAGTATCTAGGAAGTTCCAAACTTTCTCACACTTTTCTGTTTTCTTCTGAGTCCTCCAAACTCTTCCAATCTCCAAAGCTGCTTCCACATTTTCAAGTATCCTTACAGCAGCACCCCACCCCTGGCACCAACTGACTGCATTAGTCTGTACTCACACTGCTGATAAAGACCTACTTGAGACTAGGTAATGTATAAAGGAAAGAGGTTCAATAGACTCACAGTTCCACGTGGCAGGGGAGGCCTCACAATCATGGTGGAAGGCAAATGAGGAGCAAAGTTACGTCTTACCTGGCAGGAAGCAAGAGAGTGTGCAGGTGAACTCCCCTTTATAAAACCATCAGATCTCATGAGACTTATTCACTATCATAACAATGGCACAGGAAAAACCTACCTCCATGATTCAATGACCTCCCACTGTTCCCTCCCATGACATGCGGTAATTATGGGAGCTAAAATCAAGAGGATATTTGGATGGGGACACAGCCAAACCACATCAACATAATTCCTTAATATCTATTCAATCAATTATTTATTTATTTATTAAAGTGTTCTTAATTTGTTCTTTTGATTTCTTTAGTGAATACTTTGAGGTGATAATTTAAAATATCTTTTAAAAAATTTCACCAATTAGCTTCACAAATTTTATTAATAAATGTTATTACCTCACAAGTTAAAAGGCAATCACTCAGCATAAAGAATGTTTGCATTATGTAAGTAGCAAATATTTATATGGTATAACTACAACATATACATCTATTTATCATCTATTTAGCTACATCAATGTATCTAATGATGTAGTACATCATTGCTGTCTTTTTAGATACATCAATGAATTTTACATTTTTATATCCCCAGAAAATTTTTGACTGTTCTTTTGAACAGTATTTGTTATTGCCTGTCATTTGGTTACAAGCCATTTTAACTGGGGTGAGATGATATATTATTAAAGTTTTGATTTGCATTTATTGGATATATTAGTCCATTTTCACACTTCTGATAAAGACATATCCTAGACCAGGTAATTTATAAAGGAAAGAGATTTAATTGACTAACAGTTCCACATGGCTGGGGAGGCCTCACAATCATGGTGGAAGGCAAGAAGGAGCAAAGTTATGTCTTACATGGCATCAGGCAAAGAGAGAATGAGAGTCAAGTGAAAGGGGAAACCCCTTTTCAAACCATCAGGTCTCATGAGACTTATTCACTACCACGAGAACAGTATGGGGAAAAAAACCTCATGATTCAATTAACTCCCATTGAGTAACTCTCACAACACATGGGAATTATGGAAACTATTATTCAAGATGAGATTTGGGTGGGGACACAGAGCCAAATCATATCATTTGATAATCAGTGATGTTGAGCACCTTTCATATGCCTGATTGCCATTTGTATGTCTTCTTTTGAGAAAAGTCTTTTCAATTTTGTTGTCCTTTATAAAAAATCATGATTAGATTTTTTTCCCATACAGTTGTTTGAGCTCTTTATATATTGTGGTTATTAATCCATTTTTCAGGAATGTAAAATTAGCTGGGGACTGCTCAAGGATTATTTTTGAAAGATTGCTGAAGAACTGTGCATGTGGCTCCTGTGACTATTTTATGTGTATTTACAAGTGCAGGATATAAAAATATTACTTGACAAGGTGTTATATTACTGACAAAAGACTCCTGCAATTCAAAGACAATCACCTATAATAAGCTGCTGATATCTGGATTCACCAGTAGTTGAAAATGAGGTAGAGGATCTTTGCTGACTGCAAAAAGGAACAGCATCTATTGTTGATGATAAATCATTGTGTCTGCATGCTTGTGCAAAATATAGTATGTATATATCTCTCATTAAAATTAAATTTTTGGTTTGATTCTGGGATTCCATCATTATTTTCTAAGTTTAGATAGCACTTTTAGAACTTTACTATAATGTGCTTTTTGTTTCTCATTTTTTCTCTCCTTAATACTGTAATATTATGCATTTTTCCTCTCTCTTTTTCCACAATAGCAATTGAGTGAAAAAAATGGGTTAAGGTAAAATCACAATTGGTAGAAATAAAAGTAAAAATTGAAAATAGAGCTGAAATATACAAGCACATATACTCATACAATGAGCTATTTTATTTGTATTGGGCTGATTACCTCACTGGAATGGAGTGTATTTTGTGGAAGGTTTGATAAACTCGGCGATTGTTTGTACTCTTGCTACAAATCATTGTTGGCAACGGAAGCGCTCATGGAGCAGCTGCTGGGGAGTTGCGCACTGCAGCAAGGGGATGGGGGTGAGGCTGAAGCCATGTGCTCCATGGGGCTGGCAGGAGCAGGATACAGACTCTTTTCTCTTTCTATAACACACAGATATCCTTCCGCCTCAGGGCCTTTGCACTCATTGATATGCTAGTATGAGAAAGCTTTTCCTCCAGATATCCATCTTGCTTTCTCTTTCACAGTTTAATCAACTTTCTCAAATTTGGCCTTTTCAGATTACCTGAATGAAAACTTTA
Organism: Mandrillus leucophaeus; assembly: GCF_000951045.1. NCBI lineage: Eukaryota > Metazoa > Chordata > Mammalia > Primates > Cercopithecidae > Mandrillus > Mandrillus leucophaeus. Next base: position 356,235 of record NW_012106753.1, read on the forward strand.
CTATCTCAACTCCAGGACTCATTATTCGAATTCTCTTTCTCATCTTTTGTCATCGAAATACTCCATCTAAATATGTAAAGTATTTAATTATTTTCTTTATTTCTTGTGTTCTGTCACTATTAAATGAAATTTTTGAGGGAAATAATTTTTGATTTTTCACTTATTTGTGTGTGTATGTATATTTTAAAAACTGCCACTTCTTTGGAGCTCAGACCAGAGTCTGACACTGAGTAGATACTCAAAGAATTGTTGTTAAAAATTAGTAATCAGACATTTTAGAAGTATTTTTACTCCTCTACAAAAAAACTAGGAACCTGGTCAAAAGTAATGGGATAAAATATAAACCAAAATTTCAAAATTTACTGTTCTTCTATTCCTAATTTGAAAGCAAAATTTAGAAATCACCAATAAAATGTCTTCCATTTCACAGTTATTTTTAAAAATTACTAAATTTATATAACTAGATAAATTGGTAAAATATTATAAAACTTTTTCTTTTAGTATATAAAAAATTTACTTTTCAAATAAAAAATTGGTGTACATCCCCAAACAGTTTAATACTAAAATGCAGCTTAAAACATCGAAACCTTTTGAAGAATAGATCTCATTGCATTTTTATAAACCATGAAAATTTGCTTCAGTGCCTGAGTACAATCTACATACATCACCTATTTTTAAGTTAATTAATTTATTTATCACATATAAGAGTGTAGTACTAGAGAAATACATAATCTCGTTTTCTTTCATCTATGGGCAAAATCGTTGCCTTATATATTCACATAAGTGGGCACTCAATAAAGTGTCTATTTGGATAAATCTTTGTAAACAAAAGTTCAGATGGCTCCATTACACATTCCCAAAGTACCATGTTAGCAAAGACCAGCAGCATTTGGAGACATTATTTTTAAAGAGTCTCCTTGTGCATATCCAAGTGCGTTTGACTCTTGGAATGGCAGACAACGGTCCTCTCTCCGCAGGAAATGACAACTTTCTGGAATCTTTCTGATGAGTAATTCAATGCATCGTAGAGAATGAGTTAGGTGAACAATCCTGATCCCCAAACATATGAGTCACAATAAATAATATGAAATATTTAGAAAATATTTTTAAAATATTTAAATCCACGAAATTTCTAACTTTCAGAAATCAGTGAAAAGAACATTTGGAGCCTTCAAATTTGTTGTTAGCATAATATTAATTATAATTGGGAGAAATACATCTAATATAGTAGGGTAAAATAATTTAAAATTTGGCCAACAGAATGACAAGTAAAATACAGAATGTTATGGTAAGGTTACCCAGAGTTTCTGTTCTTTAAATCTAGTGTATTTTAATAACAACAAAAATTTGGCATATATCCATTCCATTGCACCAAAAAGATATATTTTGTAGCAGTAATATTACTATATTTTATAAAGGATATATTTTAACCAGTAATTTGGAAGTTTGCAATTTTGATTCAAGGCCTATGCTCCCTCCCGCCCCTCAAATGGAGAAAAAAAAATATATATATATTACAATTTTTAAAAGTTTTGAGATAATTATATATTTTCATAAATATAATTTAAGTTAACAAGACATGTTACAATGATTATTTTTGTTCTTTCAACAAATAGTGATTGCATGCCTACGATTGGAAATAGAATAATGTGCACAATATTTGCTCGAACATAAGATACGGTCTAATAGGGAGAGAGACTGCTCAAATGTGATACATCCCCACATAGCCTTATAACCTCAAATACATATATGTTGTAAAAGATAGAAATATGATGCTATGAAAGAATAATGTATAATAGAGAAACTTAACAGGATGAAATACAAACTTTCATGACTATATTACAATAGGAATCAGATTTGTAGGTTTATATATGAATTTGGGTAGGAAGGAGCCAATAGGATAATCTTTCCTGAGATACAATGTGATGCATTGTTTGTTACAAGGAACTGAAATTCAGCCAGTATGGCTGGAAATCAGAGGTTAAGGGAGAGCATATGAAGAGTCTGAAGGAGTTAGAATACTGAACAGGAATTTCTGGATCATATTTAAGAACGTAGTCTTCTCCTTAATTAAAAGAAAGAGTCATTAAATCTATAAATTACAATACAAGGCTACATTAGCATTTTAAAGTGACCATTCATGATGTGTTTTGGGAAACATATTGGAGTAGATGGAGTAGAGCAGAGTGAACACAATAATTTAGGATGCTTTTGCTGCCTTCAGGTTGGTAGTTAATGCTACTTTGGATGACAAGAGTGGCAATAAATATGTAGATATGTGGTCATATATCAAAATATGTAAGATGTAAATTAATGACATAGTAATCAATTATATGTGGGTTATGAGAAGCAGGATTGTATCATTAATTTATTCAATTAACAAATACTAAATCTCTACTATTTGCTAATTCAGTTATTGCTAATGAGAATAAGTGAATAAGACAAAGTCCATTTCCTCCTGCAAGTTACACTATTTAATGATAATTTTTATGACCTTTGAAACTATAAGCATAAAGATGCCATTCACCCGAAAAGTAATATGGATCTTCTAGGTAAATCTAGGTAAATGTAAATATTTAGTTGAGTTTATTAGAGAAAATCATGGATCAATGGTGAATTAGAATTGTATTTGAGTTGCCTTTACAATATTCAAACACATGGGAAGTTTGATATTTCAGGCTACAATGCATAAAAGGCACATTTGCAAGGAGAAGCACAATTTTTGGTCAGTGTTATGTAGAAGGCAATTAAAACTCAGGTTGTAAATGACACTTTCTAGAAAGAGTTTAAAAAGACAAGAGAAATGAGACAAGGATGTAATCATGAAGTCCCTCAATATTTCATTGTCAAATAAACAAAGATACTTATCTGAAAGGAACTGGGAAATTTCAGATCAGATAAAAGCTCAATGATTGAGACCTCAAGGATGCTTAGTTTGGTGAATATTATTAAGAAAGAGAAAGTTTTCTAGTGGAATGTTAGGCAAGATGAAGACTGAAAATAAAAATTCTTCCCTGGATTTTTGAACATGGAGATCATTGGATTCATTGGTAAGTACTATTTTGTCGAACTAATGAACATAAAAGTCAGATTGCAATAAGATAAGATTTGTGGGAGTTGAGAAATGGAGGTTTGTGGAAATAGACCTAAGGCACACAGCTCCATACATAGGGTATTTACATTTCACCAGTGAGGGAGTTGAACCCCAGAGTTGTTAGACACCTTACACATGACACAAAGAATTGCCAATAATCAGATTGGAGTCTTATGTTCTTTATAATACATAATGAAAGAAGATATGTACATAATTTCAATTATTTCCAAATCATGGCATCTATTTACTAATTTCTCTAAAATATCTGGCTGATTTATTTCATATTCTATCTCTGGGACAAACAGTAGAACATAATAATTATATATATATGTATATACACATATACATATTCCATATATGTGTGTATATGTGTAGGGTTGTATATGTGTGTGCAAGGGTATGTGTGTAAGAAATGTGTGTGCCTCTGCGTGTATGGTAAATGTTTAGAGATGGTAAATCCAAAATAAATCATTTCAGTGTGCATGAGGGGTTGTCAAATATTGCTAGCAGCAGATGTGAGGGAACTTTGCTGTGTTGTCTTTCCCTACAAGGTAACTACTGTATTCTATTTCCTCGGGCAGAGTATGTCCCCTTTGTCCCATTGATAAAAGTCTTGACCATGTGACTTATATCCATCACTGATGCATAAAACATTGATAGTGGTGTGGAAAGAGACACATTGGACAAAAGGAAAATAGACTTTCATATTTATTTCCTTTCTTTTCCCCTCCCACCATGTGTTTCTTCCGTTCTTCCTCACTTTCATCTAATTTATGTTTTATCAAAATTCTTTCCCATATCATGTAACTGCACTATACTAGCATCTTGGAAGAAAACATTGAATAGGATTTATCTCACCCTTTATTGACTTATCCTATGTGAAGAGAAGGAGAAAGTAGTTCTGGAGATAAATAAGAGAAAGCTTCTAATGAATGCATTACCTTCTAATGTAAGGACAGAGATGAACAAAAGACCATTCAAAATAAAACATTTACTTTCATTTTGAGCAACCAAGAGAAGTGGTGATATTCTAGGAGATTTTTATTATCATCTTCCCCAGGTTCATCATAATTTCAATAACATTAGTATTAAGAAATGCACATATATTGATTTTATTTTTATGCTCCAAATAATTATTCACATTAACTATACATTTTATACCAGATACAAATATCCAACCTACAACAATAGAATCAAAAATTGAAAGTAAGGCCACTAAGATTTTTATCTTACCCATTGTTCTAGTCCCATTTATTCTCTCATCATGTAGGACTGTCTATAAATATGTTCATGGTTGTTAATTCTATTATCCTTGAAGGTAACTTTAGAGTATGAAGGGGAAATTAATTACTTGTAATGTTTATAAGGATGACAGTGAAGTATTCAGTCTATGTCAATAACAGTTCTTTTGATCCATTAGCTACTTGCAAAAAAAGGTTTTCTAATACACTAGTGTCATAATTAACAATTTATTCTTTCTACTTTGCAAAAACTAAACAAATATTAATAACTGACATTTACTGGCACAATTACTTAATAAAAACAAAACAAATGCAAATAGATTTAAAAATTTAAAGGAATTAGATATTTTATCAGCTTAACTGGCTACTTTATCAGTTTTTTTATGAGAAATTCACTGATCATGTTGAAAGCTTATCTGGTTATTTTAGAAACATGTTAATCCCATTATTTGCTCTCTAAAGGGTAGTAGGCACAATCCAGTGAATTACTAGGAGTCTGGTAATGTCTTCTGACCTTTCAATGTGTGTCTAATAAATATGCAAACTGGTGCAATCAAGTACACTCTTTCATGTTTAATGAGAGAGCATTGACTTATACTGTATGGTATTTCTTTTCAATGGTTCTTGATGTAATTGTGCCCATTTTGCATTATATTACAGAGAAAAATACCTTTTTAAAAGCTTTAATCTTCTAAATTTCTCTGTATCTTAAAATTATTAAAAACCTGAAAAGTAAATTTTTTTTGGCTAAAGCAGTTTACTATGGATTTTAAAATATTTTTTCAAATGCTCTGAAATTGTATTTCCTCTGGTTACATGGCTTTGCAAATATAAATCTGAACTTCACAAAATTAATTGATCTCTTGAATATAATTAATATTTATTGTGAGTAAAAACAAATCTTTGTTGTTTCCTTAACCCCACCACATTCAGTCTAATCCCAAAGTCAATTTTGTCTATTGCCAAAGTATATTCCAAATCCATCTTCACTATCCTCCATCAACAGCTACCACCTTAGTCCAAATCTCCTAATCTGTAAGAGCTTTCATTTGATCTTCTTGCTTCCAAGTCCGAGCTTCAAAAACACCATTCTTCAAAGCAGCAACCAAGGTGATCTTTCAAAAAATTTGTTGTACTACCCCTCTCCTGCACAACATTTCCAAATAACTTTACTGTAATTAGGATAATAAGAAAGCATTTCATGGCCTTCAAGACCATTTGACTTTTGCAATTTTTCTCTACTACTACTACGTTATACTGTTTTCCTTCTTTCTCTCTACACTCTAGACCTTGTAGCTTCTACTTTGTCCTTGAATGTTTTAAGATTAGTTGTATTTTGAGGACTTTGATTTGGAATTTTCTCCCATTGTATATTTACATGCCTATATTATACTCATTCTGCTGCCAACTTCAATTTCTCTAAAGAGCCTTCCTCTGACATTCCTGACTATAATAACGATCTCATAACTCTTCTTAGCTCATCGATTTCATAAGTTATCACAATTTATCTTAATATATTTGCTAGTTTTTAAATTATCTCTCTTCAAGAGATAAGATCTTTTATATAGCGTTAAGAGCTAAAATCTTAGTTACTAGGACAATTCATGGTGTATGTTGGGCATTCAAATGATTTTTGACTTTTGATCTTTTAATTTTAAAGAATTAATATGGTATTAAGTTATTAAGCTTTTAAATTATGTAGTATTACTGCAATGTGTGTGTTTTGTATAGCATCTGTGGAAGTTAGTGTTTATTTTACTGATATGATTAAATTCTAAGACTGTGACCCCCACACTCCAGCTCCCAAATGGCCCATGCCATTGGATAATCAACTACCCAAGAGAAAGGGCAGGACCTGTGTTCATGACAGGATATGACATGTTCCATTGGGGTATGTGATATGATATGGGAGTGATATGGGGATATTGCAGATGTAAATAAAACTCTAATCTGTTGACTTTTAGTTAATAAACAGAGGTGACTATCCTGCTGACCCTAACCTAGTCAGATGAGTCTTTAAAGAAGACTGAAAGCCGTAGCCTAAGAAAAATCTCCTGTTGGCCTCATAGAAGCAAGCTGCCATCTTGTGGAGAGAACTATGTTGCAGGAAAGAGCTTGTATCCAAGGATGTGGACAACTCTGAACCCTCATATGCAGTTGATGGGAATATAAAATGGTTTCAGTCACTTTGAAAGACAGGCTGGCACCTCTTCATTAGGTGAAGCATTGAGTTACTATATGACCCAGAACTTCCATTCTGAGTTATATACTGAAGATAATTGAAAACACAAATCCACACAAAAACTTGCACAGAAATGCTCATGGTAGTGTTACTCATAATTTTAAAAAGGGAAAACAACTCAAATGTGTGTCAACTTATAAATGGATAAATAAAACATGTCATAGCCTACAATGGAATATTATTTGAAAATTAAAGGAAATGAAGTAGTGACAAATGCTACAACATGGAAGAACCTTAAAAATATAAGTGAATGGGAGGGGTCCTTTCCCCATTGTTTGTTTTTATGGACTGTGTTTAAGATCAGATGTTGTAGGGATGCAGCATTATTACTGGGCTCTCTATTCTGTTCCATTGGATCTATGTGTCTGTTTTTGTACCACTACTGTGATTTTTTTTTTTTTTTTTTGTTACCTTAGCCCTGTGGTATAGTTTGAAGTCGGGTAATGTGATGTTTCTCCAGCTTTGTTCTTTCTGCTCAGGACTGCCTTGACTATTTGAGATCTGTTTTGGTTCTATATGAATAAAAACTACCTATTGGGTAATATGCTCATTACCTAATGATTACATAATTTGTACACCAAATACCTGTATCACACAATTTACCTATACAGCAAATCTGCACATATATCCCGATCCTAAACATTAAAAAAAAAAAAAAAGTCCAATCACAAAATGCCACAAATTTTAAGATTCTATTTATATGATATAGACAGAATAGGCTACTCTGTAGAGACAAAGGGTAGAATAGTGTTTTCCTATGGCTAGAGGTGGGGGAAATGTGTGGTGACTGCTAGCAGGTATGAGGTTTCTTTTTGATATGATGAAAATTTTTTCTTTTCTTTTTTTTTTTTTTTGAGACCGAGTCTTGCTCTGTTGCCCAGGCTGGAGTGCAGTGGCACGATCTGGGCTTACTGCAAGCTCCGCCTCCCGGGTTCACGCCATTCTCCTGCCTCAGCCTCCGGAGCAGCTGGGACTACAGGCGCCCGCCACCACGCCCGGCTAATTTTTTGTATTTTTAGTAGAGATGGGGTTTCACCGTGTTAGCCAAGATGGTCTCGATCTCCTGGCCTCATGATCCACCCACCTCAGCCTCCCAAAGTGCTGAGATTGCAGGCATGAGCCACTGCGCCTGGCCGAAAATGTTTTAAATTTATTGTGATGGTTGTAAGAATCTTTGACTATTCTAAAATCATTGAAATATACACTTTAAAAAAGGGATGAATTGTATCGTATGCCAATTATCACAATCTATTAAAATAATAATCCACCAATCAACATATAGTGTTTCAAAGTGTATAATACCCTATTTCATGTGCAGTACACGTCTGAGTTTGTGGGGTGGATCTTCTCCACATAGACCTGCTCTGCTGCTCCTTCCAGGACTCAGGTTCCTTCTACCTTGTTATTTTACCATCTTCAAGAAAATTCTTCTCTTATAAGTGTTCAAACTTCATTTATTGCTATAAGAAGGCACTGGTTAAAGTAAGGGACTTATCTTTTAATATGAAGATGACTCAGAAAAAGAGCAAATAGTAGAAATTATCACATAATCCAGCACCTTCATATATTCAATTAATAAGCTTTAAATGGGATAACAAAGTTAATTTCATATAAAGAAATTTTATTCCCTAAGCCACATATCACTGTAAATAACTGTGAATACAGTGTATGCATTTAACAAATAAAGCCGTATGTTTTTTGCAAGATGGGAATTTGAGATGAATAAAAAGTCTTACATTTGGGTAGAACAACTTTTATTACATTAAACTGTTCTGTTTAGGTATTTGAGTGAAAATCATCTTATTTTAAAGTATTACTTCTTCAATTCAATATTGAATTTAGTATTATTTTTCCTATACAGTGAGTACCAAGGATGTTAAATGTCAGTTATAATACTTAGGATTTTTACTGCACTTTTAATTGTGACATTTTTCAGAGTTTATACAGAGCAGAAATCTTTTTAACCTTAGAAAATTTGAGCAATCACCTAATTAAAGATTGCCAAACATGTCTTATAATTTTACAACCCAACTTCTATTTCAGGAATGTTTAAAAGTTCATCTTTCTTAGAAGCTTTAATCCACAGAATAAAATCATTATACTTACCCATAAAATATTTAATTTCCAATACAATAAAAGGTCTTTTCATTTTTCTCTCTTTGGGGAAGCAATATTCTTTCTGATCAGTAGAAGTAAGGATAAAACAGTATAAAACTTGTGTCTGAGTCCTTGGGATAGCAGATTTTTCCATTCTTATGTTTTTTGGTGGAATGAGTCTATATGAAATTGTATCTTAATTAATACTAGATTATAAAAATTAATAACATATTATAAAATACCAGATTCTAAATTAATACCAGATTATAAAATATATTTTTAAGTTAAAATGCATTAGAGAAGAATCTAGATGATAAAAATGGAAGTAGCAGTTAAAGTAAATTTGGCATTGGGTACAATGTAACTTAATCTTTTCCCTGGATTTTCAGAAGCTTTGCTTTATGATTGGAAAAATGTGAAAATTTGAGACAATGTACTCTTTCTTTTCTATTTATACTTCAAGAATGTAGTTTTAAATTAAAGTACATAAAAATTAAGTATAATATTCTAAAGCATTGCATGATTTTAGCAGTGTTTGGCCCACACAATATACCTCTGTCTACATCCTTCATCACTTAAGAACTGGTCATTTGAAGGACTTTTCAGATTATGTTTCTTACCAACCTATTGGACTGAGATTTAAATGCTAAATATAAATTATAAATATAATTGCCTCCTACTCAGACATACTAGTGTTTATATCACAAACTTTAGTTTTGTAGTTTGGGGGCCTTTCTAGATAGTTGAGTAAGAAGCTGATTATTATAAAGAGAATACATTTTAGGTGGATCTCACAATATGAATAAGCTTTTCAGTTCCTTTACTGTATTGTAGTTATCACATAAAACTTATGGGATTCAGCATTATTTTTTCATCGCTAAGTTAAATAGTAGAAAATTAAACCCCAAAAGTATTATTTACAGTTGCTCATAGCCTTATACCAAGCAAGTAGCAGAATTTTAATTCAAACTCAAATTTTCTTTTATCAAGTTCTATTTGAATAACGGGACTGATTTAACTACTGCTCATTATACAACCACAGAAACCTCTTGTAAGAAAGAGGAACACAGGCAATATATCTTCCAAAGCATTTGCAGATAGGTAGGCTTTCCCAAAAGGCTTTACAATAAGAATAACTAAAATATTCTGTTTACCTTTACAAGGACAGAGAATAAAGATTCTTCACAAGAAATATTACCTTCAGAAACTTGGCCTTTCAAATCTTTTAAAAAGCAGTTGCTTAGCGAGAGAATCTTTAAAAATACGTGGATTGTGCTTGACATAGCCAATTTATTTTCCCTTCAAAAGCCCTTTTCTCACTATCTCATATATCCCCCTTTGAGTATGGCACCATGTTTGAAATTGGAGCGTACACACATGGTCACTGGATTTACTGGGATTCTCTTTGTGACAAGTAGGAGCCAAGGAATCATGCAGAGAAGCCAACATGCCCATAAGGATTTCCTTGTTGCCAGAGTGTTTAGCAGCTGAGAAGTATGAAGCTGTTTGGTGAAAGTTGCATGTGACTAAGGGAACTCTGGTCATAAGAGCTTTATGAAACTCAGAGAGGACTGATGCAGACACAAAGTCACTCTTGGAACCTGAGGTTTAAAGAGGACCCTCACTTGCACCTGGGTGATCTGGGGCTGAGTATTAGCTCTGGGTGTGTCCATTGTAAATTCATGAGAAACAGCCGAGTCTCTCAATATAGCTGGAAATCACAAACACCTGGTCCTACTGAGGATCTACCCAGGCATATCACTGGATCTCACCATCAATAACAGCTTCACATAACACC
>NW_012106753.1:367941-392382 GCF_000951045.1 Mandrillus leucophaeus
ATCCATCCATCCATCCTTCTATCTGTCTATCTATTTATCCAAAACTTTATTTCATCTTTCCCTTTAAGGAATTGCTGATAAAGAAAGAGGTGCTTAAAGAAAAGATGGAAATCTCTGAGATGTAAATTTTAGATGAGATTTCAATAGTAGTATGAAGGGAAATTGCAACTGGAGTTCAGAGCTAGTAAGAAAGAGAAACCTTGGTAAAAACAACAGTTTCCAGTGAAGCCTGTAGAATAGCAAAATGGTAGAAGTCCCAGTTACTTAGGATACTCTAACAAAATGTTAAAACGAAGCCTCGGTGTAGATCACTACCTGACTGGTTTTAAGTGATCTGCTCCTAATTATATTGCATGCTGGAAAGCAAATGTAAATATTTTCTAGAGACCCTATTTATTTCTTAAAATACTCATATTTATATTTTAGTATGAAAATAAAAATATCTGTGCACACCAGGAGAAGATGAAATGTTCAAAGGGACAAAAAAAAAAAGAGATAATAGACATTAGAAACAGACCCAAATGTGACCTAGGTACTGAAATTATGGAATGAATGTTTTTGCATATTTTAGAAAGTCAATGACAACAGGCAAGTGGAAATACTAGAACTAAAAAATATTAAAAATAAGTTAATAAATAAGTAAATAGGCTATTAGCATGGTAGTCTCTTGAGAAGATGAGGGGATTGAGCTGAAATATGGGTCAATATTAAAATATAGAAGATATACTACTAATACAAGTGAAATAAGAATTGAAATACATAAAATTGGAGTTACAGAAAGAGAGAATGGAGCAAATATTTGAAGACATAATGTCAGAGTTTTGAAATTGATAATAATTATAATGTCAATGACTTAAGAGGTTCTGTGATCACTAATCTTGTTTCAACCCTTTATGTATAAACATTTGCTCTCTGCCATGGCTCAAGGAATCTCAGTCCTTATATATTGGCAGCCCAGGAGTTGGCAAATTATTGAAGATGAAATTCCACATAGATTTCTAGGCCACCAGTTTCATAGCCTCTTTGTAAGTTCTAAACGCTGATCTGCTTCCTTCTTTCAGATAGATCTCCTCATGCTTGGCTTAGCCTCACTGTGCTGAAATTATATCCTACAAAACTAAGCACAAATGGAAGTGGGACAGTCCTCACGTGTCTCCCTTTCTAAAAAATTTCAATCCTGCAGTGGTTCCATCTGCGATTACCATTTTATAAATTTTCTTCAGATTTTATATTGTTCTTACCAATTTCTCCATCATGAATGGAATTAGAAAATTAATGCACATGAAAAATATTGCTATAGATGTTGCGTATGGTACTCTCTGTTTTGGGGAAGACTGAAAGCAGAGAAGACAGCTGGTTCATGTATTTTTCATGCTTTAGATTTAAGTGTTCATATACAAGATATTACTGTTCACGAACAGTATTTCTCAATGAAGTTTTTTTTCACAGATTTTCTCTTGTGACTCACCTACTTAACTCCACCTGGCTCTTACAAATGCCCTTTCCTGACTATTATTATACTCTTAACCAACTGCTGAATCTCATTTACTTAGAAAAAAGGTTTATTTCTCAAACGTTTCCCTTCATTTTCTGTCTGTAGCCAAAGTTTAAATATCTCCTAAAGGTATTCTTCCTGCATGCTGTTCCAAGACAGGGTGCTCTTCTCGTCTGCCCCTCCTGTCAGTGGCTGAAATGTGGGAGAGCAAACCTCTGCCATCCTCACTGCTGCTCTTAAATAAATCTCCATTTCTCCTCTCTAAAAATCCCCACCTTTGAAACTCACATCCTTAGACTCTACTATCCACTAAATTTTTTGTTGGAATCATCAGCTGAAAATCATATTAGGACTCATTTTTGAAGACTTTCTTTCTCACTTATTGTCATTTGTCTCCAACACTGCTCCTCTTATCATCCCTGGTGGTTTCAGTATCTACTAATTGACCCTTTCAATAGCCTGACCTAAATTCCATGATCTCCTCTCGTTAATGATTTCATCTTTCGCCTTACTTGAACTTTGTATTCATGTGTCCTTAGAAAAAAAAGATACTAACACAATAGTCTCAATTTTATGTATCTTACTCTCCATCTATGAACACTTAACATTTACGGTTTGTTTCCCCCAGTGATACTGAAAATTCTCACACCCCACCAGGACTGGTATATCATACATCCTACTACTCTCGTCCACCACTCGCATATACACTAACTTATAATCATCATCATTTGTATACACCTTTAACTTATTCACCTCACTCTCCTTTCTAGACTCATTTTGTATTACTACAAGTCTAGCTAATGAGCTCTCCACCATGGCACCTATGAGTAGTGTCTAATCCTGTGTAGTTGAAGGGAGTTGCAGGAAAAACATGCTGACCGGTCTCGATCTTCGTTTATTCACTAACTTTAAATGAGATTCTTATGGTGTCTAGCAAGCATATTATTCTCTTCTTATCTATTCATTGTCTCGCTGCCCTCTGTGATTCTTTAAAACACTCTCATCTGTCTTTAAAGTTTCAAAACCTTCCACTATTTTCATTCTTGGCTGTAGACATTGGCTTGACTTTTTTTTTTTTTTTCCCTGCATTGTGGTTAAAAAAGTTTCACCATCCTAAACATTTTTAAATGCACAATTCATTAGTGTTAAGTATGTTTACGTTGTTGTGTAACAGGTCTGCAAACCTTTTGACATAGACTTTTATATTATCCAGGCAAGAGAAATAATTTGAAGTGAATACCCACTAGTACCACAGTACAACCAGCAAATATTCTCAGATACCAGCAAATATTCTCAGAACACCCACTAGTACCACAGTACAACCAGCAAATTTCTCAGATACCTGCATCTTGAACATATACTTAGTTTGTTCACTATGCATGGGCTACTCAAACTCATAGAACTAGCTAACACTCCCACTTGTATATTTTTGTTCCCTACTCTCTTATTCAAGAGCATTAGATCAGCAGTTGTCCTCTCTTGCTCCCTCCGTACTTGATCTTTCACATCAACATACAGACATTTTTCTCATGTTAAATATGACTTTCTTGATCATATTTCTCACTCTAACTACTCTATTACACTTCTCCTAGAAGTACTGTACATTTTCTTCCTCCAATCTTTTCCTTCCTACTCTCTCACAGATTACTAGCAGCATTTCATGCTAACACTATGCAGGAACTATTTTTGCAATATCACCAATGTTGCTGAATTAAAAATGTGTATCTCAGTACTTACTTCTGTTAACTTTTCTGGAGCATTTGCTACAGTTCATGAATCTCTCCTCCTAGACATATGTCTTTTATTGGTTTCCAGAACCCTATACCTTCTAAAGTTCTTTCTTTCTCATTGATTTCCCTTGTCAGGCTATATTGCTAGTTACTTCTAATCTTCCAAATTACTTCATACTGGGTGCCTTTGGACTCAGTTCTCATACCACCCATGAACTCCAGACATTATTTATCTACCTAATTGATCTTTATATTTTGGATATCTAATAGGTATTTTAAAATTTATATGACTAAAGACAAATTTATAACCTAATGCCCTATCCTCAATCTGTTCTTCTATTGTCTTCACAATTTCAGTTTATAGCAATTCCATTCTCCCTTTACCTTAAGCCAAAACTTTGAGTTTTGCTTGATACCCATCTCATCTCATGCCTATAAACGATGCATCACATATTCTGTATTCAAATTATATTTTGAATCTCATCACTAGCTCACTTCACCATGGTCCCCTTAGTCTCCTAATAGCACTAGCTAATGAAAGTTACCTCAGTCATAAAAATATCCTGTATTTGTATTGCCTATAGCATAGCCTCTAGCCACATATGGCTATTAAACACTTGAAATGTGCTAATGTCATTGAGAAAACTAATTAATTGTATTTAATTTAAACAGTAACATGACTAAAGGGCATTGTACAAGGAGGTCTATACTTCTATGCTAGATAATCCTCAGCCTTTTTTTTTTTTGAGACGGAGTTTCACTCTTGTCACCCAGGCTGGAGTGCAGTGGCGAGATCTCTGCTCACTACAACCTCCTACTCCCAGGTTCAAGCGATTCTCTTGCCTCCGCCTTCCTAGTAGCTGGGATTACAGGCATGTGCCACCACGCCTGGCTAAGTTTTGTATTTTTAATAGAGACGAGGTTTCACCATGTTGGCCAGGCTGGTCTTCAACTCCTGACCTCAGGTGATCTGCCCGCCTTGGCCTCCCAAAGTGCTGGGATTACAGGTGTGAGCCACTGTGCCCAGCCCTCAGGCTTTTTAAAAACACAACTTTCCTGATATACTTTATATAATGAAATTCATTTGTTTCAAGTGTGCAGTTCACTTTTACTAAATGATAAAACTATCATCATAAATGACTTTTAGAACACTTCCATTTTTCCAGTAAAATACCCGCAATAAGTATCCCTCTTTCCCATTGAGAATTACTCCCTATTCCCAACCCAGTCTCAGGAAACCACTAATCTACTTTCTATATCTATAATTTTGCCTTTTCTGGGCATTTCATGTAAAATAAGATTGCATCATACCGACTGTTGTGCCTTACTTTTTTTCACTTTGCATACTAGTTTTGGGGTTCTTCCATGAAATATTATTCATCGGTAGCTCATCCCTTTTCGTAAACAGTACTCCATTGTATGCATATACCACACTTTTTCAGTTAATTCAACAACTGGTGAACAGTAAGGTTCTTTCCACATTTTGGCTACTATGAATACTACTACTATGAACATCCATATACACATTGTGTGGACATAAGCTATTTTTCCTCTTAGGTTCATACCTAGAATTGGAACTTCTGGGTTGTATGGTAGCTTTATGTTTAACTCTTTAAGAAACTGAATGTTACAGAAAGTGGCTGCATCGTTTTACATTCCTATCAGTAATGGATGAGGATTCCTTTTTCTTTATATCCATACAATGTTTTTTCTGTGTGTCTTACAGCTATTCTAGTGGGTATAAAATGGCATCTTACTGTTGTTTTGATTTCTAGTTCCCTGTTGACTAATGACATTGGATATCTTTTCATGTCATTACTATTTGTATAAGTTCGTTTGTGAGATGTCCCTTTATGTCATTTGCCTATATTTGATTGTACTGTTTTTCTTCTTCTTGAGGTGTAAGAGGTTTCTATAAGATATGTTTTATAAATATTTTCTTACGATCTGTTTTTTTTTGTTTGTGTGTTTGATTTTCATTTTATCTTCTCAGTGAGCCTTTCTTTGGCTGTGTTATTTAAAATTGCAGTCACCTTTGTGCTGGCTGTTGCCATCTGCTTTTACAATTTTCATTCATACTTTATATCATCATCTAACATAATACAGGTCTTAATTAGTATAATGTTTTTGTCTCCCCACTGGCATGTAAAGTCTATGAGAAAACAGTTTTCATGTGTGTGTGTGTTTATTTTACCTCTCTTATTTATATTCTAGACCTTATAATCAAATATAATTAGTCATTTGAATAAAGGGACACTTTAATATATTCATGTGGACTAAGTCTCATTATTATCACTAGCTATTCACTTTTATCTATTGTGAAATAATATTATCAGTTCTTCATTATTCATTGGAGGTTTTTGAAACTCTTTCCATCAAATATTCTAATTAAAATATATAATGTCAAATTTTAAATAAGTAGGATGGATTCATAGAAATTTGAAATTTAAAACAATCCATAAGGTCATACAATTTATCTGTAAAATGATTTCAGTAGTCCAAATGATGTTATTACATTGCTGCTTTTTAAATTGTCTTTTCACAAATAGATAAAAATTGATCACTATTCAGGAATGTACAAAAGTCCTATGACCTTTTGCAAAGCTTTAGAAAAATTAGTATTATTTTCTTGTTTTTATCTTGCAGTTAGTTCTACAGCTGAATCAATCTTGAGTTTGTTTTTAGCTTTCTGCCTGCTTAGATTTAGAACCAATCTATTATGAGCTGTCTGAGTTTCTTTTTTTTTTTATCTTAAAGTAATCTCATCCCTAAGACTTTCATACAGTACCTATTTATTCTTCATAGATTGGGAAGAATAACTGTACTTTACTTTTCTAATAATGTTTCTTAGATAAGGATTTTAATTAAGACAGAAATTGGACTATATCATTCAGGCATACCAGAAGTACAACTAAAGAGTTTGGCTTGTATAAAAATTAAATATTTTTTGAATTTGCTGATTTTATTTAAAAGATAAAAAATGTATATTCTAAAATATGCTTGTAACAAAAATATGAGAGAAATAACTCATTATTTTCTCTGTGGAGAAGTTAAAGAAAGTAAATGGGATTTTCTTTTCTAAATATGTATTTTTAACATCTGACAACTGTGAACATGTCACTGACACTTGTGTATTAGTCCATGCACCTAAAAAAATGAGGATATTGGGAAACATGTTATTGGGGAAATAAAATGAGTAATGTGATCTTGGTTTGTTATAAGTAATAATAGATCAGTGAAATTGTCTAAATTTATTAAGTATTTTGTTTACCTATTATTATAAATACTAGTTTAAAATGATGGCTTTATATTGTAAATATTTTTGGAACACAAATATCTGTTTCAATTCTGAAAAGCATAATTTTAAAAATATCTAATTTTTTTGTTTGTTTTTGTTTGTGTTTATTTATTTATTTATTTCTAGAAAAAGAATAGCTAGCATGATGTATTTCAAGTTTCTGGCATGTCATTTTCACTGGAGAGATCTGAAAACTAGAAAGACTTTGTAGAATTTCAAAACACTTATTAGAGGGTTTTGAGACTAGCAGATTATACACATTCGGTTTTTCAATATAGAACCGTAAATGGACATGGAATGATCAAAAAAACTGCATTAAGCTTCATGGAGACCATTCAGTTTTCCAACAGTAGTGTTTGGTGTATACAGTAAAGAATACAGAGAGAAGGAGAGGAAACTAGTCAGAGGGTGGGGAAGAAAAGAGGGACTTTACTGGGTTGCATAATGATAGTCAACATAGTTAAAGGAAAGCAACGTTTTATAATAAATTAATACATTTACCCTTTTTTATTTTTCTTAAAATTTTTGTTTGGACCTAGAATAAATTTTTATTTAACTTGTATTTCTCAATGTTGACATAAGGTACAAATTCATTAAATTTTTACCTTTGCCAGAATTACCCTTTTAACCTTTTTACACCAATAAAAGGATGATAACATTGAAGTTTAAAGAGTTTACATTTAGGCCAGGCGCGGTGGCTCATGCCTGTAATCCCATCACTTTGGGAGGCTGAGGCGGGCAGATCACTTGAGGACAAGAGTTCAAGACCAGCCTGGCCAACATGGCAAAACCTGTCTCTGCTAAAAATACAACAATTAGCTTGTGTTGGTGCACTTGCCTCTTGTCCCAGCTACGCGAGGCTGAGGCACGAGAATGGTTTGAATTTGGGAGCCAGAGGTTACTGTGTGCTGAGATCACGCCACTGCATTCCAGCCTAAGCAACAAAGTTAGACTGTCTGATAAAACAAACAAAGAAACAAAAAGTTTACATTTAAATTTGCATATATTTATAACTGTTTCTGTGTATTTTGCCAAGTTCTAAATATAATTTCTCTAATTTATTTGGGTAGATAAGATTAATAATTTAAGACTTGATTCTAGAAAACATAATCAACTTTGTTAAGTAATCTGAATGCAGATTCTGGTCACTCAAATCTTTTTTCCTTAATATGTGTCATAAATGCTTAACATGACATTATTACTAACAAATGTAAAATACTCCACACATCATAAAGTTGAACGAACAATTCATTGAATTAGTAAAAATTCCATGTTAATTTTATAAATTTTCATGTAGACAACACACATTTCACTATAGATCTGCAAGTACATTATCTTATATTGTTTGCTTGCTAATTAATTAAAATTATTTTTTCTATAATATTATAGAAGAGGTTTATGGCAATAATCAACCAGTCTCCTAAATCTATGGTTTCCTTGTTATACATTTTGTGGATAAAATTTATTGAAATAATTGATATCTCTGATAACCAGTTAAAGGATGGTAAAATGCTTTTTCACAATATTTATTCAAAAGTTGCAAAATCATCATTTTCTTGAAATTGAAACTATATATTAACATGAAAAAGTTATCTTAATCAAAATGATCCAAAATGAAACCCAAACCTCAAGAGTAATTTATAACTGAATTAAATGTTACTATATAATTAAATTAAGTATTGTTCTATAAGTTGGCATTTTCAAAAGCATCAAATGAAATTATTTACCCTTAAATAATTCACAGCTTACAGAAATAAAATCCTTTTGTGAAAGTAGCTCATTTGGTTTTTATTCAATACTATGCCCCTCAATTAAACCTTTTGACCAATATATGTTCATTTTAAACAGTGAACATATATTATATTATATATTTACATTGATGCCAAAAGTATTTAAATAATTCTATGTAGTTTCCAAAAATATTTATCAGAAAATATATCAAGGTATAATTTTAATAATTTACATAAGTCACATATCTAGCTTATATAATAAAAACTCCATATTAATTTCTATATATCACACTATTAATGATTCACTCAATTCATTCTGATTTTTTCTCAAAAAAGACCTTTGTTTAATGTCTTACATTAAATAAAAGAGAATATTTTAGTTTACTAATGAAATCATTAGTAAAACATTTAAAGTAATAAATTGATTTTTATTCATATAGAATTTAAAAAATTAAAGTTCTATTTATAATTATGAGACTGTGTTCAAAGTAGAAAATAATCTGTTGTATATAGAAGAACAAACATGGTTTTAAAACTGATTTCTAGTGAAAATGATTTGAGATCATCTTTAGAGGGCAGCATCTAACTAGGGAAAGAAATATTTCAGGCTAATATGTTTGAGTACACATTACAATGGTTATATCTGGTTGTTAGAAGTTGATAGCCTATTAAAACATCACCGATTCACAATTCTAATATCAGAAGACACTAAATAACAGCATCTGACAATAGTCTCCAGTTGAACGTACACCTCATTAAATGTCACCTGTTCTTAAAGGCGTGTATATTTTTGCAGTAGATATTACAGTATCTCGGAGGACATTTATTTTTACTCAAATGTGGTAATACATAGCAATGGCAATCTAGGCTTTTACCAATATGTATTATAAAAATAAGAGCAGAAGAATGAATTTCCAATATATTTTTTAATCGTATCATAGCACAAATATTTTTTAAATGCTGAAAATGAAGAAGTAAAGTAAATGAGGCTATATATTTTTGTAATCAAATGAGACTAGGACTTTAAAACATGGGCCTACAGAGTATTTTATTCCATATCCTTTGCCTTAAAATTAGAAAACATAAATGTTAGTTTAAAATTACTGTGAAATATGTGAACTAACTAGTTTATTAAACACATACATTAATGAAACAATTGTTCATTGTCCTATGATTTTATATGGGAAAATTCTATATGTGCACACAATGACAACTCCTGGATATCCTTGATGTAACAATGCTTTTTAATCCTTCTATAGCTAATGACAATCATTTTGTAGAATAAAACTTTGCAAACTATTAAGGACCAATTAATGTATTTCAGGAATAGCATAAATTGAACTCTATTAATATTACTTAACATAAGAAACTGAGTATGCTATCACTTGTTTCTTTGAACATGAAGAATTTACACATATAATGAATCAATTAAACACCTCAGCAGTGAGTTATCAAAACCACTATTCAGAGCAAGCCCTTCAGTCATGTATTCACTCAAGAAATATTTATTGAACATATCTTTGTGCTAAGCATTCCTAGGAACTAGGGAGTACATTTATACCAGAAACTATGCAATGCAGCCTTCTTCCCTCATGTAACTTTAATTGTAAGTTATGTGACTTTTACCTAGGATGTGTGTGAGTATATGTTGAGGATTGGTGACAAATGGGTACAAAAAGCAGTCGATCTAAATGATTTTTAACCCCATCAAAATACAAAATTAATGTTTCTTTATAACAATCTGATCAATTATACTCACATAGTCTCCTCTAATCTTTAATATTTTTATTAATTTGGGGTAGTCAGAAAAAAAGTTGCTTCTACATTTTATTCCCCATGATATTACCCATAGAACCATCTAAAAGAACTTAGTGTTTAAAAATTCGAGTGGGTTAAAAAGCTATAAATATGTTGATATGATTTGGCTCTGTGTCCCTACCCAAATCTCATCTCAAATTGTAATCCCTATGTGTCAAAGGAGGGACCTAGTGGGAAGTGATTGGATCATGGGAGTGGTTTTCTCCATGTTCTTCTCATGATAGTGAGTTCTCATGTGATCTGATGGTTTAAAGATGTGGCACTTCCCTTTCCTCTTTCTCTCTTTCCTGTTGCCATGTAATATGTGCCTTGCTTCCTCTTTGCCTTCCACCATGATTGTAAGCTTCTTGAGGTCTCCCAAGCCATGTGCAACTGTGAGTCAATGAAACCTCTTTTCTTCATAAATTACCCAGTCTCTGGTAGAATGTTTATAGCAGTGTGAAAACAGATTAATACATAAGTCGGCACGATTCTAAACACAGATCTAACTACAGTTAACTTTTGAACAATGCAGGAGTTGGAGTGCCAATCCCAAACATAGTAGAAAATTTATGTATAACTTCTGATGCCCTCAAAACTTAACTGCTAATGGCCCATTGTTAATCAGAAGCCTTACTGATAACATAGTTGATAACAGCATATTTTGCATGTCATCTCTATTATATGTTGTGTTCTTTTAGTAAATTAAGCTAGAGAAAAGAACATATTATTGGGAAAAACATGAAGGAGAGAAAATACATTTACTGAACTGTATGGTATTTATCAATAATGCAGATTTATTTCATCTATTTATAAAATATATCTTCTATCTGAAATGGTGGGCAAAAGCAGCTACAGATCTCAGTCTACAGTACACATCAAGCAATTCAACATTTTTTGTGCTTTTTGAGAGCACTTCTAGAATCATTAATGGCATTTTGTCCCATGGTGTTATTCAAGGTTTATGGTATTATACTAAAAACAGTGAAAAATACTTGAAACTGTGAGAGATCACATTTTACTGCCATACCCAATTTACTGAGGACATGAACTGCTCACGTAGAAATGGTGAGATTCACACAGCATTTTAAGCAGATACTTGAAACACCTGAGTTTGCCACAAGAGCAACAGGAAGTAACTATAAAAGTATTACAGTAGCACAACATGTACTAGAGTTATTTCTATGCAGTCATAATTTAATACAGAGGTTTTACTTCTGTTTAAATTTATCTTGACTGAGAATGGTGCCAAGTACAGTCGGTGTTTGTGTGCATAAGTTTTGATAAATTTTAACTTTTAGTGATACATTCGTATGTTTCATTGTAGAAAACCATAAAATAGACTCGAATCTACATATATTTTATGGATTAATAGCTACCTTTTATTGTTTTGATATTTCAGGTTACATTGTTCAACTGTGAGTTTTTTCAAATTTTTGCCAATCTGCAAAAACTTTTCAAATGTATTTTTTGAAAAAACTCCATGTGTAAGTGGACCCATACAGTTCAAACTCATGTCGTTCAAACTCAACTGTATTATATACAGTAATTTACTCTTACAATAAAGTAAGCTAAGAAGAGAAAATGTTATTAAGAAAATCATAAGGAAGAAAAAATACATTTACTAGTCATTAAATAGAAATGTACCATCATAAAGATCTCCATCTTTATCCTCCTCACATTTAGAAGGCTGATAAGGAGGAGGAACAGAAGGGGTTGGTCTTGCTGTGTCAGGGGTGGCAAAGACAGAAGAAAACTGATGTGTAATTGGAACCATGCAGTTCAATCCTGTGTTTTCCCAGGGTCAATTATTTATTTTATTTGCTTGTTACAGCTTATTAATGAACTGAAGACATACAATTAGCACAATGAGTTTAAAGACATCTACACATAACCCACTATTAATTTTGTTTAGTTCTTTAATTTAATTTTTAAATTTAAATATATAGTTTCTAGGGCATTATCTAATTATTACTAGTTACAGCAATTAGCAGAATATCAAGAATTAGAAAATCAGACTTTATAGATGCAGTTAAATCATGCAGTTTATATAATGTAGAACTTTGCATTCAAATGGAGTATCAGGCATACATGTAAAACTAAGATGAAGGTGAAAGGGAGTTTTATTAAGACATTTATCTCCCTAAGAAAGGCAAAATCTTGGCCTTGGCAGCTTCTCAAATTTTTATTAAGAGACTATAAAATGTGGACAAGATTTTATGTTGTCAAAATATCAATTTTAATGCTTTGCATGGAATTTCCACTGTAAAGCTTAAATTTGAATTGCATGATCTACTATCAAATTATGTACAAAGAGCTAGATATCCTTCAGGTGTATCTGACCCTTATGTTTGATAAATATCTCCCCAAATTTTAATGTAGTTATTTATTTTGGAGGACATACAATAAAATTTCAATTATTTTTGTGTCCTTATGCTTGTCTGCAAAGACAATTTATTTATTGCTATCATATTAAATTACAGCAATTACTTTGATTTATTTTGTTATTAAATTTTGAATTGCACCATTTATACTTTTAAGATCATTTTCTAAAAGTTGGCAAATCTTGTAAAATAGCATTTACAAAGGGTGAAAAATGAACAAGCTTTTATTTCTTGAAAATAAAATATAAAAGCTATAAATTTACTATATGACTATATATTTATCTTATTTTAAATTTATTCCCATTAGTCTATTAGGTTTTTGAAGTGCTGGTTTTGTTCCATACTCTGTGTGTGTTATACCCAGGTAATCAATTCTATCTTAAAGAATATATGTTCAAGGAAGGGTAGAGTCATGAATAATAGAGATAATATTGAAAATATTAAACTCTAGGATTTTGATTTTCATTTTTCTCCCATATCTTCTTTCTTTCTTTTCTTTTTTAGCAACAATTTTATCATTTGAGGTGTAGAAAAAGTAGAAGAGTAGATGTTAACTCCTGAAAAAGAAAGATAAAGTACAACCTTTATAGGAACAGATAGTAAAAGAAGCCATTTACTTGAGCAGTAGGGGTAAAAAGGAACAGAGGAGGTCAAGGGTTACAGAAGCAACCAGTGAGATAGATACATATCCTTCCACTCCTATAATCTGCAAAGCACATTTTTAAACATTTGAAAAACAGAAACAAAACAACAGCACAAAACAAATCACTTCAGCTGGTTAGCTATGCAGTCCCTTGGCCATTAGCATTATGATGAAATTGGTAAAAAAGCTTGCAATGTTGGTTGGATAAGCCTCGGTAGGTTCCCTATCTTTCCTAGTCTTCCCTGTATGTTATTTTTATTTTACAAATATTAAAACAAAAACCAAAGATAATTCTTAGGCTTTCTCTTTATTTTAATCACTCGCTTCTTAGCTTCTCCCCACTCACCTTAGGATAATTCCTGTTCTAATAACTGAAGAAATTTCTCCCAGTCTCCTAAATCCTCTGTCTGGTTTGAAATCCTGAAGTTGGGTAGGAAGATGTTTTGGTCTATCTACCAAATAGTGGTGTTAGTATTCATTATAATTCAATCTCTTCTTCCTTCTTAATCCGGAATGAAATATTGGAGCTTTGTTTGAATGAGAGAGTTAAGTACAGGGATTTTTAAAGAAGAGGTTGTGGGTTCAAGTACAGACTCATGGGGTATGAATATATGTTATCATTGTTAGCACTCCCAAGCCCATACTAAATGTATATTTATCCTTTCTCAAATATTTGGTTGCACTTTCTGAAAAGTTTATGTAGTTATACCTATAAAAAATCAGGGTAACTTACTTGAGAGTAACTAAAATGATTTCTAATTATACTCCTGTTTAGCTTGTATGTTAAAATGTCATAGTCAATTCTGCTCAAGATAAAAGAAAATTGAGAGAGTCATTACCATTTTGAAAAAAGACCAGGACATAGATTTATAGCAGAAAAGAAAACCATTAAGTAGATGAGATCAATAGATGTCAAGCGCATGAGGGATTCTTGTGACACCTTAAGAAAAGAAGAGCCTTTAACTATAGACATAAGGATTTATAAATGTAATCTAAAAGGCTTCTCATTTAATTGACAAAGAAAATCTAAAAGCCTGGAAAAAGATAAGTATTAGATCATGAATTGCAAAATGCCATATGCTATCTTAGAAAGGGTCTAATTCATAAGTATATTCTTGGTTGAACTGAAATTGAATGTCTCTACAAAAATAGATTATGGTTGTCTTAAAAACTTTATTCAATTACTTATTCCGTATATAATGTCAGAAAACAATCGCATATTCAATTCCATTTGGAACTATGTATAAGTTTATATAATATATTCTCATAATTAAATTCTTGAAATAATCTTTAAATATTAACTTAATATTTCTTCCTGACTTTCAGCTGATTTAAATTTGCCTACATGATGTCAATCCTTTAACCTTTGACTTTGTTTTAAAGTTATTAATTTCTAATGTGATAAATTTTAAGAAAACTTAATAATTAATATAAACTATTGAATATTAACTAATGTATTCACCCTCTCTAACATCAGTGTCCTAATTAATAAAATGAGGGAGGTGATCTAGATTATACTTAAAGTTCCTTCTGTTCCTAAGATTATTGAAGTTTATGAAATGTGCTTGCTTTGAAAAGTTATAAATCAGCAAGGAATTGATTAGATCCTTTTTTCCAGCTCTCTTAATATTCATTGAAAATTAGACCTTAAAAATTATAAAATTTTCAAAACATGAGACATGTTTTGAAATAATTTTCGGTTTATATATTACAGAAGTGATAAAGAGTAGTTTAATAGAATAATAATAATTTTTAAAATGAACTGATATAAAGAAGGATGTTCTCAAATGCTCATTTATTAAATATGATACAAAACAAATAGTAAGCATAGAGACAAATTCCTTATTCCACTCTAATATTGCTGTTAGAGTGAGCTTGTATAGGGAAAAGGAAATTGATCAATGAAGATTGCTCTTGTGGTCATTTGGAGACTTTGAACTGTACAAAGACAGATTTTCAGGCATATAGGTTGAAAGACTCCAGATAATATGTATCTCATAATTGGATATGTTCTTATGTGCCTGTTTACATTGATGAGTTTCACCTGTGGCTCATATACCAGTAAATGATAGAAGGGTAATTGTGTAAATTGGATCTTGGTTCAATTTATTTCTCTGACTCTACTTATTTCCTTTTTTTTAAAAAAAAAAAAATTGGTTTGTATTTTCTTTCATTCCCTCATCTTTACTGATGCATAACTGACAAATATTGTATATATTTAAGGTGTATTTCATAATAATTCCATGTATGTGTATGTTGTGAAGTGATTACCATAATCAAATTAATTAACACATCCATCACCTCACATAGTTACCATTTAGTTCCTGTGTTGTGGAAACACTAAAGACCTACTCTCAGCAAATTTCAGGTTACAAATAGAGTTTCGTTGACTATAGTCACCATGTTGTACATTAAATCCTCAGAACTTATTCATTGTGTAACAGAAAGTTGTATCCTTTGACAAACAACTATCAATTTTCTCCATCCCACAATCTTTGATCAACACCATTCTATTCCTTGCTTCTATGAGTTTGACATTTTTAGATTCCACATGTAACTGAGATAATGTGGTATTTGTCTTTCTGTGTTTGGTTTATTTCACTTAGCATAATGTCTTCCTGTTCATCAATGTTGTTACAAATGTCATGATTCTCTTCTTTTTTTATGGCTGAATGATATACTATTGTGTGTTTGAGTATGTGTGTGTAACTTTTTTTTTTTTTTTTTTGAGATGGAGTCTCACTCTGTCTCCCAGGCTGGAGTGCAGTGGCACTCACTGCAAGCTCCGCCTCCCAGGTTCACACCATTCTCCTACCTCAGTCTCCCAAGTAGCTGCAACTACAGGTGCCCGCCACCACGCCTGGCTAATTTTTTTGTACTTTTAGTAGAGACGGGTTTCACCGTGTTAGCCAGGATGGTCTTGATCTCCTGACCTCGTGATCTGCCCACCTCGGCCTCCCAAAGTGCTGGGACCACAGGTGTGAACCACTGTGCCCAGCCGTAACATTTTCTTTATCCATTCATCCATTAATGGACACTTAGATTAATGCCATACCTTGGCTACTGTGAATAATGTTACAATAAATATGGGAGTGCAAATATCTCTTTTAGATTCTGTTTTCAATTAATTTGGATAAATATCCAGAAATAGGATTGCCAGATCATTTAGCAGTTCTGTTTCTAAATTTTGAGAAACTCCTATATTGTTTTTTCATAGTGTCTAGTTATTTTTCACATTAAGTACCCATTTTACAATTCTTGTTTGTTTCATAGTTTTCTATCATAATTTTAGTTATACGTGTAGTTTTAAAATCTCCCAGTTTTATGTCTCTTGTCATTTCAGTGATAATATACTTTATTTCACAGGTCATGCAAAAGATGGACTGTCTGATTGAGTAGAAATTGTTTCTAGCTAATGTTAAGTTTTTTATCTATGTGTACCTTTAATTTTTAAAAATATATTATCCCACCTGCTTCTATGTGGTTTAATTTTAAAGACACATTTATTTCTCAAATAAAAACCTACCTGGTAGTCCATTTCTTAATTTCAGAAATTCCATCTAAATTTTTTAAAATGGTGTATTAAATGATTTTAAGCCACTAAATGATTAAGTAAAATACTAAACAATCAAAGCCAAAGCAAGTGTAGAATACTTTTATTTATAACTTCAGGCAGAAATTGATCTATTGAGAAGTACATTCTCCAAATAGTAGCTGAGTCTGTAATGGCCATATATAAGAATTTTATAATACAAAGAAAAATGTCTCTGTTTTTGATGAAATATTTTTAAGAGACTGATTATGGCTCAGACCTCTCCTTCCAATGGGTAATTCTGATCAGAGTAACATTTAATTGATAGGCATGTATTTTGAAGAGCTGATATTCTTTATCGATGTGTCCTGTATTTATAAACTTTCCTACTTGCTAAAAGTTAATTCTAACCCTAATATTAATAATTAGGGTACTTCAAAATCATTCACAGACATTCATAGAGCTGCCAAAAATTTGAGTTACTTAACATGAATATTCATAGTTCAGGGAGAATAATGTGGTATTCTGACTTCTGCTTTAACCCCCATTCTGTATACAAGTGGTTCTTTATGGTTCATTTAGTTTCCCACTCTGAACATTGTTCTTCTTTTTGTTGGTTATTTCACTCTTCACAATGACCATCCAGCATGGTGTTGAAGGGCTGTCTAATGTTTCTAAGATATCTCACAAGAATGCTGTGAGATATCTTATGGAAAATAAAAGTTTTCTAGATAACATTTGTTCAGGCATAACTTATGCTGTCCTTCAGTTCAGTATTATGAATCAACAATAGAAAACATTCATAAAAAGGAAAAGTTGTCAATCTGTACATGAGGCTGCTCTGTAAAGTCTGAAGTCACATCTGTAGTATGTTTTGAAGCTATGTAAAAACTGAAGAAATGGCTACATTTGTGGATTCATGAGAATAACTTTTTTTTTTTTTTTTTAAAGTATAGTAAGACCAAAAGCCAAAGACATTTGTAGTAATGAGACCTGGAGTCACGAAAAAATGTTAAACACTTTTGAAAGCTGACTGGCTTACACATCTGGAAAGGTAATAGGGCACACACACAAAATGTTAAACTTGCAGGTGCAGATAAGTAGGCTGGGGAGGAATTTTAAGATACCTGCTAAGTGCTATACGGGAAAAATGTATGGAGCGACAGGTTTTCCACACTGATGAGACTGGCTTGTTTTAAAAACATATTGGCAATCAAACATATACTAAGGCAAATAGCATTTTGTTTGACAAAAGGTGACCAGAGGCTTGCAGGGGCCTAATCTTGCATTTTCTCAAGATGCAGTAGCTCAGTATTCACAAATTCAGTGTTTGTGGTGATTTTCTAAAACTTAAGTGCTGCAAATAATGAGAATTAGCTATACATAACATTTCTTTATTCTACAGTAATGAGTAGTAGCCTTTCAATATAAATATCTACTATTGTTCTTGGATAAGTATTTTCTCAAATTTATTAATATATCATAGAAATAATAAGGATATAAATGTACTAGACTTTGAATGACATATATAAACATTTAAAATATAGTAATATGTATATCTTAGATTGCCACAAAGTCAAGATTGTACACATCTTCTCCAAGCAGACATCTTTTATTACTATTTCAGGTAAAATTTCTGTAAATATTAATGTAACAATTGATTTTGGAAAGTATATTATATACAGGATATGTTATCCCATCTTTGAATCATTAATTGGATAAAGATGGTGGGGATTTACTTAACATTATTTAACCAGATTTTCAAACATATGACCATTAACTGTTTGAAACAACATCTACCAATGAGCAGTAGGAGTCATGTATGTGAAAAAGGAGCAAATCAAAACAATTTGGGGAAAAACAGATTCAATTTTCTTTAACATATAAATTGAGGCATTTGAAACCCTTTTGTTAAATTATCCGTTGCATAATGATTTCTTCATAATGAATATCAATGTATTCTGATTAGTTTTAAGTAAATATTTTTCTCTCTATAAATTACCAAAGCAAACATCTTTTTTATTTTGGGTTTTTAACCTCTGTGTAGAAATTTTAAATCTTTATTTTAATTTTCTCCATGCATAGTAATTTTTCAAGTCTTCAGATCTTATAACATTTGTATTTGTATTCTAAAATATTTCCAGTTATTATCTATTTAGTTATTAAAGAAATCAGTACTCTAGTTATTAAAGAAATCAGCACAGTAATACTGTGGATAGAAGCCTTATTCAGTTATGTATTATTATGCTTGCTGCACAATTACAATAAAGAAACCAACAATAAAATTTCAAATCTTGACATCGTGGATATTTTATGCTGTTTTCTATTCTAATGCTAAATGTGGCTCTGCTAAATAGATATATAATACATTCCCTAAGAGGTTAAGCATTTGACTAATCCAGCTATCTCTTTCAGTTTTATGTTTTAATTTGATGCATTGTCCTTTTGACATGAGTGAATTAACATATGCAATTCAAATGCTCGTCTAGAGTTGAAGCTATAACTATGATCAACATTAAGTGTTTTATACATGTGATGACCTTACATTTGAAGTATGCTTTATTTTCCGTATTTGTTGCCTATGATATCTACAGGATTTTTTTTTTTTTTTTTGAGGTATATTTATGATTATCTCAATTTGGGAAATGAAATAAAGCAATCAAATGACAGCATGAAAGTAATGTCAAATGATAAAAATTCAACAGATTAAGGCTAATTTCTTTTTTAAAGTATTTTAAAACTTTATTTTCAGAGAGTAGTTTTATTGAAAACAAAAATTGGGGCTGGGCGCGGTGTCTCATGCCTGTAATCTCAGCACTTTGGGAGGCCGAGGCGGGCGGATCTCGAGGTCAGGAGATGAAGACCATCCTGGCTAACATAGTGAAACCCCATCTCTACTAAAAATACAAAAAAATTAGCCAGCGTGGTGGTGGGCGCCTGTAGTCCCAGCTACTCGGGAGGTGAGGCAGGAGAATGGCGTAGGAGAATGGCGTGAGGCGGAGCTTGCAGTGAGCCGAGATTGTGCCACTGCTCTCCAGCCTGGGCGACAGAGCAAGATTCCGTCTCGAAAAAAAAGAAAAAAAGAAAACAAAACAAAAATTGAAAGGTAAAGAGAGAGCCCATTTACCCTGTGCTCCTCATGAGCACATTTCCTCATTAATAACACGCCCCACATAGTGGCACATTTGTTGTAATTGAAGAACTACGTTGACACATCAGTATTACCCAAAGTTCATAGTTTACATTACGGTTCATTCTTGGTGTTACACAATCTATGGGTTTGGAGAAATGAATAATAAGTATCCACCACTATAGTATCACATAGAATGTTTTACTTATCATAAAAATAGTCTGTGCTCTGCCTATTCCCCCTTGCCACAATTCCTGGCAACCATTGATTTTTTTTTTTTTTAATCATTGAAGTTCTGTCTTTTTCAGAATGTCACATAGTTTAAATAATACAGCATTCAGCCTTTTTCAGATTAGCTACTTTCACTTAGTACTATGTATTTAAGGTTTCTCTATGTCTTTTTATGGTTTGATAGCTTATTTATTTTTAGCACTGAATGATATTCCATGTCTAGAGGTACTAGAGTTTATTCATTCACCTACTGAAAGAGATTTTGTTTGCTTGCTTCCAAGTTTTAGCAATTATGAATAAGGCTGCATAACAATCTGTGTGAATAATTTTTATGTAAAAAAATTTCAGCTTCTTTGGGTAAATATTATGGGGTATAATTGAAGTATTGTATAGAACATATAGAATATGTTTGGTTTTGTAAGAAATTGCAAAACTGTTTTTCTAAAGTGGCTGTATCATTTTACAATCTTAACAGAAATGAGTGAGAATTCCTGGTGCTCCACATCCTTGAAAGCATCTGGAGTTCTCTGTGTTTTAAAATTTGCCCATTCTAATTGGTGTGTAAATGGTGTCTCACTCTTGGTTAGATTCTCATTTTCTTGATGACATATGATATGAAGCAAATTTTTATGTGGTTATTCAATATGTGTACATCTTTGGTGAACTGTCTATTAGTGTTCTGGGACCATTTTTTCATCAGATTTTTTGTTGTTGTTGTTCTTGTTCTCTTTTTGTTTAGTATTAAGAGTTCTTTGTATAGTTTGAATAAGAGCTCTTAATGTGTCTTTTGCAAATATATTCTCCAAGTTTGTGGCTTTTTCTTTTCATTCTGTTTATTAATTTTTGCAGGGAAGTTTTTAATTTCAATAAAGTCCTGCTTATCAATTATTTCTTTCATGGATCAAATTTTCTTGTATTTTAAACAGTCATTTTCATACTCAAGGTCATCACAGTTTTCTCCTTTATAATATTCTAAGAGATTTAAAGTTTTGTATTTTCCATTTAGATCTATGATTCATTTTGGGTAAATCCTGGATAGGCAAAAATAACAAATGTCCACTTCACCTAGACAAAGGAATATGACCCAAGTTAGTCGATAATTAAATCATCTAAAATTTTAAATGCTAAGCAGAGTAATTCAGAATCAAGAGGAAAACTGTGGAATAAAAAACTATGAAAAATACTATAGAACAATATATTTTGCCTGAAACAGAAGGTACACTAGTTTCTGAACTATTTCTAAAATTTATTAATCTGTTCCCAGAAAATGTTGTGTGCAACCACCACGTAACTCTCAGAATACTTTGTTTTTTGCTGAACTATACATAGTTGACTTTGGTGTCTATAATTCAAGAACTAATTAATTGCTTTGTGATATGCTGCCTGATATGGTTAGGCTTTTTGTCTCCATTCAAATCTCATCTTGAATTGTAATTTCCAGGTGTTTATGGAGAGAGCTGGTGGGAAGTGACTGGATTATGGCGGCAGTTTTCCCCATGCTGTTCTCATGATAGTGAATGAATTCTCAGGAGATTTGATGGTTTTATAAATTGTAGTTTTTCCTGCACTTGCACTTGCTCTCTCTCAACCCCCGCCATGTAAGATGTGCCTCTTCCCCTTCTGCTATAATTCTAAGTTTCCTGAGGCCTCCCCAGCCATGTGGAACTGTGAGTCAGTTAAACCACTTTTCTTCATAAATTACTCAGTCTTGGGCAGTTTTTTATAGCAGTGTGAAAACTGACTAATACAGTAAGTTGGTACCACAGAGAGTGGGGCACTGCTAAGATACTTGAAAATGTGGAAGCAACTTTGGAATTGGGTAATGGGCAGAGGTTGGGACAGTTTAGAGGGCTCAGGATAAGATAGGAAGATGGGAAAGCTTGCAACTTTCTAGGGACATATTAAACAGTGTTGACCAAAATGCTGATAGTGATGTGAACAATGAAGTCCAGGCTGAGGTGGTCTCAGCTGGAGATGAGGAATTTATTGGGAGCTGGAGTAAGGGTCACTCATGCTATTCTTTAACAGAGACTGGTGGCATTTTTGCCCCTGCCCTAGAAATCTGTGGAACGTCGACCTTGAGAGACATGATTTAGGGTATCTGGTGAAAGAAATGTCTAAGCAGCAAAGGATTTACCAGGTGACCTGGTTGATTTTCAAAGTGTCCAGTCTTCTGCATTCACAAAGAGATGGGTTGAAATTGGAACTTACGTTTGAAAGGGAAACAGAGCATATAAGTTAGGAAAATTTGCAGCCTGACCATGTAGTAGAAAAGTAAAATGCATTTTCTGTGGAGTAATGCAAGCTAGCTGCAGAAATTTTTTTTGAGTAACGTGGAGCTGAATGTTAACAGCCAAAACAATGAGAAAAATGTCTCCAGGGCATGTTAAAGACCTTCATGGCAGCACCTCCCATCACAGGCCCAAAAGTCTAGAAGGAAAAAATGGTTTCTTGGGCCAGACCTGGGGCCTCACTACTGCTCTGTGCAACCTTTGGACTTGGCACCCTGCATCCCAGCCCTGGCTAAAATGAGTCAGCATAGAGCTCAGGCTGTTGCTTCAGAGGGTGCGAGCCCCAATCCCTGGTGGCTTCCATGTGGTATTGTGCCTGTGGGTGCACAGAAGTCAAGAACTGAGGTTTGGGAACCTCTGCCTGGATTTCCGAGAATGTATGAAAATGCCTAGATATCCTGCAGAAATTTGCTGCAGGGCAGAGCCCCCATGGAGAACCTCTGCTAGGGCAGTGCAGAAGGAAAATGCAGGGTCAGAGTTCCCACACAGAGTCCCCACTGGGGCACTGCCTAGTGAAGCTATGAGAAGAGGGCCAGCATCCTCCAGACCCCAGAATGGTAGATCCACCAACAGCTTGCACTGTGTTCCTGGAAAAGCTGCAGACACTCAATGACAGACTGTGAAAGCATCTGAGAGGGAGACTGTACCCTGCAAAGACATAGGAGTGAAGCTGTCCAAGGCTGTGGGAGCCTACCCTTTGCATCAGCATGACCTGCATGTGAGACATGGAATCAAAGGTGACTATTTTGGAACTTTCAGATTTAATGTAGCCCCTTCTCTTTGACCAACTTATTTCTTTTGGAATGGGAGCATTTATCCAATTCCTGTACCATCATTGTATCTTGGGAGTAACTAACTTGTTTTTGATTTTACAGTCTCATCCTCAAAAGGGACTTGCCTTGTCTTAGATGAGACATTGGACTTTGAAATTAATGCTGAAACTAGTTGACATGGGAGGACTGTTAGGAAGGTATGATTGATTTTGAAATATGAGGACATGAGGTTTGGAGGGGCCAGGAGTGGAATGATATGGTTAGGCTTTGTTTCCCTACCTAAAACTCAACTTGAATTGTAACACCTAAGGGTTTAGGAAGAGACCTGGTGGGAAGAGACTGGATTCTGGGGGCAGTTTCCCCCATCCTGTTCTCGTGATACTAACTGAATTCTCACAAGATATAATGGTTTTATAAGTGGTAGTTTTTCCTGTGTTTGCACTTGCTCTCGCTTGCCTGCTGCCATGTAAAACATGCCTCTTCCTCTTCTGCCATGATTGTATGTTTCCTTAGGCATCCCCAACCATGCAGAACTGTGACTCAATTAAACCTCTTTTCCTTATGAATTACCCACTCTTGGGTAGTTCTTTATAACAATATGAGAATGAACGAATACACTGCCTTATCCTTTACTTGTTAATTTATAATACACTTGTTTTGATCTTGTTTTATGCTAGATTTTTCTAAGATGTTTGGGCTATGACATGGACAAATCATTTTAAACAAAGATAAATATTCATTCCCATGAGAAATCTCAGAGTCTCAGAAAAGGTTGTTTGTATGTACATCTTTAAAATATGCCTATCTCATATTAAACAAAGTAAATAATTTTACTTTTTGGATGTGGAAAACCTATTCATCTTTTAGAATTCTAGAACACACCAGAATAAATCTTGGATAAAGATGTCTAAACAAAAATGGGCTAATGTTTAGATGAGATCAGATGCATTCAGGGTGGAATGGCCATATACAGAAGTACTAATGTTTCAAATGAGATCTTAATTTTTATTCTAGTGTTACATTTTAAAATCACTATAGAGACAGATTTCTTACTATTGATTCACATCTAGATGCAAGTAAGAATTATTTACCGGCATATTCTTTCAAAGGAAGAAATACATCCTTTTTGGAAAAAAAGATCTGATGAAGCCTGACAGATCTACAGTGTGGTTGAACAAAAACCTCCATTTTTGGTTTTTCTACTAAAGAAACTTTATACTGTAAAATAAGACAGCAAAGAAAATGACAAATCTTCCCATATTGTACCACTCTTATGTTCATGCATTTTGTTTTCATAGATAAAGACTCCTTAAAGAGTGCAGATAACATTTTAAAATATGGAGAATTAAAATTTGCCCAATAGCTTTTTGCTATATATAAATCTTTAGTATTTTAAAAATTATTCTA
>NW_012106753.1:393327-395772 GCF_000951045.1 Mandrillus leucophaeus
GTTTTGAACCAACACACTCAGACAGAAACAATAAATATAGAATTTTAAAAAATAAATAAAGTTTTCAAAAAATATGGGATAGTGTACAGTGACCAAACCTACAAATTATTGGCATTCCTGATCAGAAAAAGAAAAAGTGAACAACCTGAAAAATATATTTGAGACAATTATTCAAAAAGCTTCTCTAATCTTGCTAGAGAGGTAGATATCCAGGTACAAGAAATCCAAAGAACACTTGTGAGATACAGTAAAAAATGAACATCACCAAGCAGTATAGTCATCAGACTGACCAAGGTAAATGCTAAAATAAAATAAATAAATAAATAAAGTCAACCAGAGAAAAAGAACAGATTACATACAAAGGGAACCTCTTCAGTCTAACAGTAGACTTCTTAACAGAAACCTTACAATGCAGATGAGATTCAGGGCCTATTTTCAGCATTATTAAAAAAAAGAAATTCCAACCAAGAATTTCATGTCCAGCCAAACTAAGCTTTATAATCAAGGGAAAAATAAAATATTTTCCGAACAAGTAAGTACTAAAAAAGTTGTTACCACTACACCAGCCTTACTCTAAGAGCACCTTAAGGGAGTTCTAAACATGGAAACAAAGGAATGATACCTGCTACCACAAAAACACAGTTAAATACATAGTCTGGAGACCCTGTGAAGAAACCGCACAATAGAAACTACAGAGAAACCATCTAATAACTCCATGATAGAATCAAAACCTCACATATCAATATTGACATTGAATGTAAATGGTCTAAATGCCCACTTAAAAGGTGCACAGTGGCATGTAAAATGAGAAAAAAAAACAAAAAAACAAGACCGGCACATCTGCTATCTTTAAGAAATCCAGCTTACACATAATGACACCCATCGGCTCAAAGTAAAGAGTTGAAGAAATATCTATCATGAAAACAGAAAACAAAAAAAAAGGAGCACGAGTCACTATTTTTATATCAGACAAAACAAACTTGAACCCAACAACAGTTACAAAAGGACAAAGAAGATCATTTCGTAATGATAAAGGGTTCAATTCAACAAGGGGACATCACTATCCTAAATACACATGCACTCAATGTTGGAGTACCCGGATTCATAAAACAAGTACTTCTAGACCTACAAAAAGACATAGACAGCCACACAATTACAGTGGGAGGCTTCAAAACCCCATTTACAGAAATAGACATATTATCAAGACAGAAAACTAACAAATAAATTCTGGACTTAAACTCAACACTTTACAGATTGGACCTAGGAAACATCAATGGAGTACTCCATCCACCAACCACAAAATAGACATTCTTCTCATCTATACATGGAACATACTCCAAGATTGATCACATACTTGATCATAAAGCAAGTCTCAATAAATTTTAATACATTGAAATTATACCAACCACATTTTCAGACCATAGTGGAATAAAAATAGAAATCAATACCAAGAAGATCTCTCAAAACCACATAATTTATATAGAAATTAAACAACTTATTACTGAAAGGACATTTGAATAAAAAAATTAAGGCAGAAAACAAATAATTCTTTGAAAATATGAAAACAGAGACACAATTTTCAAAGATCTCTCGGATGAAACAAAAGCAATGTTAAGAGGAGAGTTTATAGCACTAAATGCTTATCTCAAAAAGTTAGATGATCTCAAATTAACATTACACCTAGAGGAATTAGAAAACAAGTACAAACGAAGAACAAACCTAGAAGAATAAAATAAATACTAAAATCAGAAAGGAACTGAATAAAATTGAGACCCCAAAAATTCATACAATCAATGAGAAAAAAAAATTAGTTTTTGAAAGGATACATAAGATTAATAGATCAGTAACTTAGATTAACAAGGTAAAAAAAGAGGGAAGATCTAAATAAGCACAATCAGAAATGAAAAAAGTGACATTACAACCAATCCCACAGAAATACAAAATATTTTCAGAGACCATTATGAGCACCTTTACTCAAATAAAGTAGAAAATCTAGAGGAAATGAATAAATTCCTGGAAACACACAATCTCCCAAGATTGAATCAGGAAGAAATTGAAACAATGAATAGACCAATAATAAGTTTCAAAGGTAAATTAATAATAAAAAACCTACCACCACCACCACCACCACCACCACCACCACCAAGATCCAGACCAGATGGATTCTACCAGACATACAAAAACAAAAAAAAACAAAAAAAAAAAAACAAAAAAAAAAAACACTGGTACCAATGCTAATGAAACTATTCCAAATAAATTGAGGAGCATAGACTTCTCCACCTTAGGGACAAGTTTTTGCTCCTCAATTTTTGAAATACTGTCTCCCTGTATTCTGTAAAATCAAAGTAACCCTGACACACAAACTTCACAAAGACACAATTAAAAAATAAATTACAAACCAATATCTCTGATGAACACAGACACAGAAATTGTCAACCAAATACT
>NW_012106753.1:398122-400138 GCF_000951045.1 Mandrillus leucophaeus
ATCATCAAAAAAATGTTAATTTGTTATGATCAAATAGGTTTTGTTCCTGGGAAGCAAGTTTGGTTAAACATATGCTAATAGATAAATGTGATTCAGCACATGAATATAATTAAAAATGAAAGCCATATGATGATCTCAATAGATGTGGAAAAAAATTATTTTAGACTTTATGTCATCGATTGAAAAAAATGTATGCCTTACACATCATTAAAAAGAATAACCCCTGCAAATTAGACTGTGTTATTCATGACTTGCAAAATGCATCAAGATTTTAGAAGTGTTAAAAATGTGAGGTAATTTAGATATTATAATCCATGAGATACGGTATTTCACGTATTTTGTTATACATATTATCTTTCACAATGGTCTTCTTCCTAGCAAATTCAATCTCATTCAAAATTCTGTAAGTGTACTTTTAACTGTGACTCTTAATATAGTGCCTCTGGTACATTTTGTGCTAGCATACGAGGTAATATAAGTGTAAGTACTAAAGTCACACACTACCTTGGCAGAGATCCCCACTCACAACTTCTTAGTTATATGACCTTGGCAAATTACCTAATATCCATAAGCTATTATTTCTTTATCTATAAATATGGACATAATATTATCTATTTGCAGAACTATTCTGAGGATGAAAAGATGATTGCTAGTTTCAAAATGAGACAGATTTGCTCCCCTGATACATGAAAACATTGTACGTAAGTCTTTGAGTATGGAAAGTGTTATTAAATACTTTCCAAATACAACTTCAAATTCCACATACTCATTCCTAATAGTTATCTGCCAGAGACGCTCCTGTGGGTTCTCCTTTCAAAACTCAGTTGTCATAAATTGCAGCCTCTACCTGACTTTACTCTCATAGAATTTCTCTCATCTCAATATGCTGACCTGCTCTGTGGAGTTAAACTGAAAGAACTATCAAAATTATTATATAGATATAGAGAAAAAGCACACTTATGATTGGGTAACAGATTATCTCATAAAAGTTGGGGGGGGGTTCATTTATTGTTTGTTTCAGCACAATTGAAAGTGTCCTTATTTTGAGTTTTTAATTAAAAGGTTAAGAGGAATACACTCTAATAATAAATTACTACATCATTTTTGGTATGTAACTTTGGAATTCAAAGACTGAATGGGATGGCTATACTCAAACTTCTTCTGTTTCTATCCACTTATATAAATAAGTTTTGTCAGTACTTACACTTAGAAAAAGGCAAACTAAGAAGAGTATTAATGGTAAACGATGTTTAACTTTAGAGATAAGTAATATCCATCTTAGTATTCACAAACTAACCAAAAAAGTTCCATTATTATTG
This sequence comes from Mandrillus leucophaeus, assembly GCF_000951045.1. Taxonomy (NCBI): domain Eukaryota; kingdom Metazoa; phylum Chordata; class Mammalia; order Primates; family Cercopithecidae; genus Mandrillus; species Mandrillus leucophaeus. Next base: position 399,442 of record NW_012106753.1, read on the forward strand.
TTTCTAATACAACTTTACTTTTCATGACTAATATTTATAAAATGTGTAATATATGTAGTTCTGAGCTACTTTCGCTAATAAGGAATATAGTGATAACTCATATTTAAAAATATTTTTATAGTTTAAAAATCCTTTCTAGAATCGGATATGCTACCGTTGTGCCACGAGGCCCTTCCAAATCCTTTCTAACTGTTGCAATAAATTATGAGGGTGTTTACTTGAGCACAAAACACATAATACATTAGGAAAAAACTTTTTGAGGCTAGTGAAATTGAAATATTATATTAAGGAAATAAAGTGATGGGAAATATTTAAGAAAGTTAAAGAAGAGCTTGTTTATTGTTCTAATGATAATGGAGAGTATTGAATTGCTTGGCATTTCATTGACATAACATACCCTTAGCCTCCATTTTTAAAATTTGTGATGCTACTATTTCTATTATGCCAGAAATTTAAATTTTTTTCTCCATTCACATACATGATAAAAATTTAGATGCCAGTTTAAAAAACTAACAAAAAGAAAATATTTTAATAAGTTTTTTTGGAGTGTATATCAACAAAAATGTGAAGACCACTAATGTAGATAATAATACCTAACATCTGTTGCATTTTTTTTCAGTTATTAATTTCAAAAATGTAAATGTTTAGGCCAGGTATGGTGGCTCGCACCTGTAATCTTTGGGAGGCTGAGGCAGGC
>NW_012106753.1:401003-416857 GCF_000951045.1 Mandrillus leucophaeus
ATAATCATATATAATAATCATATATAATCATATATAATAATCATATATAATCATATATAATAATTATATATATAATTGCAGAAGTTGGGCAATAACAGATAACCCAAACAAATTCATTAGATAAATAATTGAATGGATTAATGCCTTAATAAATAAACAACTAATATGCGTTTTCATTATTATATGTCATTTTCCTTGGTATCGTCACAGCATGTGCTTTGTGTTCAGGTTACCTTTTTTCACTATCGCTTAGATATATGCAAGGGCTGAATGATACAATTAATCTCACCATCTTCGAAAGTGAGACATGATAAAATATATTTAATGTGCTTTTTAGGAAAAAGTAACCTCGGATTTATATTTTGTCATTATACTGATGCATTTTTTTTCTACTGGTTCTTTATATTGGCCGATATTCCTTCTGGTATCTAGATACCAAATGAGTATCTTGCTTGGCTTTGCATAATTAATCTGTGGCTATAGCTTTGGCAAAGTTAAGGCACAGAGGACAATTCTCTTAATGGTGCTTTATATCATTTTCCCAGTACTTATTAAAATATTTTCTAAAATTACAAAACTAATGCATATTGTTTTATTAATTTTTTTGCTATTAATTTATATTGCTACAAGCAATGTAAGAATTTGGAAACTAATTAGACCCAGCAACCCCATTATTGGTTTATTTCCAAAGGAATATAAATCGTTCTATCATAAAGTCACATACATCCATATGTTACTCACAGCACTGTTCACAACAGAAAAGACATAGAGTCAACTTCTATGCCCATTAATGGTATAATGGATAAACAAAACGCACACATGCACTATGGAATACAACACAGTCATAACAAATAATGAGATTGTGTCTTTTGCAGCATCATGGATGCAACCGGAGGCCATTATTTCAGGTGAACTAACTAATGCAGGAAAAGAAAACCAAATACCACATGTTCTCACTTAGTGGGTGCTAAACGAACATTGAGAACACATGGACACAAAGAAGGGCACGAAAGACACCAGGGCATAATTCAAGGTGGAGAGTAGGAAGACGGAGAGGATTGAAAAAAACTACCTATCAATACTATGCTTATTACTCTGAAATAATATGTACAGCAAACTCCTGTGATATGCAATTTGCCTGTATAATGAGCCTGCACATGTACTATTTAACCTTAAATAAAAGTTAGAAAAACAGAAATAAAAACAAACATTCCTAAAAATCACTAAATAAATCTCTTTGGTAAATAGAAAAAAAATGTAATTTGTCTTTATATATAAATCATTAAAATAGCAAATACCTACTGATCATTTGCTATTTGCCAGAGGACTTTTCTAGTTTCTGGATGTCCAGCAATTAAACAAAACAAACAAAAATTACTATCTAAAAAACGTTTTAAAAAGGTAAGCAGGCCGGGCCTGATGGCTCACGCCTGTAACACCAGCATTTTGTGAGGCTGAGGCGGGGGGATCACTTGAGGTCAGGAGTTTGAGACTAGCCTGGCCAACATGGTGAAACCCCATTGCTACTAAAAGTACAAAAATTAGCTGGGCGTGGCAGTGTGCACCTGTATTCCCAGCTACTCGCGAGGCTGAGGCAGGAGAATCACTTGAATCTGAGAGGCGGAGGTTGTGAGAGGTGACAACATGCTAGCAGCCCTCGCTCTCGGTGCCTCCTCGGCCTTGGTGTCCACTCTGGCGGAGCTTGAGGAGCCCTTCAGCCTCAGCGTCCACTCTGGCAGCCCTTGAGGAGCCCTTCAGCCTGCCATGACACTGTGGGAGCCCCACTCTGGGTGACCAAGGCCGAGGCCGGCTCCTTCTGCTTGCGGGGAGGTGTGGAGGGAGAGGTGCAAACGGGAACCAGGGCTACGCATCGCACTTGCAGACCAGCTCGAGTTCCAGGTGGGCGTGGGCTCAGTGGCCCCGCACTTGGAGAGGCTGTCCGGTGCCACTAGTCCCGGGCAGTGAGGGGCTTAGCACCCGGGCCAGCAGCTGCCCCCTGCTCCGCCGCTCCGGGTCCCATCAATCGCCCAAGGGTGGAGGAGTGCGGGTGTAAACTGTGGGACTAGCGGGCAGCTCCACCTGCTGCCCTAGTGCCAGATCCACTAGGTGAAGCCAGCTGAGCTCCTGGGTTCAGTGGGGACTTGGAGAACCTGTATGGCTAGCCAAGGGATTGTATATACACCAATCAGCACCCTGTGTCTAGCTCAAGGTTTATAAATACACCAATAAGCATTCTGTGTCTAGCTCAGGGTTTGTAAATACACCAATCAGTAGTCTGTATCTAGCTAACCTAGTGGGAATTTGGAGAAGTTTCTGTGTAGCACTCTGTGTCTAGCTAAAGGATTGTAAATGCACCAATCAGCACTCTGTCAAAATGGACCAATCAGCTCTCTGTAAAATGGACTAAAAAAATAAAAAAATAAAATGGACCAATAAGCACTCAGTAAAATGGACCAATCAGCATGATGTGGGTGAGGTCCGATAAGGGAATAAAAGCAGGGTGCCCGAACTAGCCAGGGGAAATCTGCTGGGGTTCTCTTACGCACTGTGGAAGGTTTGCTGCTTTCACAGGAAGCAGTAAATCTTGCTGCTGCTCACTCTTTGGGTCCATGCCGCCTTTATGAGCTGTAACACTCATCGCGAAGGTCTCTGCAGCTTCACTCGTGAAGCCAGCGAGACCATGAACCCACCGGGAAGAAGGAACAACTCCAGAGGCGACACATTAAGAGCTGAAACACTCACCACGAAGGTCTACAGCTTTACTCCTGAAGTCAGGGAGACCACAAACCCACCAGAAGAAAGAAATTGCAGACACATCTGAACATCTGAAGGAACAACTCCGGGCACACCATCTTTAAGAGCTGTAACACCGCGATGGTCCGCGACTTCATTTTTGAAGTCAGCCTGACCAAGAACCCACCGATTCTGGACACAGTTGCAGTGAGACAAGATGGCCCCACTGCACTCCAGCCTGGGCGAAAGAGGAAGACTGTCTCAAAAAAACAAAACAAAAAAAAATGGTAAGCAATACAGCCAGGGAGCTTCAAAGATGTAAGTAATGAATGATGTTTTTTTTTCACAAGGAAATAAAATGATATGTTATTACAAATCACATATGTGTAGCTCTGTGACCTTTAGCAGCTTCATTAATATCTCTAGCTTTTGCTTCTACCTCAAAGAGGTGTGCAGCAGAGTAAATGCCGGAATACATACAAAGAACACAGAAATGTGCCCTGCACATTGTGAGTCTGAGGAAGTTTTATTGTGATGATGATTACTGAATTCTGAAATATAATAATCTCTTTTATGTTCTCTTTGAAGCTTGAAGGCACAAATAACTTATTTAATCCCACGTCAATTTATATTTTAAAACATACTCTCTTTTTTATGGAATGTTTGGTATGTGTGGAGTAGATGAATTAATATTTTAATAAAGTTAAAAAATGCATCTTCCTAACTGTGCCTGCATGAATACATATTACTTTGCATCTAGGTATCTATGTATATCTCTCCTATTTATAGACTGATATATGTATGTATAGATCTACCTACCGATCATTAATCTATCCCTATCTGTTTGTATGATATAGCCGAGTAAGCCAACTTAATATAGGTTAGTATGCTTGTTGAAACACTTTTTGAAGATTCAAGAGAACTGTATGAATTCCCTTTTCTTTGTGTCTGTTCATATTTTAAAATCTGTGAAGTTTTACTTGTTTTTCTGTCATGAAGCTAAGTAATAACCCAGAGATTGCTGTTGTGGGAAACATAATGTCTGCTGAGCCATTTAGCAGGGTAAGGAAATCACCTGTGGCTAGTCTGAAGTTTGTTCCTGAAATATATTGGGATCTGTCATCGCCTGCCTGATGTGATAGAGGCCCAGCAAATCCTTTTATCTCATCTGTGCTACTGAGCAAACCTTTGTTTAACCATGATGAAAAACGGTCCCAGGGTAAAAGGGAAATGGGTTTCCTGCAGAATCAAAACATCCAAATGACCATAAAAAGTGTATGCAGGTAAACATCATTTTTACAATATTGCTTTATAGCAGATTATGGAGCTCACCTTGTGTGCCATAGACTCCATGGGGGAATTAGAAAGAAACAGTTTTGACTTCCAAGGAAGTCCTATTGGAATAACACAGCTAAAACTGTTGCTGGAAGTAATCCCTGAACAGAGCTTGAAATCGCATTGCTTTAAAGAACAACAACAAATATAAACCAGTAAAAAAAAATTGGTACAATTTTCTACAATATGTTTATTTTCGATAATAAAAAGTACCTATTTTATATTCCAAGAATATCTGTATTATAACACTGTGTTTCTTCAAGGGAATGATAAATCAATTTACTTTTAACAATAGCATATATTAAGGTAACATCTTAAGAATAAAAATAGAGATGTTAAGTATTTGAGTAACAGTTTTAAACAATCATATTTTACTTATTATGAGATTTATTTTTCATGATTTATTAAACAATGTAAGAAATTCTCTATGTTATTAGAGTATTGACAATTAAAATTTCTGTGTGTGTGTGTGTGTGTGTGTATGTGTGTATTTCTAGACTTACAGAGAGTAAAGCCAATAGATGACAGTCAAAATTAACAAAAGGGCTTAAATTATGCAGATAAGAAAAAAGCTGCAATATTATGATAACAAAATAAGAAAGTTAGCACAAGTCATTACATTATGGTGTTAGTGTAATTCTAATTAATGAAAATATGCTGTTTTTCTTAGACTTTCTCTAATTTATGCCTTGTATTACGTATTGTTTCCTCCACAATTATTATTATGCAAATAAAGTAATCATTTTCTAATATCATCATAGTCACATGTAGACTGAAAAATTAGGCCAGGCTTGTTGGCTTACACCTGTAATCCCAGCACTTTGGGAGCTGAGTTAGGTGGATCACTTGAACCCTGGAGTTTGAGACCAGTCTAGGCAACATGGCAAGACTCCATCTCTTCAAAAAATACAAAAATTAGCAAGCTATGGTGATGTAGACCTGTAGTCCCAGCTACTCGAGAGGCTGAGGTGGGAGGATCGCTTGATCCCAGGAGATTAGGTTGCAGTGAGCTATGATCATACCATTGCACTCCAGCTTAGGCTACAGAGTAAGATCTCAAAATGAAAAAAAAAAAGAAAGGAAAAAATTAACATGAAAGAGTCTCCAAAAGAAAGGATACTGTAACAGTTTTTAATGTATAATTTTTAGCAGCTGATAAGGTAATTAGCATTAAATCTTTTACAATATTTGATTTTATAGAAATAGAATTATATTTGCTATCTATAGTGCAAAAGATACATTTATAGAAAAAACAATCGTATTTGGAAAATGAGATATAATTCAATTGTAAAGATGATTTTCTTTACAATAAAGCAAATAAATATGATCAGTAATTAAAATGTATTATCAATAAAATTGAATGAAATGAAAACAGGCTTTTCTGAAAGTCAAAACATAAGACTGACCTTCTCTATAGTTGTCCTAAGCCAACCTACAGTTGTCCTAAAGTTGACTTAGGTCAACTACAGAGAAGTAATGGTGCAATATGAAATTAATAAATTATGAACATGTTATTATTTTTATTTATCTTATTTGTTTTCTCAAAGGTCTGTTCCCTAAAGTTAAAGGCTGTGTTGGAAAATATGTTCATGAATGGGTCTTGACAAGTGACACATCTTTAGGGCATGAGGCATGGAAACAGCTATTTGTAGTACAATATTCATGCACAAAATTAAAGATTCGTTTTGTCCTATTGAACTAATACCCACACAAAATGTTGTCATTTTCAATATTTCTCTTCTTTTAGCAAAACTAGGGGTGAGAAATAGATCTTGCTAGTTGCTCTGATGTTGTCAATCAGGGTTTAACTAGAGAAGCAGAATTTATGTATACACAAAATATTCATAAAATGTATATTCTAAAATATGCTCTTACATTGATTCGATATATGTTATATTAGTTAAAAACAAGTTATAGATTATGCCTACACTCAACGGGAGGAAACTGTTGAAGTGGGCTCCTAGAGTGTGTTCACAGTATCTGATTACAGTATTTGAAAGATGAAGTAACAATTGAAAAACTGACAGGCATAATTTCTCCTACACCTTAATAGCTACATCTTCAATGAATGATTCATCTCTTCCAAGGTTCTCACTACCACACTACATAATTCAGACCTCCCAACTTACAATCTCACATGAGTTTTTAATGGATGATTATTTCCACATTAATGATATTTGTCTTGTTTTTCATCCATTTTATTCCAATAACTAGGTTTTGTGAACTCACTATTCTATTCTTTTTTTCTTTATCGATTTTTAATCTGTACATTTTATTACATGCTGTTTATAACTTTTAGATGGGCCCCTTTTGTTGAATTCACATTTATCAGAAATATGGTACTCATTGAAAATGGTGAATAAATCAGAAGAGATACATCTAACTCGTCTCTTTCTTGTTCTTCCTCTCTTCTCCCTATTTCCCCTTTCTATCCCCCTTCTCTCCCCATCTCTGTCACTCTCTTTTTTCTTTTTACTCCCTCTTTCACTCTCTTTAAAATCAGAAGTGACCAGGCACGTTGGCTCACACCTGTAATCCCAGCACTTTGAGAGGCTGAGGTGGTGGAAAATCTGCGGTCTGGAGTTTGAGACCAGCCTGGCAACTCTGTCTCTACTAAAAGTACACCAATTAGCCATGTGTGGTGGTGAGCACCTGTAATCCCAGCTATTTGGGAGGCTGAGGTAATAGAATCGCTTGAACCTGGGAGGCAGTTTGCAATGAGCCTAGATCGTGCCACTGCACTCAGCCTGGGTGACAGAGTGAGACTCCGTCTCAAAAATAAATAAATAAATAATATACACACACACACACACAAAATCAAAAGCAACATTTTAAAACAAAGAAATCTGCAAAATAAATTTTGGTTATTTGTATTATACATATATATAGACTTTAGATAAATAAATAAATATGTATGAAAAGATAGCCATCAATCTACAAACCAAATTTTGAATGTTGAAATAATCAATTTTGAGCATTATATCCAAATAGTTATTAGCTATTTCAGGTCAAATATTAATAATCATTAGTTTCAATGTAAAAGTTTCTTCTGCCAAAAACTTTCCCGCCTCAAACAGAATTACCTGTCTCGCTAAATGTCACACAGTTTGTTGCTGAAACGCTAGGAATTTGGACTAGTTCCCATTGCTCACAGCACAGAAAGTCAATCAATGCGACACAAAGTATGGTCAGGGAAGAAGGCTTTATTTGGATGCCGCAGCCAAAGAGAACAGATTTGGTTCAAATTTGTCTCCTCAACTGACTAAAATTTGGGGTTTACATACAGTAGCAAAGAAGAAATGTAGCTCTGTGTGAGAAAACAGGAATTAGGGAGAAGTAGGGAAGAGAAGTTGGTCCATAGGAAGCAGGTGATCAGTTAAGCAGTCATGACAGGTGAGGGATCTGGCATCTCATTGTATGGATGAAGTGATCTGTAGGTTTCACTTCTTTGATACTGTCTGAGAAGCCTGATGATTGATTTCTGGAGAAAGGAACTTGGATGACACAAATGTAAGTTTCTCAAGTTTTAAGACTGGGAAGGTCAACTTCTATGTTCATTTAGCAAACTGTACACATAAGGTATGTGGAACAGTTGGCGCAGTTTCAAACTGACAGACTGATCTTCCTATAACACAAATAAGAGCATTCCAGAATCTTGTGTAAATTTGTTGAATAGCTCCCATTGCCGTTGGTGTGAAGTTCAAGTGTCTTCAAGAACAACATAATGCCCTTTTTGATCCAACTCCTACCTTCATTTATATAGCTGAAGCTCCCTTCCTTTGTGATGTACCCAAGATATTACATGCTTTGTTGCTTTCTCTTGCCTCTGGGTTCCTAGGCTTGTAATCTTTTTTTAACAGGAACAGGCTGACTCTCCATATATTCTTGAAAATATTCATGATCCCCACCCATATAGCTTTTAGAACTTTGCCATAGAACAATTGATAATAATTTTACACTAAACATTTATAAATACATGTTGAAGGTAAGAGAAAATTATAGTCCCTGATTATTCTTCCTTGCTGAACAAATTATTTCACTATGATAAAATATTATAGAGAAAAAGTTGTTGTACACAATAGTATTAGGACATTTTATGTGTGCTTGTAAAAAAACAAAAACAGACATCATGCAGGTCATGTTCCTATACTATATATTTTACCTTTGTTTTATTATAGTATTGAGAGATTCAATATTAAACATTAAAAGGTGTTTATTAAACATACTTGTTTATTAAACAATACTTGTTTACTAAACATACTTGTTTATTAAGAGTATATGGCTATAGGTATTCACATTAATAAATTGAGAAATACAATTTATTGAATGTTTATTTTGAACAAAGCATGATTCCAGGCATTAAGGGAATAAAATTCTGCATAATACGTAATGTCTTTTATTTAAGAGACCACAGTCTATTAAGGATTTGTGTAAACACACCCTCGAAAGCCTCAGAACCTCAATGTTGTAAATTTTTAATTGAGACAAAAATTATTAGAAAAAAATGAATAAAATTAGACAATATTAACTAAATATATTAGAGTATCAATAGTATTAGTACCTCCTTAATGTCTTTAATATTTTATCATTCATGTTTTTGTTAATTATGTAATTATAATAGTAAATATATAAATACAATATTTATTCTAAAAATCACAAAGCATTTTAATCTTCACAGTTGAATGCTGCAACTGAACTTATAGTTCATCATTTTTGCCTTTTCTTTGACTGAAAGAAAGCACATTAAAGTAGTTCACAGATCTTCTCTGATTTGACAGTGTAAGTTGATAATAACCAAGAGCCATAATACTTTGTGGAGCTACATAATTACAGAATTGTAGAGCATCCAGATTTTTCCAAATAATCTTATACCTGAAGTTATGCTCTCTTGCATAGTCTCAGGCTATGACGTCTAATGCTTTACCCACTGGCCATATGTGGCTGGTAAATTAAAATTTTAGGATATTAAAATTAATTTTCTCAGTTTTACCAACTACTTCTTCAAAAGCTGAACGAAAAGCTCATTCTGTTTAATATTGCTGCAGTCTGTAGCAAAACCCTTAACATTACAAAAGAAGAGTTAAGAGCCATTTCAAACCATAAGAGAAGAAAAGAGAACAAGCAAAGTCTGGGGGACTTGGCCTACAGAGTTCAGTCTTGGAGCCTTCCAGCCAAAAAATGTCTTTGGTTCCTTAGGACTTTGCTGTGGTCCCATGTGGTGGCTAGACCTCCGTGAAGGGAAACAGAGCAGGAAAGAGAGAGGTGGCAGGGTCATGGAAAAGAGGCAGATCCGACAGTTTTACATTTTAACTCAATCTTCTCTGTACCCTGGATGGAACCCCAGATGAAACAAGAGAGTTATCTGACCCCCACCCGCCTCCAAAAAGATGTGACAGAGATGTGGCTCATCTGCTCAAACCCCTTATGGAAGGGGGATCACAGAGATGAACAGGTGCAGGAGTCCAAGTGTGCGTGTGGTCCAGTGTGCCCTTTTAGCCTTCCCATCCACGATGGCTTAGGTGTTAACCAGCGCAGTGGACCCTCTGCCTTTCTGGAAAAGCAGAGGGTCAGGTCAGTGTGACAGCTTTCTGCATCCTGAGCTCTTGGCCAGCATCCCAGAGGAGTCAGGCCACACCAGCATCCCAGAGGAGTCAGGCCACACAGGGACTTGAAGAATGAATGTGGGGGTTTTATTGAGTGGTAGAGATGGCTCTAAGAGGGAAGAATGGGGAGTTAGAGGGGGAATGGAGTGGGGAGATGATCTTCTCCTGGAGTTTGGCTGTCCAGCAGCCCAACTCCTCTCTGACCGCCCCCAGCAGAACTGCTTTCCATATTCAGATACTCCTTCTCTTCTCTTTCTCTGACCCGTCGTTCTGCTGTTCATCTGCTTGTCTCCTCATCTTGTCTGCTCATCTGTCTCTGGAGACTGAGGTGCAGGGTTTATATGAATGCAGGATAGGGTGGTGTGACTGGCCAAAAGGCACATTTTGGGTACAAAATCAGAAATCCTTGTTCTCATTTGGGGCTGCGGGTCTGAAGTCTTGAGAAAGGGGCCTTTGCCAGGAAGCCACCCTCTTCTACCCAGTATTTCCGTGCCTTCTGTCCATATCAGCATGTCCCAGTTTAGAGAAGAACTGAGTTTTAAAGTTGGCAATTTGTTTTGATTATGTACATAGTAATTCCAATTGTCTTCTCTTGTCCCCAAACCAGCTTGCCTTTTTGACTTTTTTGTTCTTTTACTTTTCTATATTGAGGTTTGTGTGTGTGTGTGTGTGTGTGTGTGTGTGTGTGAGAGAGAGAGAAAGAGAGAGAGAGAGACGGAGTTTTGCTCCTGTCATCCAGGGTGAAGTGCAGGTGTGCAATCTCAAATCATTGCAACCTCCACCTCCAAGGTTCCAGCGTTTCTCCCAAGTAGCTGGGATTACAGGCATGTGCCACCACACCTGGCTAATGTTTTTTGGTGTTTTTAGTAGAGATGGGGTTTCTCCATGGTGCCCAGTCTGGTCTCAAACTCCTGACCTCAGGTGATCAGCCTCCCAAAGTGCTGGGATTACAGGCGTGAGCCACCGCACCCAGCCTGAGCTCTTCATAGTGAGAGATGAACACGGAGTTTAAGTAAACAAACAAACAAATGCTCAGTATTTTTGTTCCTGAAAATAAAAGTGATCATGGTGAATCTCTGGGGCCTGTTAATTCTTATTTCCTATGGTCTCACTAAAATGTAAGCATTAGATTCCCTATTTCTCCAACAGCTCCAATTTTTGACATTTTTATTTTGAAGTGTTTTAGAATCCTGCGTGTTTAGTCCAGCTTGCCCCACCAAACATAGTCTACTGAAGTAGTTAAATATGCCTAGGCTAACTGTATTTCAAAATACTTGTCTTCGAGGCAGTGTTTTTGAGGTCATATGTGATATTTTTGTAGTAAATATTTATTTCCTGAAGTGCCTTGGATAACACTTATGAGTTGAATATATTTTAGTTTACAGTATAGCTGAGGATTCAAGTTATTTAACAATGTATTTTTCTAGTGTATGCATTTTTTTTAAAATTTGCATTTATTTCCCAGTTAATGTATGTTCTTTTCTCAGCATATAGTCTACAAAGATAAATTGTATGATTTTTAATTGTGTTTATACTTCAGAAATAATTATATCCCTGATGTACATTTTTTTCTTGCACATATATCAATTTCTAAATCAATGGAAATATATTGTATACCATTATAAAAAATAGCAGATGATTCAGTGGATATCACTAAACTACATTACATTTTTAAGTAATTTCAGCTTATTTGGTTTTTATGCATTCTACAAGAGTTTGAAACTATGTGTACATATATATTATATTTCTTTTCATTGTCATAGATCATCAAATTGAATATTTATTTGAACAGCCTGGTTCAATGTCAGCTCATACTGATATGCTATATTATTTGTTATCTCTCAAATTTATATACAATGACACATAGGTGTTCTGATGGTAGTAATGATATTTTTATAAGTGCAATGGACAAAAGCATAAATAAAATAAACATGATTTTAAATATGAGGAATTTCTTAAATAATACAAAATCAGACAAAGTCAAGTATAGTATTATATTTCCAGAATGATATATTTTTATCACTGAATTACATGTTTTATTTAATTTTTAAATTAAAATATGTGGTTTAATACTTTCTATATTTAATTAATCAAATAGAAAACTCATGAAGTAATTAATTTATTTGAAAATCAATAATGTGATATTCATAATTATTTTGAGATATGCAGAATCAATCTAGGTATTCAGATTATTACATCTATTTCTGATTGTAAATGTATACCCCGTGTTTCAATTTCTATCTGAAATCTGATTTTCTATTAATTACCATGACTATGTGAATGCTTGAATTACTTACAAATTTTATAATTGCTTATTCTGAGTTTTTCCACCCAAAATATATTGATTATTAAATTAGTATTTGAATTTTTATTTCAAACTAGTTTTAAATGATAATAACATGCAAATAAAATCCTATATATCATTCTCCTTTAAAATATGTAAACATACTGTTTTGATCCAGGTTTCTAAAAATCTATAAATTACACTTTTATATGCACCTGGTATGTAGATACTGATAGTAGCATTGAGATGCCAAAAAAAACGAGGCAGAAGCAACAGACAAAACCAATTCTGTGATGGTGCCAATGCCAATAAGATTCCTTCTCTGTTGTTTTTCTTTTACTGAGTCATTCATCAAGCAGGGAAATTGCCTTGGGCTGTGCCTCATAGTCAAACCAAAGGTAACAGATTGTTCTGGTTAATTGCAGTAGCTGATTGGCCTGGTAATCCATTTACAGAAAAGATTAGACTGTTCCCAGAGGTGTGCTATAGACAAACTCAAAAATGTACATAGAGGCCGGGCACTGTGGCTCATGCCTGTAATCCTGGCACTTTGGGAGGCCAAGGCAGGCAGATCACTTGAGCTCAGGAGTTCAAGACCAGCCTGACCGACATAGTGAAATCTCATCTCTACCGAAAATACAAAATCACCAGGCATGGTGGGGTGTGCCTGTAATCCCAGATCTTGGGAGGTTGAGGCAGAAGAATCGCTTAAACCCGAGAGGTGGGCGTTGCAGTGAGCTGAGATCACACCAGTGCACTCCTGCCTCAGTGACAGAGTGAGACTGTCTCAAAAAAAAAAAGTACATAGAATATAGTCAGTACTTGTTGAATATATGAAACTGCATTAAACAACTTTTAATATGACAAAAATTAAAGTACATAATTGACCAGAATTACCTTAATTGCATATTTTTTATATTTAGCTTTAGTACCTAGTTTGACAGATAGTGGTACTGAGTTTTGGAAATAAATGAGTATGATACTACTGTATTTTTATTTCTGATTAATGTATAATGTAATCCCATTTAATTGATTAGAAACATTCAGTTTACTTAAAATGACCTGAGACAAATGAAACTGTTGGCTGCTCCAGTGTTTCTCATGGATGACTGGCCATTTCACTTATCCATGGTTACGGAAGGTTTAGTTGGAATTTCTTTTGCATTGTAGGTAGAGAAATATATACTTATAGTTTGATAGCAATGAAAATTAAATATTAAATACTTACAATTTTATTAGGGAATGGTTATACACCATCTATTTGTCTAAGAAAACAAATGCTTCTAACTCTACCAGTATTTATACTGACTCAGAAGCTGGGTCACAGAGAAATAAGCTAGTTATCTGTTGGATATACTTCCCGATTAAAATAATTATTTACCTGTTGTATAAAAGTCTGTGGAATCAAAATAGTGACAAAAAGCTCAGGTTGAATTTTAGCAAATGTGACGGATCTTAAAATACATAGGTAATAATTTAAAGCTTATATGAACATGACTTGTACTTATAATTCACCCTTGAGCAACACAGGTTTGGACTGTGAGGGTCCACTTATACTGTTTTAAAACCACACTTGAATAAAACACGCTGGTATTTGTGGATGTGAAACTTGTGTATATGGAGGGCCAACTTTTCTTATACATGAGTTCTACAGGACTGACTGTGGATTTGGGTATATGGAGGGGTCCTGGAACCAATCCCCAGTATATACTGAGAGATGATTGTATTAATAAAATACTGTAAAATTATAAGACAACATAATAATTTCTATAACAGAGTTTTGAACAAAAGTAGTTTTGAACAAAACATGAGGGAGACATAGAGCAATGAATAGTTTGAGAGAAATGAATATTTAGAGAATAATGGGAAAATAGCTTTAAAATTTAGTAATTTTCTAAATGAGTAAGTGTAATGAGATTTGGATAGGCTAAAATGCTACAACCAAGAGACTCCAAAATGAAAGAGTTTAAAAATATGAAAGCTTAATTTCCTCTCTTCTTTAACTGTCTTGAGTTGAATTGTGTAGTATGGAGAAGAAGTTCTGTTTAAAAGGTCATTCTGACACTCAAATTTTTTCCATAATCTTGCACTTGCATTCTCTAAAGCAGAGGTTAGCAAGCCAGCTCATGAGCTAAATACTGCCTGCTGTTTCTCTCTGTCAATAAAGTTTTATTGAAAAGTGGTTATAAAAATGTCTTTATGCATTGTCTATGTCTTCATATATTGCCTGTGCCTGTTTTTTTGTGCTACAGTGACAGAATTGAGTTGTTGTAACAGTGGCCATATGGCCTACATAGCTAACACATTTACTATCTGGCACTTCTAATAAAAGAAAAGATATTATATATGGTATACTTAATGCTAATTTACCACCATGTCTATGACAAGGGTTTTTTTTTTTTTTTTTTTTTTTTTGAGACGGAGTCTCACTCTGTCGCCCAGGCTGGAATGCAGTGGCCAGATCTCGGCTCACTGCAAGCTCCGCCTCCCGGGTTTACGCCATTCTCCTGCCTCAGCCTCCCGAGTAGCTGGGACTACAGGCGCCCGCCACCTCGCCCGGCTAGTTTTTTGTATTTTTTAGTAGAGATGGGGTTTCACCGTGTTAGCCAGGATGGTTTCGATCTCCTGACCTCATGATCCGCCCATCTCGGCCTCCCAAAGTGCTGGGATTACAGGCTTGAGCCACCGCACCCGGCCCTTGTTTTTGTTTTTTATCTTATTTAACATGACCCAAAGTTTGCCTAAATCTCTCTAACATCATTGGACAGATTTTGGTCACTTCGCTGTGTCTGCTGCAAGTGAGGCTGGGAAATATAATCTACAATTAGGTAATAATGTTTTCATTTTAAACTTACTGTTCTCTTGCTAACAGAGGTGAATAGAAGGAAACCTCAGACTCAGACACCAACAGAACTTGTATCTTTAGAGCACCTGTTGGGCAAATGCCTTACACTTGAGGGTGTTATCAGCTTCTTGTGCGTTTACCAATATCTTCCTAAAAATCTAAATAAAGTAGATCTAAAGAGGTAGAATTTGGTCAAGTATTTAACACAGAAAATTAGGACCAAACCAGATAAATTATGTTACTTTCCAACTCAAGAAAATTGTTCTATTTGGCACCAAAAAGCCATTATGCAACTAATGAATGGATAATGGGAGAACATAGAAGTAAATATAAAACTAGAGAATGCTATCTTGATTAGCTCTTCAATTGGAGTTATTTTCATATGTATGTGACTGGAAGTAAATGGACCAATCATTTCCTAAGTTTTAGAGAAAATGTTATTGCTAAGGAAACCAGTTATTTCCCCAAAACACTCTACTCTCAATAAGTAGGTTGCAAATGATGTATAGCCTCAAGGAGACGATTCTATTTTTTTCCCACTATGTATGTGAGATCAGAAGATAATAGAAAGAGAAAGAACCTCCATTAGGTACAATCCAGGAACCTTGTGATAAAATGAAAAATGAAGTTCTCCCATCGAGGATACAATGAGAGGTCAATTGGGCTCAATAAGGAACTGTATGTTCAGGGCAGGAGTGTTCAGTATTACAGCTAAGGAATTTGACAGATGCTATGGACTACTGGTATCTGCAGGCCCCCATTTTTTTCCCATTTTCCATGTAGAGTTTTTTATTGTAGTTTTCATTCCCAGCTCCCTAATTCCACATGGAAAAGGTAACTTGATACTTTCATTACTTTTCTTATTCAGAGGTAAATTTGTTCTGTTTTTAGGAAGGAAAACACCTTCAGAAATTTGATTAACAATAGGAAGAACTCTGATGGCCAGTGATGATGAACATTTTTTTCATATGTCTGTTGGCTGTATGAATGTCTTCTTTTGAGAAATGTCTGTTCATATCCTTTGCCCACTTTTTGATGGGGTTGTTTGTTTTTT
>NW_012106753.1:417977-471424 GCF_000951045.1 Mandrillus leucophaeus
TAAATGACGAGTTGATGGGTGCAGCACACCAACATGGCACAAGTATACATATGTAACAAACCTGCACGTTATGCACATGTACCCTACAACTTAAAGTATAATAATAATAAATAAATTAAAAAAAAAATAGGAAGAACTGTACCAGGATCCCCTAATTTTCCTTCCAATATATTTTCTCCTGTGTTTTTCTAATGATTACAATGTTAGCTAACTACTGGCTAAAGACTAGATTTTTAATTTTTGTCGTTGTTGTTGTTTAAGTAGATGTAGCCACATTACTAGTTTCTGGCCAATGGATTTTAAACAGATATAATTTCAGAAGTACTAAACTGGATTCTTGAATTGACAGCAGCATGCCCTAGTTCTTCATTTTTTGTGTATGTGGAAGTTGGCTCTAATATAGGCACAATGGCAGGTAGTGTCATCTTAGATTTCAGGGTGTAAGCATGAATGTAAGCTGATGTGTACTGAGGATGAGACAGCAGCCAGAGAAAGGAGGTGGAGTCTTTTAGAGGTACATAGGCTTAGATGAGGTTGTGAGAATAGAGCCCCTATAATGGGATTAGTGTCCTTATAAGGCAAAGAAGCAATACCAGATCTCTTTGAGATCTCTTTGAGAGTGCACTAAGAAGAGATCATGTAAGCAAACAGTAACAGAGCAGCCATCTGCAAGTCAGGGATAGAGCCTTCACCAATAACCAAATCTGTTGGCACTTTGATCTTGAATTCCCCATCCTCATCTTGCAAAACTGTGAAAAGTAAATGTCTGTGTTTCAGACACACAGTCTATGGTGTTTTATTATAGCAACCCAAACTAAATAAGACATAAAGTTATATTCATCTTGTGATATTTATTAATAGGGCACCCATATTTCCATAATAAACTATTGTGAGAGCTTCTAATACAGTCAATTTTAAATTTCTTCTGATACATAAAAATTGGTCTGAGTTTAAATTTTTTTGAGTGATAAAATAAATAGCGTCGTACAGCCACTTATTTTCTATATCCTTCTACCTCTTACTTCTCAACGTTTAATGCAACTAGCTCTATATGTTCCTATGCTCAGAGCTAATTTGGATTTAGTAAGTGTTTCCACTTAGACCAGGACTTGACTGATTTGGGACCCTTTTGTTCTTCTGTAAATATTCTGATTATGTTTTGGAGATACGTAGAGCTATTTCGGGTGCAAGAAGGGCATATGCAGATGTAGCCTTTACTGTTTCCCCCTTCTCTTTGAAAAATGGCATCAAAACACAGAGGTTGGAGATTTATTGGTAAAAGTTGGAAAAACGGTCAATCATTGTCTTCCTTTATTTATGATGTAGCTTTGAATAATACTATAATTTGAAATAACTATCAAGCATTACCTCATACCTTTTAAAAGTGGTTTTAAAGCAATTGACTTTTTATACCACTGTAGGGAGACAGATCTAAAATTGCTGTTAAAAACTACCATAAAAATTAATATGTTTTCTGTGATCAGAAGTGGAAAACTAAAAAAAAAAAAAAAAAAATGCTAAGCATTAGCAGCTGTAGCAAGTAAATCTAAGGTCTCAGTTGTTCAATTAAACCAAAATTTGTTCCTCATTTATGGCACAATACAATATGGTTTCTAGAATACAGGATCATTTCAGGACCCTGTTTGTTTTCATCCAATGAAATTCCTGTGCTTGAAGCCCTTAGAACTGTCAATTAGATGCCTAAGGGTTTAGAAGACTGATTAGGAAGTGTTTATGTCATTTACTACATTTTATTGGCAGAACTCAATCTCAAGACCCATCTAATTCTCAATATACTGGACATGCAAACTACCTGTATAACCTGGAAAAAGAACACAAAGATAAGTCAGCACTACTTTTCTGCTTGTCCACTCCATCCTTTGTTTTTTTTTTTTTTGTTTTTTGGTGGTTTTTTTTTTTTGAGTCAGAGTCTCATTCTGTCGCCCAGGCTGGAGAGCCTTGGCATCATCTCGGCTCACTGCAACCTCCCCCTCCTGGGTTCATGCAGTTCTCCTGTCTCAGCCTCCCAAGTAGCTGGGACTACAGGCGCCCACCACCACTACCGGCTGATTTTTCTATCTTTAGTAGAGATAGGGTTTCACCATATTGGCCAGGCTGGTCTTGATCTCCTGACCTCGTGATCTGCCTGCCTCAGCCTCCCAAAGTGTTGAGATTACAGGTGTGACTCACTGCGCCTGGTCCACTACACCCTTTCAAGCACCATACGGTCAATTCATTCCCCCCTCGCCATATATAAAATAGTCTGGTAAATTGACCAAAAATTTAGTCAATTAAAACAATCTGCTGGGCGCGGTGGCTCATGCGTGTAATCCCAGCACTTTGGGAGGCCTAGGCAGGTGGATTACCAGGTCAGGAGATCGAGACCATCCTGGCCAACACGGTGAAACACCGTCTCTACTAAAAATACAAAAAATTAGCTTGGCGTGGTGGTGGGCGCCTGTAGTCCCAGCTACTTGGGAGGCTGAGGCAGGAGAATGGTGTGAACCCTGGAGGTGGAGCTTGCAGTGAGACCAGATGGTGCCACTGCACTCCAGCCTGGGTGACAGAGTGAGACTCCATCTCAAATAAATAAATAAATAAATAAAATAAAATAAAAAATAAAATTTATTCTGCTCTGTATAATATGGGTCAAGATTTAGAGAACATCTTGGTTGAAAGTTAATCATTGGAATTTCTTACGTTTTTGGAATCAGATATTAGTTGGAGCTTCAGTCATTTTTAGATTTCATTTGACAAAATGACCATGATAGCCCATTTACGTGGCTGGCAGTTGAGGCTGACTGGCAGCTAGGAATTCATCAGACTGTCGGCAGGAGCTCTTATATAATTGTGAAATAGAAAATGACAATATATACTAAGATAGGTTATATGCCTCTTTTTGAGGATCATAAATATACTATTTTATTTTTAATTTGTTAATTTTAAATAAACTACAAATAACAACAATATTACGAGCATTTAAGTTGTATTAATTAAATATTTTACTTAATCACATTAGTAAGCCTGAATACATTTGTGTATCATGTTGAGGACTATATGTTATTTAATACAGTTCATACTATTGGTATATCTATACTAGGGATATTTTCCATTATGAGTCATTTAAATGGTTAAACTATGAAACTATAGCTTTATTGTGTGAACATTTAAAATATGTATTATTGTACATGTATTTTATTTATTTATGACATTTTAAAGTGTACACTTTTATAAAATTATATATGAAGTGTACCCATTTTTAACCACAATCCAGATTGGAATATGAACGTATAGAACCTTCGCATAACAATAGGAGCCTTCATTTACTTTCTTCCTTGTCAGAAATCACCATCCCAAAGGGTAACCAATATTCTAATTCATGTTACCACAGATTGTTTTTGCCTGATTTCAAACATTACAAGGATGGACTTACACATACACACTCTTGTGTATACAACTATTTTCATTCAGTATTATTATGTTTGTAAAATTCATCCATAATTTGTATCTGTTATACTCTCTATATAATAACTATTTCGATATTTATCTATGATGTATTAATGGGGCTTCTGGTTTACTTCCAGTTCTGGATACACACACACAGACACACACACACACACCTGTTTCAGTTGGATATGTGCCAAGGATTTTAATTGCCATTTCACAAGACCTGCATGCATTTATCGGGCTTCACAGACACTCACAAAGTATTTTGCAAAATAATTGTATCAATTTACAGATACATGGCAATTTCAGTTGTTCTCTCTCTAGAACACTTGGTACCTTGGTACTGGAACTTTTCTTGTGTGAGAAAGTTTAGCTATATTGTGAACACGTCTCATCATTGCCTAAATTTCCATTTTCGTAAAGACCACCTTCTTATCCACTGGAGTATCTTATTTTGTGAAGTATCTGTTCAAGATTACTGTTCAATATTAAATTTGTGCTGTTATTTTTTGTGTACTTCATATGTAACAATGCTTTGAATATTCATTCTCTGTATAATTCATTTATTAATATATTAATTAAACACATCATCTCCCATTCTGTGGCTTGCCTCTTTACTTTTTTCATAGTGCCTTTTAAGTAATAGAAGAACCTAAGATACCCCATTAATAAAGTAAATGTATTAATTTTTAATATTTTGCGTCCACTCCTTTTTAAATTAATAAATTTTATTATTTTTATAGCAGTTTTAGGTTGGCAGAAAAATTGAATGGAATGTATAACGTGTTCTCACGTACCATGCATTCTCTGGGTGGTGCATTTTTATTCAAATCAAAGTATTTCTGTGTACTTGTGTACCTCACAGTCATATTAATATTTTCCTACATTTTCTTCTAGATCGTCGTTAAAAAAATAACATTTTACATTTAGGGTCACAGATTGTTTGAAATTTATGTTTGCATATCTTGTAATGTGAAGTTCTTTTGCTATGTCCAATTCATTTTATAAACTATTTAGTCTTAATTTCGGTGATTAAAATGTTTAAATCAAGGATTTCCATTTTAATTTCTAGAAAAATATGTCCAATTCTCTACTGAAGCTCTCTTTCACTTAGTTTCTTCATCACATTCCTCACAGTTATTTTAAAACTTTTCCTTCCCCAAATAACTTCAAGCCTGGAATATCTATCCGTTTTTCTCTTGATTCTTGATTCTGTATCAGTTAATCCCATTTTCTAGCATGTTTTTAAACTTCTCTTAAGTGTTAGGTTTGGGGTACGCAAATACTAGTGGCTCTGAATATTGCTGCTTTCATCCAGAAAGGATTCAACTGTCTCCTCATGAGCAGATGGATTACAGGCAGATCACCTTAATTCAGATGAAACCAGTCTATTGCCAGGATTTCTCTAACCACAAACTATAACCCTTTTAGAGACTTAACAGAGACTTAACTGAATGCCTGGCATACTTATTAAGTTTTCTCTCTCTTGGCCCCTGAATTCAAGCTTTTTGGTTTTACAGCATTCCTATGAAAGTGTCAAATACTCTGCTTACGTTTTTAGCTTCTTAAGTAGTTGCTTCCTCTTCATTCCCTTTCTTTCTCTCTCTCATTCAAAAATTCAAGGCATGTAACAAAAGCCTCAGGCTTTATTGTGTACATAATATTGAACTACTTTTCACTGTTTCTTTTTCTCCAAGATTATGGTAGTCTGGGACTCCAGTGTCAGCCTGCTCAGCACAACTAGATCCAGATGATGGTTATACCCTATAAGTTATCAGAAAATAGCAGAAACAAATGCAGTGTTCATTTCAATGTCTCCCTTCCCTCCAGATCCTTACCGTTCATGGTGTGTGTTTGTTGCTACCCATACTAATAAGAGCAGTACATATGACACATTTAGGAGAAGTATATGTGTTTATTTATGTTTATGGGACATTTGTGGTGCTTGGCTGTTTAACATAGCATTTAACATTTACATACAGGATGAGACCTATAGGTGTCCTAATGGCCAAATCAACCAATTTTAATAAGAGGTGATGCAAAAGGATTATACAGTTTATGTATTTTAGAATCATTTCTAAAAACTAAGAAATAATAAATGTAACTATGGCTGTTTAATTCGAGGTTCTGAATCTCTTTTGTATTTTCACAAGATAATTTTATAACAGAAGTGATATCATTTCCATGGTTACTCAGTATGTTAATGCTTGCTCTGGTTAAAGCTTGTATGTCAGATATCGACTAGATTTTCTTTTTATAGAAACAGACACTAGCACAAAATTATTTATGAACTTCCCAAATTTAGCACAAATCATGTAGCTAAATGTAAAACACAGATTATGTTTTGAGTTCTCATTATCTTTCTGAGGCATCTTTAATTGCTTTCAGTTAGGTGTTCTGCATCTTTCATCTATTAGTCTTGGCAGCTGATGATATGGTTAGGTTTTTTCTATAGCCTCAGTTGAAAAATGAACAGACCCAACTGATGCTTTACAGTTTTAGAAAAATGAATGACATTAACTAGAAATGGCCCTAATTATTGCTAATCACATAAGAAAATTACACTACAACAACCTGTTATGACATTCATGTTAGATCTTGAATATCTGGTCTTCAAACTATTTTTCTAATATTTGCTGACTTTTCTGTATTTATTTTTAGACAGTTTGATAGGCCCTCAGGATATATAAAGTGCTTAAATATAAAAATATTTTTGACTTTCTTCAGACCTACTGTGCATTGTTTTTATATTATTCCAATTAAGTAATATGTTGTATTATCTGACTTTTAAAAACAAATTGGTCCTTGTTTCAGATCATTTATTTATGAAGATAGACGAGATTATTATATCAACTTGATGCTTACTTAATTTTGCTTTATTTAACTAAATTTTATTTTTGTTTTGCAACTGAAAAGCTAATGAGCTTTTATTCCTGTCTGTATGAAAATGTGAACTAAAAAAGTAACTATTTTCTGAAAGAAAAGAATCCAGTCATAAATTGTGAAGGAGAAACAGCAGTGACTATTTTTAACATGTAACATATAAATACTAGTTTAAGCCCACAGAGGTTTCTCAGTATAAAAAGTATCATATGTGGGAGTGGAGACAGTTAAATATGAAATATGAAGCTTATATTTTCAAGGAAATATGAAATTTACACTCAAAGTTATTACTCTGCAATCTGGGGTCACTGTTAATTCTATATAAATACTAAACAGTATTTAGTATTTATACTAAATAAATACTAAACAGTGTTTTTACAAATAGTACAATATAGTAAATAAAATGTATGTCTTGTTGCTACTTATTAAATATCCATGTCTCTAAATTATCCATGTCTCTAAATTAGCTTATAATTTTGGTAGGATATTCCTTTTGTAACTAACTTTTAATAATGGAGATTTTTACATGAGATACACTTATTATCTATTTTAGCAAAAAATAGCTTATTGAACAAAATATACTTTAAATAAATTGGGTATTTTTTTTTGTATGGAGAGCTAGTATAGTGATTAAGAGTTCTGTAGAAATTGACTCAAATCCAGACTTGTGTTTATATTTTTGTTTTACTATCGACTATATTTATAACTTTGGGCGAAAGTCTCAGTATATCTGTGTCTGATATACATCAGTTTAATAATATTACCTATAACATAGGTTCTTTGTGAAGGTAAATAAGCCGGTTTTTCTCAGCTTTTCTTATCCTTTATTGTCCTACCAAGGAGCTTCTCTAGGCATTTTTCCCAATCCCTCAGCATTAAATATTATGCCTCATGTACACTATATATCTGTTTATCATCTGTGGTCCTATGGAGGGTCACAAACTATTGTTATAGCCAAGACTTTTTTTCTTTCTTCTCGCCCCAGAACTAATTTCTGCCTTTTGGGTTCATATTGTCCGTGTTGAAAAGACGTGAAATAAACTAAATTCTCATGGAGTGCTTAAACTCTTACCATGCAACATATTAATACATGTTAGATAATATTATTATTACTGTTATTATAATTACTATAGACAGTAGATGCACCTTCATAATACTTGAATATGTTTTTATATAGTGGCATATAGTTATGAATATATTTTTATTAATATTTTTTATTGAAGAGGCATATTCCACGTGTATCAACAGAAATTAAAATTTCACAGAATTTTTAGTGACTCTAATGTGGATTTATAGTATTTTTTAATTTTAGAAGCAATGCAAATGTTTTAATCCACATATAGTAACAAATTTATTAGCTATGGAGACATGTAATGGTGCTGTAAATAGAAATATAATATAATGTTAGGGTAACTAAAAGGTTTGGTAAGGAATGAATAAATTCTATGCATTCAGACCAATTATACTATGGCAATATTTAGGAGCAATTATATCATAGAAACATAAAATCATAATTCACATAAACGTAAAAAGTTAATAATACAGTTATACTTTTCTTAAGTACAGTAAGGGCTGTCAGTCAGCATGCACTGATATGATGCACACTATTTATCAATGTGTCCTGTTATATGGCTAAGTGAGACCCTTTACAAATGAGACTCTAAAAATAATTCTTACAAGTGGAGTAAACTCCGTATTAATCATAAACCAAAAGATAATTCGTAAATTTGATTTAGTATTGAGGATTCTCCTGTCTTTCAGTTGAAGGCAACACAGTGAATGGGAAATCATAAAAGACAAATAAATTAAGATAAAGAGGCGACATTGAAAGATGCCAATAAAAATGTAATGGGTTATCCTGGATAATAAAACAGTGTGGCAGAGAAACAATATTCAAAATGATGATGGCTGAGAATTCTTTAGAAATGAAGTCATAACTCTTCTAAGAAAATGAGATTATGGAGGCTTGGGCAATACAACTAAAGAAATATATGCATATAAATAAAAGTACATTTTCATTAAACTGCCAAACATTAAGAATAGTGAAAAAATTGCATATGTACTAGAGAGAATAATAGTATACTTTGAAATAAATTTTAGACCATAACGACACATCTCATCAACAATAAAATTACAAGAAAAAGTAATGAGAAAATGAACTAGCATGTTTAAACTATCAGAAGAGATGAGACAGAATTGATCTACAAAACTAGAATTTTATGTGCAGACATATCCACATCTGGAAATGAAATCGCAATAAGATATTTTCGGGAGACCAAAACATAAAAATTGCTAGAATAAATTTGCCATGAATTAGTAACTAGACATTAGAAATTGACTACATATATATAGTAATACTAAAAGTGCTGAAAACAAGCAAACACCAAACACACATATTCTCAGTTCTTTTTTTCTCTATCAAGTATCTTCATCTTTTTAAAAACTTCTATTGGTTGGTATTTCTCAATAAGTTACTGTGGTTGGCATATCATACAGGTGGATTTTAAAGTACCAAAGTAATTAAAACAAAAAGGAAAGCTATAAGTAATGCTTATGACTTATATTTAAAATGATTAAAAAAAAAAAAAAAAAAGGCCAGGCATGGTGGTTCATGCCTGTAATCCCAGCCCTTTGGGAGGCTGAGGTGGGCAGATCACAAGATCAGGAGTTCAAGACCAGCCTGGCCAATATGGTGAAACCCTGTCTCTACTTTTTGGGGTGGTGGTGCCCACCTGTAGTCCCAGCTACTTGGGAGGCTGAGGCAGAAGAATCACTTGAACCTGGGAGGCAGAGGTTGCAGTGAGCTGAGATCGTGCCACTGCACTCCAGCCTGGTGACGGAGTGAGACTCCGTCTCAAAAAAAAGAAAGAAAAAAAAAGGTAAGAAACATGATTAAAGTTTTAATGATAATGGAATAAATTTACTTGCATAGCTGTTAGTTTCAGATGGTTAGTCGTATTTCTTCTAACTAATAAGAGCAGAGCATCTGAGTATAGAAGGAAGCACAGTGAATTCATGTTTTTTTAATTTTGTTAACTAGTGACCCTCACTTCATTAGTTAGTATAGTAATGATATTATAACTAGAAAACGAATCTTCAGACTTGGGCCTCATATTTTATACCTATGGATTTAGCTGTATCAAAATATCCATGATTTATCTTTGATAAATAACTACATCATAGTCCTAGCATGATTTTCTGACTATTTTTGTTTCCCTTTGTTTAAATAATATATATTGACTCTCAATATAAACATCTCTACATTGGCATTTCTTGTTTCTTGTGATTTAATTTTCATTAGTTCTTAGTCTTGCTTCACTGGTATTTCCTCTTCTATTGCCAAGAGAATACTGATACACAGGTATAACTTGGAGACATCACAGGTTAGGTTATAAACCACCACAATAAAATAAATATTGAGGCCAGGTGCAGTGGCTCACGCTTATAATCCCAGTACTTTGGGAGGCTGAAGCAGGTGGATTGCTTTAGCCCAGGAGTTTGAGACCCCTTATGAGCATTGCAACGATGTGTCACTATAAAAAATAAATACATAAACATTTTCTAAAAAGAAATTACTGCTTTTTCCATGGGCTGCAGAATGGATGTTATGTTAGCAGGCATGAAAACTACGTTAGTCTCCTTGTACATCTCCATCAGAGCTTTTGGGTGACAGGTGCTTTGTCCGTGAGCAGTAATATTTTGAAATGGAATCTTTCTTTGTGAGTTATAGTTCTCAAGAATGAACTTTAAGATATTCAGTAAACCATACTGGAAACAGATATGCGGTCATCTAAGCTCTGTGATTATAGAGCACAGACAGAGTAGGTTTAGCATAACTCTTAAGGTCTCTAGAATTATTTTCAGAATGGTAAATGAGCATTGGCTTCAACTTAAAGTTGCTGGCAGCATTAGCTTTTAACAAAGCCTGTCATCTGAAGCTTTGAGGCCAGGCATTGACTGCTCTGTGAGAGTCTTGGATGTTATCTTCTTCCAATAAAAGGCTCTTCAGTCTACAACAAAAAATCTGCTATTTAAACATAGCCACCTTCATCAATCGTCTTAGCGAGATCTTCTGGACAATTGCTGTGGTTTCTCCATCAGCACTTACTGCTTCATCTTGCACTTTTACGCTGTGGACATAACTTCTTTTCTTAAAACTCACCAAGCAAACTCCGCTAGCTTCAGATTTTTCTTCGGTAACTTCATAACCTCTCTCAGCCTTCATAGAATTGGACAGTTAGGGCCTCACAATGAATTAGGATTCAGTATAAGAAAATGTTGTGGCTAGTTTGATCTTCTATCCAGACTACTCGAACTTTCTTATATCAGCAACAAGACTGTTTCTTTTTTATCATTCACGAATTTGTAACTGGCTCAAGTCTGGCTGCTCGCTCCTCAGAGGCCGAAAACACGAGAAGCCAGGTGTAGTGAAACCAAAGCAGCTTTATCGGTCAAATGCTAAAGACAGGAGAATGGTCCGGCTCAAGCCTTAAAGAAACCATCTCAACTTTTTTAACTCCATGAACGGGTTTAAGGAAAAGGTGTGGGAAATATGCAAAGGTGGTGCAGGAGGGTGCAGTTCTGTGTGTCGTATTCCCATGGATATCTTGAGTAATCGCCTGTCCATAGGTGGGGTTTGTGTCATCCTGAATTCGACCCAGCAATGGTAGGGAACTGTTCATAACTCACCCTAAGCCAGAAGATTCCTCAGCTGGGTCTCTCTACCTGGTTTCTTTCATCACTGGCCCCTGGCCTTTCTCAGCAAACAAGTAATTAGATAAGCGAGCACTGTTCATGGAAGTGCCTGGTGAGAAAGGGAGCAACAAAGACTTTCAAAGTACGCTTCAAAGCTGAAAGAAGGAAAGGGAAAAGAAAAAGATGCAAAATGCATTTTGAGGCTGGGATACTCCGTCACATTTTCACTGAAGAAACACTGTTCATTTCTTTCCAGAACTTTTCCTTTGCATTCACAACTTGACTAACTGACCCGAGAGGCTTAGTCTGTGGTCTCTCTCAGCTTTCAACATGCCTCCTTCATTAAGTTTAATCATTTACAGGTTTTGATTTAAAGTATGAGATCTGAATCTTCCTTTCACTTGAACACTTAGAGGCCATTGTGGGGTTTCTAACTGGCCTACTTTCAGTATGGTTGTGTCTCAGGAAATAGGTAGGCCAGGGGAGAAGGAGAGAAACAGGGAACGGCCTGTTGATGGAACAGTCAGAGCAAACACAAGGCTGGGCACAGTGGCTCACGCCTGTAATCCCAGCACTTTGGCAGGCCAAGGCAGGAGGATTTCTGGAGCCCTGAAGTTTGAGTTCACCCCAGACAACATAGGAAGACCCCGTCTCTACAAAAATATTAAAAATTAGCTGGGCACGGTGGTACGTGCCTGTAGTCCCAGCCACCCGGGAGGCTGACGTGGAAGAATTGCTTGGGCCCAGGAGGTCGAGGCTTTAGTCAACAATTGTCGTGCCACCATATTCCAGCCTCGGCGACAGGGTGAGAACCTCTCAAATAATAATAATGATAATAATAAATAATAAAAGAACATGCACAAAATTTATAGATTAAGTTTACTGTCCCATTAAGGCAAGGTATGTCACCCCCAAACAATTACAATAGTAGCATCAAAGATCAATAAGAAATCATCATAACGGATGTGGTAATAATGACAAAGTTTGAAAAAAATGTGACACAGAGACATGAAGTGAGCACATATTGTTGAAAAAATGGCTCCAATAGACTTGCTGGAATTAGGGTTGCCACACACCATCAATTTGCAAAAACAATGTAACATCTGCAAAACACAATGAAATGAAGTACAATAAAACAAATATGCCACTACTAATGTAAATTCTTTTCCAGAATGGAATATAAGCCTCTTTGTTTGGGTATCAGTCCTTGGTTTGTTGTCTTATTGTGATCTTTATAATCTGTCTCATCTATGTAACAGTTATGGTGAGATATGTACCGTCTGTGGAAATATTCTGCCTGCCATATCTTAAGCTGTATAATATTCCCGAGTACATTTCTAGCAAATTTAATTGTGTGGTGATATTCAGGTGCCTCATTTAAAAAACAGCTCTCTGCTGTTTGTACCCCACTTTCAGGGCTACCTTTTTTTTAATCAAGAGAAATCTTCATTATTTTAATTAATATAATAATATCAATGTTGCACATAACTTACATGCTGTATATAATTTATATTATTTCCACAGTTTTATTATAGGGATGAAGCATATTCCCACATATACTCAACTAATGAAGCTGGAACTGTAATTCTACAAAAAGTGTTCTTACATGCCATAAAAAACCATTTAAAATTATTGATGAGAGAGAGACATTTACATTTTTAACAGTGAATCGAAAACAGTTTTAAATATGCACAAAAATAAATGTAAAATTGTTTTTAATGCTAAAACCAAGATGTCTGAGGACATTCATCTGCAGTACCTAGTGAGTTCTTCTCAACCTGGCCTCAGGAACAGATCATGGCGATAGGCAAGGAGAAGAGGGAATAAGCATTTGGCATCCAGGTATGACATCTGACAAAAGACCCAGCTTCATCAGAGATATTCAGGGAACTGTTTTCTTACAGACACTGAAATGCTTGAAAGGGTCTAGAGACAAATAGGCATTGCATGTCCTAAGATTTATCTCAAAAATAGCTTTTACAGAATGCAATTCATAGGAGAGTGAGTGCCACTGATATTCAGGAAAGGTTAGTAAAAGACAGGTTCTCTACACAAAAAGCAGAAATAATGTTAATACCAAGGATGGCATTCTTCTCCCTTTCCTTTATGTTAAAAACATTAGGTTAATGTAAATTTTCTAAATCTTTTTGATATGCAGTACTGGCTAATAAAATCAAATGAAAGCTTATAATGTAGTGAATTTTGTTTATAAAAGGCATTCCTTTGTCCCCATACAGATATAAATGTTTTATGGGCTATTTGACTACATTTAAATTAATAAGCCTAATGCATTCTTATATTTGCTGTAAAGCTAAGTAATACAAGTTAAATTTTCATATAATATTCTACCTCAGAAACACCTGAAAAAACCCTCTAAAGGTCAGAGAAGGCTAATACCGGCAAACATTTGAAAGGAAAGGGGAAAAACTAACATGGCTATTTAAATGTTTAAGAGACATACACATATTATTTATATTGGAAACATATTTCAAATGACAGTATGAGTATACTTTGTATATTTAGGGAGTGCAGAATGTCTCCCTAATAAAAAAAATAATAGTTGCTTTTTGGGGACATATTACCTAGTAAATGTTTGGAATGTATGCCTTATATACTTTGCTATAATATTCTCACCCATTCTGTTCAAATTAGCAAACAGCCTATTCTAAAGACCATTTCTCTAAATTTGGCTAAAATATAAATTTGCCATAGTCAAAATATCACCAATCCCACTTATTAAATGTGTTCTGTTAGGTCCATTAGTGGGATAGAATATGTTTTTATTTGTATTCAACCACAACAAAGTGTTGCTTTTATGACTAGTTCATAATGCTGTGTAAATGTGTTTCTGTAATAAAGTGCAGAAAAAGTCATACCACAGAAATATAAAATTTAGAGGTTGAAGTAATGCATGCCCAAAAGCTATTTATTCATCTACTTCACAAACCATTGAATAATGCTATTTCATTTTCATAAGTTTAGGAATGTCACATACCCAAAAGACAATTTTGAAAAAACACTGATTTCTGTATTGCCTACTTAATTAATTCAGAGTGCCTGATTGTTTTCTAATGAAGTATCTTATTGCACAAATATTAATTTGGTCACAGTGATTTCCCATATGAAAAAAGCATTTATTTAATGTGATACATTCATTTCATTCCAAAGGAAGAGATGCAATGTCATATTAAATTAATGTATTATTTCATATTGTGTTTTCTTATCTGTAATAGAAGTAGACACATTTCTGTTATTTAATATTAAAAATTAAATCTGAAAAAATTCACAAAAATAGTGCATTATAGTAACATTGTCTTCATAACCTTTTTCTATTACATTACTACACAGTACATTAATTATTTTTGACCAATATAAACATTCAATATATTTTTATTTCCTGACGTGAGTAGAGCTAGTGTTTACTTTGAATTATTTTTCTTATTATTTCTAATATTGCACATCTCTAAATGTAAGGTAACTTTAAAATGTTTATATAAATATATTTGAATCCACACACACACATACCCACACACACATCTATACATGCTGTAGAGTACAGCATAATTTTTTTCTGAAAATTTTATATTCACATTTAAGATTACTCTTCATAATCTTATTATTTGTAATAAATGTATTAGTAATTTATATCCATAAACAACTATATTTAACTACATTTGCATCTGGCCAAAAACATGCACTCCAACTTTATTCTTCTGAGAAACACAAGTAAATTAATTTAATCAGGCATCTTCATCCAGTAAAAGGAAAATTGAATTGGTGAATAAAACAATTATGCATACTGAATGGGTGTCTTTTTCAATTGATTTGCCATCCGAGAGTAATTAAAACAGTTACTAACATGTAGCGAACACTATATAAATAATAAAAATCCTCCTTCATGTATTTTTAACTAGAAGAATGGAAATTCTGTTCAAAATTTGGCTGAGCTGTTGTGGGAAGGACAAAGAAAGGTTTATGACATCTATATGTACATTTTCTCATGTAGGAAAAAACTGTCAATGTTATAGGCTTAAAGACATATTTCCATGACTTGATTCTGGTTCTTGTTTTATGTCTTTTTTTTTTTTTTTTGTAATATTGTTGTTAACTCGAGCAAATCAGTCACAGAATTAAAGTCCACAGAAACTTGTTTGTCAGTGTTTACTGTCTCTTTCACAACTACCGATGTACAGGTGTCTCTTCTGCTATTTAAGAAGCAGCACACCAACATGGTACAAGTATACATATGTAACAAACCTGCACATTATGCACATGTACCCTAGAACTTAAAGTATAAAAAAAAAAAAAAACCTTTAAAAAAAAAAAAAAGGAAATCCTTCCAGTACTTCTCAAGCTCTGTCTCCTAAGGCATACTTGAAATGCTACATCTTCCATAAAACTTCACTATTGCTACTTCCTATATAAGTCTTCCTCTTTTTCACCTTTTAGGACATTCATATATTTTACTGAACTCTCTTTTTTGTTTTCTGTAGACATTGGCTCTTCTAGATAATAGTTGCCATGCATTTTTTTAAAAAGCAAAAGAGTTTAATGTAAGTCAAATCCTACCTTACTATCAATGCTCATCCAGTCACCAGAAATGCACATTAATTTAAATATTCATATTTGTAGATATTATAGTCACTTCATTATTTTGCTTGTATATATATTTGACCATTTTACTCTTTTACGGTATAGTATGTTGTCTCTTGCTTATAAAAAAGTTTGTTTTATTGAATAATTTCACCTGAGTGTTCATCACATAGAAGGAGAAAATTGAGAACTGAGATAGAATTTCTCGTTATATGAATTTATTTGCATTATATTCTCAGATTTTACTTATTGTTTTACTTTAGACTGATCTCTTTATACTTTACTGCAAACATTAAGCTTGTATCACAAACCCACCCTTTTCTTCATCTTCCTTACCTCTTGTCAAGATATAAAATGTTAGCATTGTATTCTGAAGTAAAATTTTGTTTTACATTTTAAAAAGTTGTTTTAAAATTAGAAAACTATTTAATCCACTTTCATTTACTGTAACTATGCAACTAATGTGAATTCCAAAAATTAATTTGGTGCTACAATGTTATTTTAATTTCTAATTTCTAGTAGTCAATTCCATATAGCAAAAGGCTTGAACAATCATTACTGAACCAATTGCATCTTTGGCTGGAAATGCGCTGTATTTTATTTTACTTCACCTTGGGACCCCACTTTTATATTTGTTATAAGTATTCTCTAATTGTCTTTTTTGTTCTAATATATTATGCCTTCCTATATCCTCAGGACAAAAGAAAAGCACAGTCTTCCTGAGAACATTCAGTTTCTTTCCCCCCACTCACCCTAAGCCTCTGTCTTCTTTCTCCAATCCAGACCAGTAGAATTAAACATACTTCCTAGTAGTCATCTAGGCACTTCCCATTACTGCACTTGAAAAAGTAAATGTAGTGTTTCTATAATCTTATATCCTTCCCAATTTTGGTGGTCATGTCAGTAATGTTGAGGTAAAAGGCGTGGTATATATGTCTGAGCCCATTAATAAGAGAAAAAATGTCTTTATTTTTCCCTTTAATGCATTGATTACTTAGCTGAATATAGAGCTCCAGCTCCCAAATCATTTTCACTAAGCACTATGGACACTTTCTCATGAATTCTAGAAACCGTATTTTCTGATGAAAGGTTTTATGCCAACCCTTGGTCACATTTCTTTGCAAGTCAGTTTTTACAGCTTCCAATTTTTGAATTTTCCCCTGGCTGTAACTTCATATGGGTGTTCTCACACTAATCACACTTATCTTTAGAAACTGCTGCACATTTGAAGAAAATTGTGGCTTCTCTGGGTAGAAAATTAGCTTTTATTATTTATTTTTTAGTTATCCTCTCCTTACTTTTTTTTCTGATCTCTCTTTCTGGAACTCACATTTGTCTACTGGCTTATGGATTTAACTTCGTTATCTCTCACTTCTTCTATCACATTTTTTAGTTTCTGTCTTCTAACTGTAAGGATGTGGAAATTTCACTAACTACACTTTTTCAGCCAAAACTATTTCTGGGGTTTTGTGAATAGGCTTTTAAATCCACTGAATCCTTTCCCATATGCATCTGTGCTCTGGATTTCATCCACAAAGACACTCCAAAACCCTGTGTGCACCTACCATCCGAGAAAGTTTCATCTTTGAGTAGGAAATTCTCCTTGTGTTTTCTCATGTGTTTGGTAGATAAATCTCATTTGTGGACTTATCTTCACTGGCTTATCTTTTATATATGTGTTGGTTTCTGTTTAGTTCTGCTTTCTCCCCACTTTATATTCTTCTTCAAGTTGACTTACGTATTCTCGTGTTACTAATAAATGTTTAAATGTTGATGCCAGCTAAACTCTCTCTCTTTTTTTCTTTTTTAACTTCTATGTTCACAGATACATGTGCAGGTTTGTTATATAGGTTAACTTGTGTCATGGAGGTTAGTTGTACAGATTTCATCACCCAGGTATGAAACCTAGTGCCCATTAGTTACTTTTCCTGATCTCCCTCCTCCCACCTTTCACCTTCTGGTAGGCCCCAATATCTGTTCTTCCCCTCTACGTGTGCATGCGTTCTCATCATTTAGCTCTCACTTGTAAATTAGACCTTGCGGCATTTAGTTTTCTGTTCCTCCTTTAGTTTACTAAGGATAATGGCCTCCAGCTCCACCCACGTTCCTGCAAAAAACATAATCTCATTCTCTTTTATGGTTACATAGTATTTCATGGTGTACATGTTCTATGTTTTCTTTATCCAGTCTACCATTGATGGGCATTTAGTTTGATTCCATGTATTTGATATTGTGAACAGTATGTCAATGAACATACATATGCATGTGTCTTTATATTAAAACATTTAATATTTTGTTGGGTATATACGCAGTAGTAGGATTGCTGGGTCAAATGATGATTTTGTTTTTAGGTCTTTGAGGAATCACCACATTGCTTTCCACAATGGATGAACTAATTTACACTCCCACCAACATTGTAGAGGTATTCTTTTTTTGTCTCTGCAACCTCTCCAGCATCTGTTACTTTGTGACTTTTAAATAATAGCCATTCTAACTAGTGTTTGATGATATCTCATTGTGGTTTTGATTTTCATTTCTCTAATGATTGGTGAAATTGAGCTTTTTTCATATGCTTGTTTGCTGCATGTATGTCTTCTTTTGTGAAGTGTATGTTCATGTCCTTTGCCCACTTGTTAATTTTTTTTTGTTTTTGTAAATTTAAGTTCCTTATAGATGCTGGATATTAGACCTTTATTAGATGCATAGTTTGCAAAACTTTTCTTCCATTCCATAGTTGTTTGTTTAGTCCATTGACTGTTTGTTTTGCTGTGCAGGAGCTCTTTAGTTTAATTATATCCCATTTGTCAACTTTTGCTTTTGTTGCAATTGCTTTTGTCGCAATTGCTTTTGTCATCTTTCTCATGAAATCTTTACGCATTCATATAAAAAAACAATATTGCCTAGGCTATCTTCCAGGGCTTTCATAGTTTTGAGTTTTACATTTAAGTTTTTAATCCATCTTGAAATGATTCTTGTGTATGGTATAAGGAAGGGATTCAGTTTCAACCTTCTGCATATGGCTAACCAGTTATCTCAGCACCATTTATTAAATCAAGTGTCCTTTCCTCATCATTTGCTTTTGTCAGTTTTGTTGAAGATCTGGTGGTTGTAGGTATATGGCCTTATTTCTGGGTTTTCTATTTTGTTCCCTTGATCTATGTGTCTGTTTTTGTACTGGTACCATGCTGTTTTGGTTACAGTAGTCTTGTAGTATAGTTTAAGGCCAGCTAGCATGAGGCCTCCAGCTTTGTTCTTTTTGCTTAGGATTGTCTTGGCTATTTGGTTTTCTTTGGCTCCATATGAATTAAATTTTTTTTTCTAGTTCTGAGAAAATGTCAATGGTATTTTAATAGTAATAACATTAAATCTATAAATTGCTTTTGGCAGTATGGCCACTTTAATGATATTGATTTGTTCTATCTATGAGCATGGAATGTTTTTTCATTTGTTTTTATCCCCTGTGATTTCTTTCAGCAGTGGTTTGTAGTTCTCATTGTAGAGACCTTTCACCTCCTTGGTTAGCTGTATTGCTAGATATTTTATGTTTTTGTGGCAATTGTGAATGGGATTGCATTCCTAATTTGACTTTCAGCTTGATAGTTGTTGTATAGAAGAGTGAGTGATTTTTGTACGTCAGTTTCGTATGCTGAGACTTTGCTTAAGTTGTTTATCAGCTTAAGGAACTTTTGGACTGAGACTGTGAAGTATTCTAGATATAGAATCACGCTGTCTGCTAATAGAAATAGTTTTACTTCCTCTCTTCTTATTTGAGTACCTTTATTTCCTTCTCTTGCCTGATTGCTCTGGCCAGGACTTTCAGTGAATAGAAGAGGTAAGAGAGGGTATCTTTGTCTTATGCTGGTTTTTAAGGGAAATAACTCCATCTTTTGCCCATACAGTATGATGTTGCTGTGGGTTTGTCATAGACGGCTCTTGTTATTTTGTGGTATGCTCCTTCAATACCTATTTTATTGAGAGTTTTTAACATGTAGGAATATTGAATTTTACCAAAAGCTTTTTCTGCATCTATTCAAATAATCATATTGTTTTTTTTTCTTCAATTCTGTTTATGTAATGAAATTCATTTATTGATTTGTGTACATTGAACCAAATTTGGATCCTAGTCTATTTGATTGGGGTGTATGAGCTTATTGATGTTCTGCTGAATTTGGTTTACCAGTATTTTGTTGGGAATTTTTGCATTGATTTCCATCAAGCATATTGGCCTGAAGTTTTCTGTTTTCTGAGTCTCTGCCAGGTTTTGATACCAGGATGATGCTAGTCTCATAGAATAAGTTAGGAAGGAGTCCCTCCTCCTCAATATTTTGGAGTAGTTTTAGTAGAAATGGTGCCAGCTCTTCTTAGTACATCTGGTAGAATTCAGCTGTGAATCCATCTTTTCCTGGGCTGCTTTTTTTTTTTTTTTTTTGGTTGGTATGTCATTTATTACTAATTCAATTTTAGAGCTTGTTTCTGGTTCAGTCTTGGGAGGGTGTATGTGTACAGGAATTTGTACATTTCTTCTAGGTTTTTTAGTTGAAGTGTATATATGTGTTTACAATATTTTCAGATGGTCATTTCTATTTCTGTCAGATCAGTAGGAACATCTCTTTTGTTCCAATAGTGTTTATTTAAATATATTCTCCTTTATTCTAGTTGGTGGTCTATCTTATTTACTATTTCAAAAACCCACTTCTGTATCTGTTGATCTTTTAATAAGGCTCGGAGTTGTCTGCCTCCACTGCCTGGCCTCTCCCTGCTGTCAGCACTGGCCCTGATCTCGGACTGAAGTTGGGCCTGCCAGGGAGCTATGAACAGTGGGAGGCAAAGACCCAGGTGGAAGGGGGTGAGTAAGGTCCCCCGTTCAGGCCAGGGAGGGCCTGAAGGCTGGGGACTAGGCTGAGAGTTCCACCGACCAGAATTGCAACTGCTGCCTTTTCCAGGCCACCCATGGGCCAATCAGCATGTACTTTCTCCCCTCTGAGACCCTTAAAAAGCCCTGAGCTTTTTATGCTCAGCCAGAGTTGAGCAGATAATGAGATAACCAGCATTAGAGAGGAGCTACCCTCTTTGCTAAGAGCTTCAGAGACTGGCAGTGATCCGCAGAGACTACTAAGACCTGCAGAGTCCTGCAGAGATGGCCAAATGTGTCCTCTGCAGACAGGAGCTAACCTCTCCAGGGCCTCCTCTCTGCTGAGAGCAGCAGACCTTGAGATGACCAGTGCATATAAAGAAGTTACCCTCTCCAGAGGCTCCTCTCTTCTGAGCGCTGAACACTCAATGGATGACCTACCTGCCCACAGTGGAGAGCTACCCACTGTGGGTCTCCCTCTGAGCTGTTCTAACACTAAAATAAAGCTCCTCTTCATATTCTTTACCCTTCACTGATCTGCACACCTCATTCGTCCTGGATGCAGGACAAGAACTCATCACCAGCAGAAACAGAGGTTTCAGGGAAAGAAAACTGATACCCCAAAGATCCCATAACATCTAGGGGGCTCATTCAGGATCTGCAGAAGAGTGAATAAAAGTGAATCTGCTGTCTATCCTTTTTTTTCCAGAGTCTCTAAACTCCATAATAGTCAAGATGAAGGAAAAAATACTGGGCCTCTTTTAGCCAGTTAAAAGTGACTAGCATGGCTGCCAGACTTAAGACACAGAGGATAGGCTTGCTGGAGAGGACAATGTCAATCATTCATCACATGAAGCTGAGTTTATTCCAGTAAAGACAGAGTACCTAATTTTAGGTAAATTATATAAATAAATCTATTAAAGATTTAATTAAAGAAAAAAACGTTATTTTAATTGATGTGAAACAAAGCCATCTTCTAAGTTTCAAAATCTTTTAATTATGAAAAATAAATTAGGGGAAACTAAATTAAAATGTGAATGAAATTATGTACAATAAATTGTACTAAGCCCCAATCTTCATTGTGAAATGATAGCAGTTTCCCTGTAAACATGGGTAGAATACAGTAATATCAGTAATTGCTAATTTTATTCAGCATTATGCTGAAAATAATGGTTGACAAACAAAAATATCTATAATTTTAAGGAAAAGGATTGTTAAAAATAATTTCATTAAAATTCAAAGGAGACAGAATTGTCTACGTAAAAAATTTAAAAATATACATGTAAAAGATGAATAATATGAGGGATTGGAGCATTTTCTAGTTTAGAAGGTAATTACATCGCTGTCAAAGAACACCAAATAGTTGATAATTTAATAAGTTGATTCCACGTTGAAAAGCAGTGACATTTGAAAGAAGCAAAGATAAAAGTTCAGCATAGAACTTTTAAGTAGTGTTTAAAAAAAAAAAAAAGTGCCTTACATGGAAGTCTCTAAAAAAGGCTTCAATGAATTCAGATATTCAATAACAATTACTACAAAGTTTACAAAGCCAAAAGATGACTGTCATCCCCTACACAAACGTAGATTCACTGAAGCTTTTAAGTCAAGAACTATTTTCTTCAGAAGGCTGTGCAAGAATGGGAATTGACTGCAATAATTCTCTGTCTCTGGTAGATTACATTTTCAGTTTGATGCAGGCACTCTGAGCCTGTGAATGCTCCTGAATGGGCTACTAACAGGTAATCACAGGCATAGTAGTTTCCTCCTCCGATGTTACTGAAGTCCTTGTTTTAGGCTGTGACTACTGAACACCTATTGGGGCCAGCTACTAAATTCTACGTGAGCTCGTGGGCATTACGGAGTTAATATCTCATATTACAGCTGGTGCTGGCTCTTTGGTCTGTATATCAACAGATGCTGATGAATTTTAAATTTATCCAGCATGAGTTGAATCCACTGATCTCAATTTCGTGATCTTTATGTGGTCGGTGAGTTGTTGAGATTATTCTGACACCAATCCATGAATGAAATGATTTAATGCCATTTGTTTATTACTACATCTCTGGTCATTGTACAATTATACAAAGAGTATATTATCAAATATTTTTTTAAAGAATGAATAGGTAAAATTCTGCCTAAGTTATCTCTATCAAGGTGACTTGAAATGGTTGTCTGACAACATAATAGATATTCTTTAGGCATTTTTACTTTTAGCTAATTAAGTTAGGAAGCTGTGTTTAAATACACAAAACTAGAATTCACATTCAGTTACATTCCCATAACAGGAGTAAAGGTGATAATAATGAGCAATTTTTTTCTACCATATTTTATATACAATGTAAAATTTAATATTTTTGTTCTTAAATGTACAGTGCTAATATTTGTAGTATGAACAGCATTCATACTGAATATATCCCATATAAAGACCAGAATAAATGGTGAAGGTGGAATAAACAAAGTTTCTTCTGATAAGGTTTTCAACCCTCCGTAATAGACGTGGATTTTTACAGAGACAGTTTTAGAGGATGTACTTGGGGAACTGCTGTGATTTCTAAACTCATACAAACTTTGTAAAACCTCCTTTCTATGTTAGACTTTATCAAGTACTGCTTAGCCTCACAGTGCGGTATTCATGTGGCCGAAAAATCTGTGTAAAAACAGATTTACAACAATTTTATTGTACTGCTGTTACTGCTTTCTACGTCTGCTAACTGCCTTTCTTGAGCACTTAATCAGTGAAGCTCTTTCTGTGATAAGCATTCACATACATTCTGTCATTTAAATTTTAACGTTGCATGAGGGACAGACGATGTTATCCCCATCTTACAAATTAGAACACCAAAGCTAAAATGGTTTAAATACTTAGTCCAAGGTGACACAGCTAGCAGAAGTGATTTGAATTATTTGAATGGAGATCTATTTGATTGCAAGGCCTATGTCATTAATCACCATGCTGCATTTACGATTATATGTCCTTCTATATATATAGGCCATCTCTGTTTAACTGTTTCAATTCCCAACTCGATTTTTATACTAATACTTTTAAATGTTTACATACTATGTTTTTGCATAATCTACTACTCAGGTGCACACTTTAATACATGTATTTCAAAATAATACATGCATGGAATATATTCTGAGCCTTTGCTTATCTTAGAATTTACTTTTATTCACTCATACATAAAAATGTTAGTTTTTTGTGCAGCACACCAACATGGCACAAGTATACATATGTAACAAGCCTGCACGTTATGCACATGTACCCTACAACTTAAAGTATAATAATAATAAATAAATTTTAAAAAATGTTAGTTTTTTTCAATCAGCACGGTGAATTTTAGGTTTGCAAAAGAAGATACTGATATTGTCCATTAAAAGTAACAGTAACCACTACAACATACTGCCTACTAGCATTACATAATTAGAATATTATTTTTGTATGACCACTATTCTTCAATGTTTGTTTTCCTTTTTGGTTGTGATTTTGTGTTATTGATTTTTCTTAACCCTCAAATGACAGCTCAAAGTATTGTTAAGGTATTTCTTAGAGTCAGACTATATTCTTTTTATTTCCTAAAAATGCAAGTTATTACAATTTGAATGTACATTTCTATCTAAAGCTCAAGAGAAAACATTTAGTTTTCATATCACTTTGAATCTGCATTTTTGCTATATTTGTTCTCTTCTTTGCGTCAGGAACACCTACTATTCGTATGCTGAATCATCTAGTATACCTGTAACTTAAAGCTGTTGAATTCTTTTACCTCCATTTCAAGTTTATTTGACATTCTGTGTTGATCAACAGAATTTATAACCTATTCTAATTGCCTCTGAATAGATTAGCAGTAATTGTTAAAAAGAGTTTATTCATATGTAATAAAGTCACTTGATCTATCCTGAATCTCATCAATCATTATTTTAGTTCCTGTAAATGTATAAATGCCGTAATAATCTAGACATGGACTTTTATATAAACATTTAAAAGATAGAAATAAACAGTAAGATTCAAAAGGAGAACTCTATTTGGAATATAGTTATTGAAGTCCATATTAAATTCTTAATTTTTATAGCACAAGGGGGATGGCAGAGTGGAAGAACTGTAAATAAATTAATTAGGCCTTTCCACAGTTCTGTCAAACCAACTACCTCAGGAGGGTGGGAAACATGGTAAAACTGGTAAATTTCATAAGGATGGGCCTTTACCATTCCTCATTTGCTATGAAGTGGGCTACTTTATCAGGAGCAATGTTGCATGGAATACCATGACAGTGAATAAGGCATTTTATAAATCCACAAATGGTAGTTTTGTTACACGCATTGCATCAAGAGAAGGCATATCTATATCCAGAATGTTTCTATTCTAGTAAGAATAAAACCCTACCTCTTCCATGATGGAAAGAGTGCAATGTAGTCAAACTGCCGAAAGGTGGTTAATAATCATGGTAGAGAATATCATTCAGGGTTAGTCTCTGCTACTGGCAGATTTGACACTCAGCAGTGGCTATAGCCAGATTAGCCTCAATGAGTGGAAGCTCATATTGCTGACCCTGTGCATAACCTGTGTCTCTGCCACCATTGCTGGCCACTTTGTCTATGAGCCCATTGTCCAATGGCAGGTTTGAGTAGGAAAGAGACTGGTATCTAAAGAATGGGTAATTTTATCCACTTCACTATTATATCTTCTACTTTTGAGGTCACCCCTGTTGAATATTCACATAGAACACAAATGTCTTCTTGTTATTTGCCCATTCAGAAGTCTATCCAGATATCTCTTCCCTAGAACACCTTGTCACCAATTTTCTAATCATGTTCCTTCAAGTTCCCTTATCATAGAGCTAAACCATTGGTCATAGCTCATAAATCAATATATACCCATATCTCTGGCCATTTTTCTTTCCAACCAAAATAAGCAACCAAATACATTGCTCAAAATTCTGCCAACTGGAAAGATTCCCCTTCAGCACTCCCATTTAGGTATATCCTAGGAAGGGACTGTAAGGCTCATGTTTTTCACTTCTGGGTGATGTTTGTTTATTGTTCAGAATTCTCTATAAATCAGATCTAAGTTTTCTCTTTCTCAGTCTACTAATTTAAGAAATTGCCCTTGAGGCTATCAATATAGTCTGGGAAGCAAAGGTAATGTAGCAGGCATAGGGGCCATTGGTATTGAGGCCACATTTTCATGTATTGTTCCATCAAGATCTGCTCAAACTTGATCTTGTATATACTACTTCCATTTGAAAACAGAGTGCTATAGTACACACTCCACTTTATGGCTTGGGAGATGAAATAATTTCTGGCTCACACTGGAAAGCTCAGTTTGCATAAAAGCTTGGCAGCCCATGGTTAAGTATTCTGTGTCTAATAAGGCCCACTAGCAAACCAAAACTTTTTCTCAAAGGCAAATAGTTACCCACAGAAGGTGGCATGACTTTGTCAAAATCCTAAGGATATGTGCTGTGATTCAAATATTGGAACATGCCAAAGGTTCTAAACAGCATAACTTTCTGTCACTGACACATCAAGCACCATCAGATCTGCTGTATCCTGTGGTCCAAGTGTTACAGTAGCTTGCATGGCAGCCTGGAATTTTGCAGACCCTTCTTTTCTGGGAATTACTCAAAACTAACTGCTTTTTACATCCCTTGTTATATGAGCCAGGGTAGCACATCCTGATGAAAAACATGTTTCTCTGAAATTCAAGTTAGGTCACTGGATGCTGTACCATTTTTTTTTGTTGTTGTAGGAGGTACCAGATGCAATAACTAATATTTCACCTTAGAAGAGCTATCTCAACATACCCTGCATCACTTTACCTCTAAAAATTTCTCTAAGGAAGTCTCATGAATTTTTGTCAGATTGATGTTACATCCTCTGACATAGATTTCTTCCCAATACATCTATAGAAATTGCTACTTCTTGCTTACTCAGTCCAATAGGCATAACATGAATGTTATAGACTAAAGGATTGTCTGTAGAAGTCAGTTTGATTGAGATCTCTGCAGATGAAATTGTAGTAATCGGAGGAAGAATAGATATAATCTCAAGCTTGGACAGTAAAGGTGTATTCCTGACATTGCCAGCATAATGCAAACAGCTTATGGTGGTCTTTTTTTGACAGGTATTATGAAAAAAATATCCTAGTTCAATAGTTGCATAACTCCTAGTTCAATAGGTGCCAGATGATGTGCTAATTTGTTCAAACAATGGAACCACTCCTGCAAAGCAGCTGCAGTTGGTTGAGTTTATAATAACCCACTGTCATTCCCCGAAACCCATCTTTTTTCTTCACAGACCAAATAGCTAAGTTGAAGGAGACGTTCTTGATGGTAACACTAATCTCTGTAGTCCTCCAGGAGTGCTGTATTGCTTTCAGTTTATCCTTCTCTTAGGGAGAAGTAATTCTAGTAGTTTTCATTTGGCCATTCAACACTCATGCTTGAATCACTTCATAACTAGATTAAAAAATATTTGATGACAAATAAACATCATACATAAATATTAACTGAAAATGTATTTTGGGCCTGGAAATAATAGTTGAGATTATAAAAGGCCTAAAAGGAAATAATAAAAATATTTGATAGAAGTTTGGGAAGAACTTATTAGATAGGATATAAAAAGTATGAATAGTAAAATAAAAATAGTTCGTTAATTTGTGCTTCATGCTAATTTTTAAATTCTCTTCAAAATACACCAATTAGAGAAGATAGCAGGCAAGAAGACAAAAACTAGGAGGAAATA
The DNA here is from genome assembly GCF_000951045.1 of Mandrillus leucophaeus. Lineage (NCBI taxonomy): Eukaryota > Metazoa > Chordata > Mammalia > Primates > Cercopithecidae > Mandrillus > Mandrillus leucophaeus. The sequence continues at coordinate 445,189 of NW_012106753.1, forward strand.
TTTCAATAAATATACTTAATAAAATTGTTGTAATCAGAAACTTTAAAATTCTCTTAGACTTCAGAGGGTAGACAATTAAAATTCGGGAGCAAATATTTGAAGTTATTTGCTTCAAAATACACTAATTACAGAAGATAGCAGGCAAGAAGACAAAAACCAGGAGGAAATATTTCAATAAATATACTTAAGAAAATTAAGTATATTGTATTGGTGTATTGGTGTATTTGAATGTATTTCAAATATTTGAATTTTATTTAAAATTCAGGAACAGTCTTATATAACTGTTGAAGTGAGAAGAAATAGTAAATGATGATATCTCCACAGTGTGAACAATGCGGACTGGGGTTGGATGGAAGTTAAAGACCCTTACAAAAACCGTATTTAGTCTTTGTGAATAAAGAAATTTTCTACCAATAGTATCATTGTGATTCAAGATAGCTAGCTATCTAGATAGATAGATAGATAGATAGATAGATAGATAGATAGATAGATAGATAGATATGTATATATAGAGAGAGAGTGAGAAAGAGGGTGAATATAAAGAAATTTCACCAGGGTTCTGCTGCTCAGGCACGAGGCCCCTGGCAAAACTAAGAAAGAAACGTGTGACACAAAAGGCAGTTCCTGGCCAATGGAGAAAGGACTGCTAAAGGCAGAAAGCCTCCTCAAGAAGCAAGCAGATTTTTTTTTTCCAAGAATACTGAAGCAATTTTTATGTTATTTGTATTAGTTTGCGTATTACTTTTTAAATATATAGCAACAAAAAAGTTAAAACACTCCAAGCCTGATAAGGCACTACTAAGGATACTTGACATAGTGCAGCCCCACCCCATCTTGTGATCACATATGACAGCATTTCCTCTGAAATCTTCATTTCCAACTTCAATTTTGTGACTCCCCACCCGTGTGATTTACTATTATGTAGGAACACTTGCCACAATAGATATTACCCACCTGGAGCTGCAGAGTCAATGATTACAGTCACTTTCCTCAAAGCACAGTTATACTCTCTTAGTTCTCTTCTGTTCATCTTATAAAACTTCAGCTGCGATTCTACCCAGTTTTTTTTTTTCCTGTTTGTTTTCTGAACTTTCATCTTGGCTATTGACCAGTGGTGGAGAAAATTACAGAACTTGCCAAACTATTTAAATATTAAGGTATCAACCACAAATTTTACATGTTTTAAAAACACTCAGAAATGTCACCATATTTCCATTTCTCACTCTCTAGGATGACAATCTCTGCCTCATCTTGCCCCTGCAGCCTCCTTATTTTACTCAACCACTAGAATTATACTTCACTAGGTAAATATAGCTTAAGGAAATGAAAAAGATCTTGTCTTCCACCAGAAACACTCATAAACTCATTTGCGCCCAGACTGAGAGTTGCTACCTTTCCTTCTGTAACAACGGGAGCTCTGACCTAACTTTCTGGATTACATGATTTCCATTCATCACAAAAGCCCTTGTTTCTTTATGCTCAGTTCCTGCTGCATCTTTCTTGCCTTTTGATACTTTCCATTATCATATAATCATGGTTTATATTCTCCCATCTTATAAATAAGTAGAAATAATGAGATGTTTTGTGTCTCAGTATGTAAAATAAATGTTTGAAGAACAACTTACCTAGTAGCAGTTTTCTAACAACTGCCTGGCAAGTCTCCCAGCTTCTTTCTTGCCCTCCTTCACTCTGTTCTCCACACAAATGGGAGTGATTCTCTTCTATCAAAGCTATTGGCAAGTAAGATACAGAAAGGCAATGATTCTTCTCTGTTTCCTCTCTCATAAGCCCTGGTTCCTAGTAGAGAGCTTAGCATATGGTAGGCAGTTAAAAGATATATATTGAATAACTGAATGTATTGACAGTCAATGTCTAAACCATGTGATTCTGGGTGTCACACCCACTCGAAATTCTACTAATGTTCTGATCTCTCACTACGCACAGATCCGTCTCCCTTTCTACTCTGTTCAGTTATGCCAATGACTTTACGTTCTAGAGACCCTGTGTTTAGGCTTATGGAAGAATATACACCAAGAGAGTTATAGTGGCAAAGCAAGAAGAAAAATGAAAAAAAGTATTTGGGGCAGGATGAAAAAGATAAAAAGGAATATCCCACTCATTTTTATATTTTTAAGCATTATTTTTTCCATTTTCTTAACATCGACAAAGAATACTTACGACAAAGTAAGGAAAATTAGGCGATTACATGTCACAAGAGTGAAGCATTTTTATTTTTACTTAGTCATCTCAAATATAATTACTTAGTAAATAACACAGTATATGGATTTCCTTTAAGTGCTCCAAGCAGCCTGTGATATAATATTGTAATTTATTTTAATGTATGAAATTCCTTTATGATTCTTGGATAATCCATATCACAGAGGTACATGACAAATGATTACTCATATAGTAAGGATAATTTACATCTACAGTTTGTGAGGCTTATGTTTCAAAAACTGTATTACATAGGATCTCTGTTCTTTCATATATCTCTTTATCCACTATTCAATAATCTTAGTGTCTTTTTTGGATAATAATAATTCTAACTTTCAAATTTGACATTTAAATTTTAAAACTTTAAGAGATGAGTATAATAAAATTATATTTTTGAGTAATATTTTATTCCCAGGTTTATTGTTGAAATGTTTCACAGCGAAAATATGATAGAAATTTATAAAGCATATTCCAAAAAACTCCCTAGCCTAATGATTCTTTCAAAGAAATACACAAGGTACCGGACTTAACAATAGTTCAACTAAGAATTTTTTGGTTTTATTATGCGTGTGCTAACGCAATATGCATTCAGCAGAACTCATACTTTGACCACTCATGTAAACATTTGTTTTCCAATTTCAGTAGAGTATTCAATTAATTGTATGAGATATTTAACATCATTATAAAATAACCTTTGTGTGAGGTGGTTTTGTCCAACTATAGGCTAAGGTAAATGTTCTGAGCCTGTTTAAGGTAGACCCGGCAAAGCTATTATTGATATTCAGTGGGTTATGTGCATTAAGTTATTTCAACTTAAAATATTTTCAACTTATGATGGTTTACAGGATTTAACCCCATTGCAAGTCAAGGAGCTCCTGTAGTGATTTTTGTAATGCCTGAGAACCTAGGAATACAGGAGAAACCTGCTACCTTAAACATTTTAAAGTTTCTACTGTATTATTTGTCTATACATTATCTAGTAATATTTCTTCATTCTCTGGTTCAGTCATTTTTTGGCACATGTGCAATGAGTGCCAAAATGTCAGGTGCTCTGTGAGAAAATTACATTCTAATGATGAAAATAAACTTAAGATAACAAACTGATAGTTCCTACTAAGATTCATACATAAAGATCCATAGAAAAGCATATATTTTAAAACACATTCCAAGATTGAATGTGTTGATGACATCATGGAATTATAAGATTAGTTAGCTTACTTCACTTTAGAATTTGTAACATATACCCTAAATATATATTAAAAATTGGAAGGAAGTAAAAAAGACATAGGAACTTGATTAAAAGGTAGGTGTTATGGTTTGAATTGTGTCCCCTCCGAATTTCAGGTGTTGTCAATGTGAAAGTATTAATTTGTGAGAACCTTAAGATATAATTATGTGAAAGGGCATTTCTTTCGTGAAGGGGATCGGGTGCCCTTGTAAAAGAGCTTGATAGAGGGAGTTTGCCCTTTTTGCCCTTCCACTTTTATCTGCAGAATCTTGACTAGTACACCATTGTTATACACTTGTTAAACTGCATATAAGATAATATTTTAAAATATATGCAAGGCATTACGAAAATTATTCCACAATTTATGCTTTAGAAAGTAAATTGATACCAAAATAAAGAGATTTAATAACATGAAACCAATTACTGCAAATCATTTTCTTAACTACGTCTTGTTTTTATTTCCAGTTCCACATTTAAAATATATATATAAATTAAGAACTCTTGAAAGTTTCAAATATACTCTTTAGAAAGTGAATGCCATACACCTTGGCCGAGTAAGATCAGGTGTGATTTACATAAGATGTTCTTTCTGAAGGTCTGCCCGTGTACTGAACTTTTGAAAAATGAGATCTCACCAACTATTATAATAAACAAGGCAATTTATAATGATGCACCTAATTATAATTTCTTTCTCTCTTTTTTCTGTGTTTTCTGCTGTCCTTCAGGACATGATAATTTTTTAAAACATCTCTACTAGCTACTTAGTGAGAGAACAAACAATGTGTTAGTTGTTATTTCATGTAAGGTACTTTCCCAAGAAAAAACAAATACCTAGAGTTAAGAAATCTTATTATTTATAATTAAACATTTCACTCTTTGGTTATCTTAAATGTTAATTTCACAAAGAAAAACTTATTTTTTAATATGATAAATAAAATTTCAGATAGGCTTTAATGCAAATGTTGACAGTTTAGTCATCATTAGTAGGTAGACAATTTGTGGGACAATGATAATGGTTTACTATATTACCTATTTTAGTTCATAATAGAAAACTTCTATAGGTTTAAAGTTTGTGATAAACTTAGAATAATAAAGAATCTTGCCCTAAATTTGAAGGTTCCAGTTGTTTCCCAGCTTGGGACTTTTCTTCAGGCTGGACCCAAAAGAAATGGGAATATTTGTCCAAATTTGTAATATGCATTTATCTTTCTTTTAAACATAATTTCCAGAGAGATGCAATTTCTGAACATTAATGTTGATAACTATATACAAAGGTAATAGTTTTTTTTTCAAATGTAACAAGTGTTTCGTGGAATGGCATTACTATTCCTCCAGGAGTATAAGAAAACAGTGTTGGGGTTACTCTTGCATTGAACAATTTAGATATTACAAACATTAGAGAGAATTGTAATGTTTAACTTATCCTACCTTTTGACTATAGCCAAAAATGAAGAATGTCATTTACTCATTTATAATTTATAATAAGGTGTATTATAATTGGTCATGTCATTGTATATGATTTCCACAAAAATTAATAATGTTTATTAATTTTATCATATAGCTCTCTATCACATGTTATACTTTGGACTGTTTGCATTTGAGGAAGAACTAATATAAATAATTAGTGCACCTCTTCTGAAATGGAACAGTTTCCTAAACTCACTATTCCACTCTTTCCAGTCATATTGTTGTACACGTATATAGCTCTAATTATATATATCACAATGTAATGTGCTGAAAACTAATGAGCTAACCATCCACCTCAAGAATCTAGGTAGAATTAGAAAACACATATTAAACTTATTAATAATAAGTTATTATAATACAATAGAAATTAAAATTAGTAAATTATAAAATAGTTCAATGTGAAGAAGAACAAAATGTAATTTGTTCTTTGAAAAGATCAATAAAATTGATAATCCCTTTGTGTTATTAAACTTTTAAAAAGGCATAAATGACAGGTATGAAAAAAGAAGAAATTCTTAAAGATTCTAAAGACATTTAAGATATGGTAAGAGAATAAAAATAACTTTATTCGAAGTAATTTTAAAAACTCAGTTGAAATGGACAAATTCCTGGGGTAAAAAGAAAATGATAAAGAAAGCATACAAATTATGAATAGTCTTGCATATATTTATTATAAATTGAATGTATAACTTTAAAAGTTCATCGAGAAACTCCCAGGCCCAGATAACTTTATCATTGGTTTACTTCAAATATTTTAATAATAAATTACATATATTTAACCTTCTTACAGAGGAAAAAAAGAGACATTTTACAGCTCCTTTGGTGGTGTCAGCATAATTCTGACATCAAAACTTGATGAAGTTACATGAAAGCAAAATTACAGGTCATCACTTTTTTGAACATAGACAAAGTAATTTTAAATGATTATTGGTAGCTGATTTCTGGAATAAAGTAGTCCCTTATTATACAACAATTTTGCTTTTCATGGTTTCAGTTACCTGTGGTCCATTGTGATCTGAAAATATTAAACAAAACTTCCAGGAAATAACAATCTTAAATTTTAAACCACGCACCATTCTGAGTAGTGTGATAAAAACTTCTGCTGTCCCTCTCCTTCGCTTGGATGGAAATGATCCTTTCGGCCTGCCTTTTAGTTACTTAGGAGCTGTCTCAGTTATCAGATCATGCAGTATCATCTATAGGGTCTGGTGCTATCCACAGTTTCAGGCATCCAGTGGGGACCTGGAACTGTATTACCTGTGGATAAGGGAGGAGTACTTGGCCTACACAGGATAATTCATCGCAACTAAGATGTGTTTATTTCAGTATGGAATAGCACTTTTACTTAAAAAATGTTTATTCGAGAAAACTGGACTCTACTCGGTGGCTCACGCCTGTAATTCCAGCACTTTGGGAGGCTGAGGCGGGCGGATCGCCTGAGCTCAGGAGTTCGCCACCAGCCTGGGCAGCACGGTGAAACCCTGTCTCCTACTAAAATACAGAAAATTAGCTGGGCGTGGTGGGGGGCACCTGTAGTCCCAGGTACTCGGGAGGCTGAAGCAGGACAACTGTTTGAACCCGGGAGGCAGAGGTTGCAGTGAGCTGAGATAGCGCCACTGCACTCCGGGCTGGAGACACAGTGAGACTCCATCTAAAAAAAAAAGTCAATGTCATGAAAATGTGGAGGGATGGAAATATATGCAATACTCAATGTAAGTTTCAGCAAAGAAAATGTATTAGCAGACTCACAGAGAGAAGCAGAGACAGAGAGACAGAGACAGCAAATGTGGAAAAATCTTCATCTTTGGTAAAATGAGTAAAAGTTACATAGCTGTTTATTGTACTAGTTTTCTGGATTGATTGTTTTCTCAATGAATAATTTGGAGAAAGGGCAATGTGATTCGCCACATCAATAGAAAAAAAGAGAAAATCTTATTTCAATGAATGCAGCTAATATATTTAATGAAATACAGTCAATGTTTACAAGAATTGATAACAATTTTAAAACGTCGTAAGAAACTACTTATAGGGAATCACTGTCTTAATCTAATAATAGGTAATATATGCTGCTATGGGTATAAAATTTGGTACAACCATTTTGGAAAGATGATTGTATCTCCTAAAATTAAATATACCCACATTATAAGACTCTGTAATTATGACCCTGTAATTTTACAAACCCAATAGAATTGAATACCACATATCCCAGGATATACGCATTTTTTCTTAACCTGTGGAATGAAAGAAACAGCACAAAAATACTTTGTTCTATTTTTACAGCTTTCAAATGAGGGAAAATCTAAACTAAGCTGTATGGACTTGTTTTAGGAAGCAGGAAAGCGTAGGAATGGAAAAAGGAAATTCAGGAGACTTTTGGAATGCTGATAGTGTTGTGATTTTTAAATGTTGTGTTGGTTACATATTTGTGTTGCCAAATCTCATCAAGCTGTTCTCTTATAATTTGTGCATTTTCTTTTATGTGTGCTATGATTTAACAAAAAAGTTTATAGAAGACAGAATTTCATAACAAGAAGTGATGAAATACAGAATTAATCAAGAAAAATTACCTCAAATCTAATCAGGAGTATAAAAATGAAAACATTTTATATTTAAAGTGGCACCATTGAGGTTCAACATGCAGATATCTTATGCATTATAAGTTGTGATAGAAACTGATACAATTTTTTACAAATATAATTAATCTTGGATTAAATTTAGTTCATATAGTGACACATAATTCTCTTGGTGCCATTTTGCCAGCTGGAAATCTCCATGGCTAAAGGTGCTTCTTCTCAGTCTTCACTTGGGCCACTGGGCTTGGTTTGCCCACTCAGCCCCATGCAGGCTTCACTTGGCTCACACTACTGCCCCAGATCCTGTGACCATCACAGGTCTGTGTTCAGCTTGTGGCTGGTCTGGGCATGTCTCAAACAGTTTCTCCACTAGGCACCGGCATCTGGATGAGGGGGAATGCAGTGGTAGTGCCCGAAAACTTGAAGATGCCAGCAATCACCTAGTCCCAAGGGGTGCTACAGCTTCTCCCTGAGCCTCCAGGAAGTGTTACAGCTCTCATTCATCCTCTCCACCTGCAGCTTCGGTGAATGGGGTCATGTCACAGCTCGTTTGGTTCCTCCATCCATGGCATGGCAAATGGGGTATATGGTGCCCAGCAGTTTTTTCACTCTTGTAGCTGGGTGAGCAGGAGAATGTGTTACAGCCCTTTTCATACCCACCATTTGGTGAGTTCTGAGTTCTTGTCCCACAACCAGGAGGAATGACCTATGCAGACACTGGAGAGTGAGCAAAGAAGAGAGTAATTTTACTTAGTGACAGAAATGCTGTGGACAACGAGAGATGACGTGAAGAGGGTAGCGCTCTGTGTGAGAAGGGGCCCCAAAGCAGGTAGCTGTCTTTGAAGCTGAGTCTGGGGGTCTTATGGGTTCAGAATGGGGGAATGTGTGCTGATGCCATGGAAAGGTCTGGAAGAAGCATCATTCCTTTGACTAAAAGGCATTGAGTAAGTTTTCACTCGAGTTGTGGACTGCACCCTTAAGTGGCAGCTCACTTTTCAGGCTTCAGGCTGTCTGGCGGTTGAAGGTTGGGTTTCACTGGGACCTGTTCCTGTCTGCCTAGGAATTTGTCTGTTTCCTTTTGCTATCAATAGCAGGATATCTGTAAGATAATTTACAAGGTAACATTATTTGTAGTAAAATAAATAAATATATACATTAAATAAAAATAACACAGGAAATATGTTATTGAGAAAGGCATACAGTTTGGCATTATATATTAATTTAAATGAACTATGCAAAGATGACTGCATATGAACTATAATATAACATATTACATAAAATGCATTTCCAAAAATTAGTATTATTCATTATGTTAATTATTTCATATTCTTATATGTGCTTAAAGGTAGAATTGTAAAACTATATTAAATATAAAGAAAATATACTGTGTGTGGTGGCTCTACCTGTAATCCCAGTGACTCCAGAGCACCCCTTGAGCCCAGGAATTTAGAGTTAGAGTGAGCTATGATCATACCGTTGCACTCAAGCCTGGGTGATATAGAGACCTGTATCTTAAATAAAAGAAAAAATGAAAGAAAGTAATTTCTGAAAAATCAAACTCAGAGGTTGTATTATTTTCTTTATGAACATAAAAGTAAGCTCATAAATTGTAGCTGGGTCTATGTTTCCAGCTGGTGAGGTGAAGGGGTAGCCACTGCACCTTAAACCAGTTGGACCCCAGCTTAGGTAAGTGGCCATGTTCCTGGACCAAACTGAGGGTTGGACTGCTGTTTCTTGTGGCCCAATAACTAGATGCAGATGAAATGGGGGAGGAAGAGAGTTTTTATTTCTGTAACCAGTTACAGGGAGAAGGCCTGGAAATTATCTACAGACCAGCTCAAAATTACAGTTTTCCAGAGTTTATATACCTTCCAAGCTATATGTCTACATGTAAATGTGCATTCATGTAAAGACATAAGTGACTACCGTCTTTTAATTTCTAACTAAGGTCTGAATCTTGAAGACCTTCCTCTGCAGCCTCAATAAATTTACTTAGTTTAAATGGGTCCAGATGCTCAGGTGATTATGCTTGTCTCCTGCTAAATCATGGGAATTTGGGGATTTCCTTCAGGCCTCCAATAAACTTGTTTGTGGAGGCCTGGGGAGTTTCTTCAGACCCCCAGTAAAACTTGTTTATTCATAAATACGTCCTGTTAAGAATTCCTTCATTACTTTGTCATGTTTTAAGGCTCAGGAAAGTCCTAGACAAAACTCTTGGTGGGTTTTTGCTACATTCCAGCCTTTGTATAAGGGCACTGGCTTTTAATATTTTACTTAACCATTCAGTCAGTATTGAAACAGTTGTGATGGAGGCCTGGGTTTGGTGAGCCCTGGCCTGCCACAGTCATGTGGGCTTCTGTGGTGCTCTGAGAAAAGTCTACCCCTCCTCTCCTTCCTGAGGAGAGAAGATGAGCTTCCTCTTCAACAGCAGCTCTTTTAAAACTTTTAAGGAGAGAATATCCCTGAAGCGTTTCAACACTATGAACTCTTAAAAATGCAAAAACAACACCAGGAAGTGGAATTTGAGACAAGTTGTGATATTGCCGGAGGGAGAGGGCTTCAGTGAATGGATCACATGCAACAGTGTGGATTTTTTCTACCAGAATACTAAAGAATTATCTTCTGAAGCAAGCTGTCCAGTCATGTCTGCATATCCAAAATATAAATATTATTTGGCAGGTGATATTAATATTAAAAAGTCAATCAAATATACTGTTCTAAAATGCATGCATTATTTTGATGACTTTGGTTCTAAATCAGCCTGATGACACTCATTTTCCTTCTAAGATTGCTGTCCCATTTCCCCATATCTCTGTAACAAAGTCTATTTATTCGTAAGTGTTTGTTTAGGGTTTATACCTGTATTTATCAGCAGCACATTGATTCTGTGATGCAAAAGCAGAGGAAGCCCACTTAGACACTTTCTTAAGCACTTAATTTTCTTTGTTTAAGAACTCAATCTGATTGATAAGGATGAGTTCACACCTCTTTAGGAATTAATTGAGAAGCTTGGAACAAAGATAAGCATTTCTACTGGGAAAGAGTTTTCCTCTTGTTTCATCTATGGCTGGAGCTATCTCATTGCTATCTGCTAAACTAGTGACACAAACTGAGAAAACAGGATAAAAAGACACCCAATATCTATATCTACTGATAAAATTGTCCCAGTGGTAGGTAAGCTTAATAGCTTCGGAGTAAGAACTTTAGAGCAAACCAATCTGACTTACTGTGTGTGATTGCTCCTGTGATTGTGGAATTACACTTTATTGTAGTATGTGATGGCTACTCTGTAGTTTATTAGTTTTGTTATTTTCCTTTTGCTGAAAAAAAAATGTTTGGTTGTTTCAGGTGACAGCAAAAGGAGTAGTAAGAATTACTCCTAATAATTTGTTAACATGTTTCCAGAACCAATTTCCTAACAACATAATTAGTCATGTCTTCTTTCACTTCTATTTGGTCAATAGAAAATATACTTTAAAGTTTCTTTAACATTAGAACAACTGTATCACTTTGGATACTTTTATTTGCAGGTTTATATGCCAATGTTTTTTATAGAGTAAGAATACATGTGTATAATTTTATAAGATACATGATTTTGATTCAGATCATGACATGGTAATTATGAGAGCAACAAAAGTTGTTTCTGATAAGAATTTTTAAAATATTTTAACAGATTTTGGATTTTATTACCCCATAAATCTTTCAAAATTGTTAGGAAAGTCTATGATTATATATCAGAAATATGCTTTTTTAAGGCTTCTGAGGATGATTTTATAGATTTTTATTTTAAATGCTCTATTTATTATTTTTAATACGTGCAGTTTTGGGTTAAAGAAGTAAAAATGTTATAACATGAAAAAGGTAGATCTCAAAGCCATGTTTTTATATATGCTATATTTGAGAGGTCTTGAAATTTTGGGTAGGGAAATGAAAAAAAGAAGTTCTTAGTATTTTGATTATTTTGTATTTAAGTTTACTTTAAAAGTTACTTCTACATTTATTTTTATTGTGACTTAATGGGTAAGCTTTTTCTGAATAAATATAACAAAAAAAATACCGAAAACCGTGAAGGTGAACGAAATTCAAAGTGCACACGTATGATATTAGATATAAAAAATAAATACGTACTATTTATTAGTATATATTCCTAATTATTGGTAAATCTTATTTTAATTGCTCACTTAAACTTATAAGATTATAATAAAGAGTACAATTATAATTAATGAGCAAAAAAATCTTAAATGAATAAAATCTATATTGCATAGAATTTGAAAGCTATGATGAGCAATTACTATGTATAAAACCTATTGATAAGCTTTCAAATATATCTACATGGTGAACTGAAATTGTTAGGCTTTTTAAATAAAATCTTTTGATTCCTGAATTTAATACAAATTCCAGAAGAGGGAGATGTTTACTCTCAAATGAAAAATGTGTTGCTCAATGTGAATAAACTGGTTTCTATAAAACAAAGAATAAGATTTATATATCATCCTAAAATATATGGAAATCATAGATTCTAACACTATATTGTAGTTAAAATTTCATTTTTATGATGTATTACAGGTACTTTACTTATTTGTAGGCAAGTTTTATGTCAGTTTCTTAATTAAATTGTTTTCTGAAAATTTCTCAATTATTCAAAAATATAAAGATTTTTGTTTTCACAGTCATTTTAAATAGAAATAAATATTTAATATTTGAGAAAATATATTTATCAAGATATGTTTTTCAGCAATTGTGAATAATTTGTTTTGCTAAAATTCTTTAAGAATAATATAGAGGCAATATATCACAATCTGGAAATATTTTAAATTAATCATATATTATTTCTAAACATGCATTTATGTATTGGTATAGAGATAGCTAGTTTTTCAATCAGTTCTTTTGTATTTTAAAGAAATAATTATTTAATAAGTAAAGGCAAAACATTTTATTTTTTATGAAAAAGAAGGAATGACAATAAATAAAATGCAATATAGTGGTATTCTTAATTGTGAAGATAATATCACAGCAAGGCACATGTTTTATTTACCTAGCTGACTAGTCTATGAGGCTCAGTGTTGGCAGTCTAGATCTTGCAGGGAGGACAAATATACATAAAACCCTATGTTTGGCTTCTCCTTCTAAAGCTATCTTGATAAAAAATATCTACTTCTGCACTCCTCCTATTTAATTTCTTGTCTCTGATATTAAGTAGAAGGATGTGAAAAGCCAGTGTTAATTTACATGTCACTGGCATTAGTGTAGTCTTTTGCCAAATCTGTGTATTTTCCTGAAGTAATGTGAACACGTATCCTATGTTTTTCACCAGGTCTATTTGAGATTCTCATCATCACTATGAGTAGTAAGTGGGTGCCTAGTTGAAGTGATTTTTATATTGTTTGTATTACCTTTTCCCTCAGCCTCTTATTTAAACAGCTTAGAACTTCAGAAAAATTATGGGCTGAAATATCAATGTCAGAATTGTTGAAAAACATATAAAATATTTTTGTGGAAATATCAAAACTATACTGACAATAAACCTAAGCTTACTTTTTAAAAAAGTGTTTAAGCTCTGTGAATCATCGTCAACAGCACAAAAACTCTGGTACCGGCACCGCTTTAGGTCAAATTGTGTGCTAGAATAATGTTGTTGTTAAAGGAAATACAATATTATTTTAGATATGCTTGCTGTTTTTGTAAGAATGTTTTCACTCACAGTAAAAATAATTATATGAATAAAGTTGCTAATGAACTTAAGTGTGAACTTCTGAGTTGGGCAGGCCCTATAAAATTCATGAAGAAATTGCTATTGTGTTTGTCTTCACCTTCTTTTTATATCATCTTTACACTTTTATTTCACAATCTACAAAAAAAGTCTCTATATCCTATCTTAAACATTCTCCAATGCTGTATGCATATCATTTATATCCTCTAATTGGTTGTCAGCTTTCCAAAGAAGACATTAAGATTCCTCTTTCTACTCATTTTGTACACTGACAGTGTCCACAGTCATAATGGAAGAATAATTTAACAATGCTAATTCGATATCCATAATTCCTTGAGAGCATGCATAAAAAAAGTATAGGAAAAGAATATTTGGAATCCAGAAGCAAAAAAAAAAAAGAATTATTCATCTTCAAAATGAAAATATCATTCCTCTCATAAAAATCCTTCAAGGACTCTGAGGTGTATTAAAAATAAAATTGAAATACTTTAGAATGACATTAAATGATTTTATCACCTGGTCACTAGCTCTTACCCTTTACTGCGTACTCCATTCCCCCGACACCCTTAATGCTCATAGATCCAATTTGACCTTCCTGATGACCTTCATCTCTCACACACTGGCATAGCATTCTACCTTTGTAATTGTGTTTACTGCATGAAACTAACACCAGTAATTTTGAGATAACATATAGTCATCCAGTAAAACATCTATTTTTTTTTTCTTATGTTACTGGAAGATTTTCTTTTCTTCCTCACTCTGTGTTAGTTCCTATATGTTGTGTTTTATAGTTCATTTTACTTACTGAACTATAATGCATTCATGACACTAAAACATTTTTCCAGTATGTTCTCAGTACACAGGGCCTGTACCTCTCCCTTGTCTGGTGTCTTGGAGCTTGTATGTACTATTTATGCCATAAATAGTTAATTATTATTTGAATTTATGCTAATCACCTTGCCTTTAATGTTCCCCCAACCTAAAATATCAACCCATAGGACACATTCATCTTTAAATTATAACCAAGTATATGCTCACATTTCCCTCTATCACTGACCTTTTCAACTTAACTATTGCAGGCTTTATTGCTTTTTCTCTGCTGTGTTCTTAGATATATTTATTTTAATCATTCTAATACTTAGTACTTATGTTCTATTGCTTGGTGATCCATGTTGTTCTTGAGATGAAACTTAAGTTTTGAAAATCAAGGACATGGTATTATGTTTCTTAAGAATCTCTAAAGATTTCTAGGTTAGAACTAGGCTGATAATGTGTGCGCAATAAATATTGATGGGTTTATTAAAATGGCCATGGAGAAGGAATAGATAATAATACATGACAACTCATTTTTAAGATGTTTTTACACACTTGGGAACAAAATTTCAGCTGTCTTTTTAAAAGTTTCAAATGTTAGGAGATAAAAATAGTGTCCCTGAACATAAGTGACAGACAGCTGGCTGATAATGTGATGATGAATCATTTGACATTCTTTTATATTTCTTCCTTCAGAGCTCTTAATAAGAATGTGTGCCATTAGTCAGCAACAAGGAATCCTGCCTAGTTCATGGGTGGATCACAAAAGAAGGAGTAGCAAAACAATATTTATTGTCAGAATAATCAAATGGTAATATTGTCAATTTAGTAAAAGTATAACTCAGTGTAGATGTCTAGGATCCAGAGATGGAACAAAAGAAGGACAAGGTACTATAGCTTTCTATGTTCTGTCTATAAAATGTACTTGTGTGAAAGTAAGACATGCCCTACTCACTACCTGGAATCTTTTCTCCTAGTGCATTTTCACAAAATTGGCTTCTATTTGCCAGTGGGATTGAAGCTTCAAGACCCCTACATTTTTTTTTCTTCCCAGCACTAGCTTTTCAATACTAGCAGAGCTATCAGCCGTGTGAGCTGAGATAACCACTCCATGCTGAAAGGCTTCTGCATTGCTGGAACAGCTCTCAGGATATGGATTTTTTTTAACTTTGTCAAAGCAAGGCTAATGTCTATAGTGATTTTTACAATAATGGACATTCCTACAAAAACAGATGTGCTCATACTTGTCAATTTCCTTTATGAATTTATGAAAATATATTTTATGAGGTATGTAATTTCCTAAATTTTACAACTTGAAAATGAAAATATACCTTACGTTACAGGTTAACTCCATATTGTATCATGTTTGTAAACTTAGTTTTAATACTAAACTCATTCCTTCTTTACCATTCCTCTGATCCTCTGCTTCCTTATTCAAATGTTTAAACATCATATGTTTTTTATCGTGATTTTTGATACTATGCTTTTTTATCCTCGTTAATATCATTGTTTAACATGATAATATTTAATTTTATATTTGAAATTTGATGAGTGTTTTTAAACTCATAATGCTTAAAATTTAAAGGTCTTTTATTATCAGGATTCCACATGGAAGACACACATTTTGGAACTATCACAGTAATAGCTATCATAGTAACACAACAACTGACTACAGTGTTTACAGTGATATATTCCTACTATTAAATGGAGGGACAGTTTTTAGAATGGGTACCCATGAGGACTTGTCCTATTACACATCTAGAACACCCTAATTGAAATTGCACTGACCATAAGCAGAAATGAGATACTTACCAAAATGATGAAAATCCTTAATAATGCTCGGGAGTCCTGCTTACAAACGAATAGATGGCATGTAATTAGAAACAAATGGTTGATGCAGATTAGATTGCTAGGAAAATAGAACACAAAGTTCATGTTTGGAAGATTATAACTAGCATAAAACTTTTATATTTTTTCTTGCTTTAAGTTAAAACAGACTACATCCTGTGAAAGATTTTACATTTTTCAGAAATACATTAAATACATGGTCCTATTTAATCTTCTAAAAAATGTTATGCTTAGCAAGCAGCAATTTCACGATGGTCAAATTCCTAATATGAGAGAAGTAGAAATACGAAAAATAGGTCACTCTGATACTTATGTTTTCATTTTGCTTAATGTAAGTTTGTATATTTCAATATAACATTAATAGATATAGTGTCCCTTCACAGTTCTAAAGTAGTAAGCAAAATAAATTAATTTTACTCATGCAATTAAAACCAATTTCAAAGAATACTGAGGTAGTACACTGTTACGGGGATTAGTATGACTCACTAATGCAGTTGAAAGGTAGTGGCTCCTAATCCAGTATATGAATCATGGAGATGAGAGAAATGGTTAGATAAAGAAATATTTAAAAGTAGAATCTCCCAAAATGATTTTAAAAGTAAGAAAAAAATAGAGTCTCGTTTGGGATCTATTGTAGAGATATCAACTTGGCAACTTGTCAGCATAAAGACAGTAAAATGAAAGCTGCGAGTATTAAGCATATTCACCAAGGGGAGTGTTTAGAATGAGAAGAAAAGGTAAACAAGGAAAGTACATTAAGACTTTTTAAGATGAGGAGAACAGGAATTAAGTACATAGTAAGGATAATTGGAACTTTCAGAGGAAAAGAATAAATGTATTTACACAGATATTTGGTAGAAAGTATTTCAGTGAAGAAAGATCAATGATCGATATAACAAGTACCTACAAACTATATGCAGAGACTAAAAAAAAATTATACAATGGATTGTATTTCCAGGTGCTAATTGCAAACTTAGTAACTAAATGTGGAAGATTGAATAAAAAGTAAACCCATAGAATTAGAAAGCATGTGTGCAAGTAGAGATTTCTGAAAATTTTTGAGGAAAAGGAAAGATCACAGGTGCTAGAGGGAGACTAACATCAAAATAAGATGGATAATTGGCAGAAAGAAATATGCTATTTCATTGAAATTATGGTTATGAGGGACAAAAAAGGTTCGGATATTAGTGAGAAAAATTAAAATAAATTAACGTCAGGTCTGACAAGCTGGAATGACAAGTAATGCCAAGCGTAGGAGAAGAGATTAAGCAGTAATACCTGTGTTGTTACAGGACCGAGAAAGAGAAGAATCAGTATGTTGATGGGTGCAGCACACCAACATGGCACAAGTATACATATGTAACAAACCTGCACATTATGCACCTGTACCCTAGAACTTAAAGTATAATAATAATAATAATAATAATAATAAAAAAATTAAATTTACACAAAAAAGAAGTTGATATACATTTTTAATTTCACATGAAGATATAATGCTATTTATTAAGAGTTTTGGGGGTGTTGAGAGAAAACTTGGTTTTAAAGATAATGGAACTTGAAGTGCTAATTATTTATAAATAGAGACAATTGACTGTAAGAATTATAGAGGTTGAGGTATAATTTTGATTAATATTTACTGTACGACCAGTATGCCAAACACTGCTCAAACCCCTGAAGTGATACAATGATACACAGCATAGAGAGAAGTGTCTCTGACCTTCATAACTACATAAATCATGTCCAAGAATGTACATAAAGAAAGATATATGCTGTGATCTAGGGATTTAAATGACATTTGGTAGAAAAGAAAGTGACTTTGTGTTTGCATCTGAAAGTCTGCAACTTTAGTGGCAGAAGATGAGGAAAATTTAACTAGGTGAATCTGGAATATTAGAAAAAGATAGTAGGAGAGTAAAAAGGGGATGATTAATAAGTACAAAAATACAGTTAGATAGAATAAATAAGATCTCATATTTGGTAGCATGATGGCATAACTGTAGTTAATGATTTATTGTATGTTTTTAAAATAACTAGAAGAGTGAAATTAGAATGTTCTTAGTACAAAAAAATGGTAAATGCTTAAGGTGATGGATAAACCAATTACCCTGATTTTGTCATTATACCTTCTACGCCTACATCAAAATATCACATATACCCCATACATATATACAACTATTATATATACCCATAGCAGTTATTAACAAAAATACAAAAATAAAAAAGAAGGAACATCATATAAGATAACCCAGAGGTGACTGGCATATGTGATGACCCAGAAGTTCAGCCTGATGCAAGAATAAAGAGAAAGGGAGGGAGGAAACAAAAGTATTTTGGGGCCCTGTTGTGAGGCATGGCAGAACATGCAAGCAAATACAAGTTTTTACAAAGTGTTTCAACTTATGGTTGACTGTATGGACCAATATAAAATCAGTAAGAAACTAGCATTATGGTTTACCATAGTAAGTGGAGTTATTGGACTTGATTAAATTCCACTAGAATTACATTGGTAAAATGATTAAAATGGAAAAAGCCAAAAAGTGAAGAGACTGATCATGGCATTCTGTGGTATTTGAGGTGAGCGATGATAGCCTACATTTTAGAAATGTGGTTATAGAAAAAAGCGATCTTAACATTTTTGACATATCTTCAAGAAAACTTTGTGATTTATTGACTTGGGAGTATATAGTAAGATAGCATCAAGGATGAGTCTAACAAATTGTTAGTTACTAGTCAAAACCTGTTGACACTCTAACTCAGACAGAGAAACAAGACCATATTTTGTAAGGCAATTATGAGTTAAGTTTTGGATCCACTGAGATTGATATTCCATTTGAACACCCAAAAAATTATGGTAAATAATTTTTGGTTGAAACTTTTATTTCCTTGTGATGCATTTTTGCTTTTGTTTGTTTTATTTTTACCCAAACACTATTTTTAAATGGAAAGAGTTTATTGATATTGTTGAAATATTTTATATTTTCCAATTATTATTATTAATATTTTCGAGATGGAGTCTCGCTCTGTTGCCCAGGCTGGAGTGCAGTGGCACAATCTCAGCTCACTGCAACCTCCAGTTCTCAAGTTCAAGTGATTCTCCTGACTCAGCGTCCTGGGTAGCTGGGACTAAAGGCGCTTGCCACCATGCCAAGCTAATTTTTTGTATTTTTAGTAGACAGGGTTTCACTGTGTTAGCCAGGATGGTCCAGTTAAATTTTTAATGTTTTCTGGTATTCTATTAAAAAAAAAATATTCCTTTTCTCTGTTTTACCATTTATATTTTCTATAGAGATATGTCAATAATGAATGCTGTTATATATAGAGAAGTAGGTTATCTAATGTTTCATCTGAAAAGAAAACAACTTTTAACATTTTCAAAATTGTTAATATAATAGGTTATTTCACTGACAGTATCAAATAACTTCGCTTTGAAAGCTAAAGGTATACTTAAAATTCATATTTTTTCCTCTATTTTATCATTCTCTGGGATTTTATATAGCAGCTATTAATGATTTGTTATTTGCTATTTAAAACTAGAATTTCTATTTACATTAAATATCTAACTTATATAATAAATAATATCTACCCAATGCAGTGTTTAAGTTTTTATCCTTGAGATTTTTAAAGTCATAGTTATTTCTTCCAATTTATTATTTTAAGATGAAAATAATAACTCATTACTGAAAATTAAGCAATGTTAACATTAATCATATTTGTATGTATGAACCTTGAACAAATGACATTAAGTTAAAAAAGTAAGACATGAAAGAGATATATTTTATGATGCTGCTTACATAAAATATTGAGAATTGGTAAATACAATAATTTAGTGGTTGCTTTCAATGGCAACATTAGTGTTTGCTGGGTGCTAGAAATCAGGGATGTTTGAAGTGTATATTTATAAAATAAAATATTTTTACTTCAATAACATAATTATCTTTATTTTACATTTCTATTTTTTTTTCAAACTTCTTCAGTTGGCCACTTTTGCTATTTATTAATTCAAATACTGTTTTAATTTTCTATTTTAGTTTTCATTAACTTTTTACCTTTTCCTGAATTATAAGTATTTTGTCATTATCTCATTAATTTTGTTATAGCTTTTATATCATGAATTATATATTTTCAATAATTTTATTGAGAAACAAAAGCTGATATGGAAACAACTTGGAGATTTACCAAATAACTTAAAACAGAACTATTATCAACCTAGCAATTCTATTATTATTGCATGTATACCCCAAAAATGTAAGTTATTCTACCATAAAGACATACATATACATACATATGTTCATTGCAGCACAATTCACAATAGTAAAGACATGGAATCAACCTAGATGCCCATCAGTGATGGACTGGATAAAGAAAATGTGGTACGTATACACCATGGAATACTATGCAGGCATAAAGAAGAACAAAATCATGTCCTTTGCAGCAACATGGATGCTGGAGGACATCATTCTTAGAGAATTAATGCAGGAACAGAAAACTAAATACCACATTTTCTCATTTATAAGTGGGTGCTAAACATTGAGTACTCATGGACACAGAGAAGGAAACAATATACACTAGGTACTTCTTAAGGGCGGAGGATGAGAGGAGTGTGACGTTTGAAAAGCTCCCTATTAGGTACTGTGCTCATTACTTAGGTGATGAAATAATCTATATACCAAACCTTTGTGACATGCAATTTATCCATGTGACAAACCTACATGGGAACTCCCTGGACCTAAAATAAAGGTTGGAGGAGAAAACAAAAAAAAAAGCAGATGTATCATGAGATTGTACTTACTTTTGTTAAGTGTAAACACTTCGTTTTTTAAAAAAAAATTTTTTTACTTTTGTTAAGTGTAAACATAACAAAAGTGTTAATTGTTTACTTTTGTTAAGTGTAAACACTTCTTTGGTAATATTCTTTTGTAGTATTTTTCAACTACACCAAAACTACTGCTTTCTTTCCTTTTTACTAAGGCCACTCACCCCTTTCATACAAAATAGATATTCCCAGATCTGCTTTGTACCTGATAACATCTTTTAGCATATAACTTATCTTTATGTATTACGCTCTCAGATCTTGATGTAGGGGGCTCATTAGTGTTTACAGACTTATCTGATATGTTTTTATTGTAATGATGCATGAAATATTCCAAATTTCAGGCAGTACGATTTACATAATGTTGGAAGATGGGAAACTTTCCTGCTTGGTGATTTCACATTCAAAATATAAAGTTCTACATCATCTATTACCTAATATCAAAATTATACTTATTGAAAATATAATTCCAGAATGGATACATAGAAGGATGTAAATGAGAGTAGTGGGTCAGAGTGATAAAAGAGATTGAGACAATTCTGAATTTTTAAAGTAATCAAAACGTCCCTTTAAAGGTGAAACCTCAATCCAGCTTTAGTTGACTATTCACAGTGGTGGGTGAACAGAAATACTGTATTTTCTTATATTACAACTGATCTTCTGTAACAAAATTTTTTCACTTGAATTTGTATTTGTTGTTATCAGTAACTCCTTTTGACAAACAGATTACCAAATAAAATCACTTATTTCAAAAATTTTGAATGGATTGCCATTGTGTTTATCTCCTAAATGTTTACATGTTGGCAGATGGAGAACTGTGATTTGGTTTGCCTAAAAATCTGAACTCAATACTCATATGATTTTTTTATTATACTTTTGATTATGTATGTTTTCTTATTCTAACAGATATAATTTTGTCATAATTTTGTTGTTGATTTTTAGTAGGAATATCATTTGTAACATGCTTCTTTTCTTAAGACCCATATTGCTTATTCTGTTTCTAGGTTTTACTATGGGAGCTACAAAAGTGTGCTTTAGAAAATGAGATTTTGATATATTTGCAAATTACATTAAATGTGTTCCTGTCAAGGATAGCTAAAAATTCCTGAAAAGATTATTACTTTGGTCACTTGAGTCTTCTAAACACACAAAAAACTTTTAATGTACACACTGAAGATAGATTATTTCCTCTGAAGAACTGTTTTTACAATTGCAATGACTTTTAGTTCTTAAACCTGAGAATTAAAACTACCTAGCTGAACAAAATTAAGGCACTTAAAAAGTAAGCATTATCTCTTACATTATTACAAATAAGCACTAAAATATTATCAAATAAAATAATATTTAAATACACAAATAAGAAACCTCATGATCTGCTAAATCTATTTGTTTATTTACAACAAACTATATAATTTCACTTAAACTAAAATTCCACTAGATATCTCTTAGAATATAGTAATTACAAAGGAGACCATAGAACCCTCAAGAAAATGATGCAAGTTTACCTTAGAGATTTATCTATAGAAGCGTGTGAAAACCCACTATATCTTTTTTCAAAGACTTAAGCTTCTGTTCAAGAGTTATTTTCTATTTAAAGACTATAGTCACCAAGGGAAACCAAAACCTGGTATTAAGAGAAAGCTGTTCTGTGTTGTGTTTACTGCCAGACTGCTGTTCAGAAACATTTTGTCTACCAAAATAAGTAATTTCCTTTCAATAAACCACATCAACTCTAAAGTAGCTCTTTCCATAAGCATTATCTATATTGTTTTCAATATTTTAAAGAAGCATACCACTTGGTTCACTGTTTTCTCTTTATTTATTACTTGGGTCCCCTTCTTTCCTTCAGCCCTCCACCTACATCAATCACCCAATTCCCTATAAACACATAAACTACAAGCCTACCTCAAAAATACTGTGGCTCAGTTTTAAACCACCTCAAAAAAGTGAGTCGCATAAATTTTTTGGTTTCCCAGTACATACAAAAGTTGTTTACACTGTACTGTGTCTGTTAAGTGTGCCACAACATTATATCTAAAACAAACAAGATATATATCTTAATTTTTAGAATACTTTATTACTAAAAGAATGCTAACAATTATCAGAGTCTTTAGCAAGTCAGAATCTTTTTGCTGGTGGAGGGTCTTTGCCTTGATGTCGATAGCTGCTGACTGATCAGGGTAGTGGTTGCTGAGAGCTGGGATATCTGTGGCAATTTCTTTAAGACAAAAGTGAAGTGTGCTATGTCGATTGACTCTCATTTCATGAAAGATTTCTCTGTAGCATGTAATATTCTTTGATGCAATTTTCTCCACAGTAGAACTTTTAAAATTATAGTCAATCCTCTCAATCCCTGTTGCTGCTTTATCAAGTAAGTTTATATATCATTCTCAATACTTCATTGTCATTATCACAATGTTAACTGCATCTTCATAAGGAGTAAATTTCAAGAATCACTTTATCATTCATAAGAAGCAAATATTCATCGATTCTTCAAATATTATCAAGAGACTGGAGCAAGGCAGTCACAACTTCAGGATCCATTTTAATTCCAATTCTCTGCTTATTTTCATTACATCTCCAGTTACTTCCTCCACTGAAGTTCTGAACCATTCAAATTCATCCTTAAGGGTTGAAATTGGCTTCATTCAAGCTCCTGTTCATGTTGATATTTTGACCTCTTTGAATAACAACTGCTCTTAATGGCATCTAGAATGGTGAATACTTCCCAGAAAACCTTCAATTTACTTCGGCCAGATCCATCAGAGGAAGAAGTATCTCTGGTAGCTATAGCCTTAAAAATATATTTCTTAAAAAATGAGACTTGAAAGTTGAAATTACTTCTCATTTCATGGGCTGTAGAATGGATATTATGGTAGCAGCCATGAAAACAAGTTTCTTGTATATCTCTATTAGAGATCTTGTGTGGCGATGTGCATTGCCAATGATCAGGATATTTTGAGAATACTTCTTTCTGAGCAGTAGGTCTCAATAGCAGGCTTAAAATATTCAGTGAACCATGCTATAAATAGATATGCTGTCATCCAGGCTGTACTGTTCCATTTGTAGAGCATATGCTGAGTAGATTTAGCATAATTCTTTAGGGCCTTAGAATTTTCAGAATGGTAAATGAGTATTGGCTTTAACTTAAATTCACCAGCTGGGTATTTACCCACAGGAAAAAACAGTAACACTATATCAAAGGGATACCTACACTCACAAGTTTACTTAGGACTTCACAACAGCAACAGAGAAGACCTGAGAAGAAAGAGACCAATGTAGGAATGATTGGTTGGTGGAGCCATCAGAACATGCAATATTATCTATTAAATGTTCCATCTTGTATGAATGCGGTTTGTGTTGACCCAAAGCAATCACAACAGGAACATCACAAATCACTGATCACAGGCCACCTTAAAACTTACAATAATAATGAAAGGCTTTGAAATATTGTGAGCATGACCAATGTGCAACACAGAGAAATAAATTGTGCACAAGCTGTTAGAAAAACGGTGCGGATAGATTTGCTGGGTGCAAGGTTTCCTCAAACCTTCAATTTGAAAAAAATACATTATCTGTGAAATGCAATAACATGAAGCAGAATAAAATAAGATATGCCCCCCCCAGGTAGATTTTTGGTTTTTTATTCTTTCACACTTTGACTTGTGGTCATCTAATTATATATATGGAAATATGTGTCATTACTCATCTCATAAAAAATGTGACAGTTATTGCGCACATCTTTCCGAATTGATCACTCAAAGCTAGGTTTAATTGCTATCATACATTGGTAATGGTCCAATATATGCTTTGAAATTGTTTTATAAAAGCATTGACCAATTGATATTTTATTATTTTTAGCTTAAAGAGACTGAGTGAAAATAAATACCTTTGAACTTCTCTTCTCATAAACAAGTGTGTTTTTTACTCTTAGGGATGGGTTCCCAGAAATGGAATTGTTGGAACAAAGTGTAAATGTGTTTTTAATTTTTGTAGATGTTACCAGATGGCTTTGTAAGGTTTTTTTAAACAATTCACATCTCTTCTAGCATTGTAGAAGAGTACTTTAAGCCTTCATTCCTGCTGACAGTAGATGTTATCACTCATTTTAATTTTGTCAGACTGATATGTGTAATGTGATATCTCATTCTTACTTTAACTTGCATTTCTCTGACTAGCAGTACATTTCAGCATATTTTCATATGTATGCTGGTCATTTGAATTTGCTATTATGTGACTTGCATTTTCATATTCCTGCCTATTTTTCTATTATTTTGGGGGGTTAGTCCTTTGTATGTAACACATGTTGTCTTTATATTACAAATATTTTTAATTTAAATTAAATTGTTTTTCTGTTAATCTTCATTTCAGTATTACTTTTTCTAAACAAAGTTTGCCTTTTAAATTGCAGGGGTTTTTTTTGTTTTTGTTTTTGTTTTTTAGTTCAGAATATACTTACCTCTCCTAAGATTGTAAATGCACATTCAGGAATATTTTTGTAGGGCTTTTATTTTTTAAAGCATCTATTTTTCTATTCTAAGATATATGCCCAGGTTTATAC
This sequence comes from Mandrillus leucophaeus, assembly GCF_000951045.1. Lineage (NCBI taxonomy): Eukaryota > Metazoa > Chordata > Mammalia > Primates > Cercopithecidae > Mandrillus > Mandrillus leucophaeus. The sequence goes on from NW_012106753.1 coordinate 470,413, forward strand.
TATCAACTTTATTTTACAAATTTACTTATCTTGCACCTCTTGCAATCGGCGTTACTACCTTTTAAAATATTTGGTCAAATTATCTGGTCCTGGAGATAACATTTTTGGAGAGAATTTTAGTTACAGATTCTATTTCCTTAGTAAGAGTGCTTTACAGTTTTATGTTTCATACTGAATAAGTTAATATAGTACATACTTCTCTAGGAAATAATGCCTTTTTACTAAGTTGTCTTATTTATACGTGTAGTTTTTTTGTAGTATTCCTTTTTAAATATTTACAATTCATAATTATATTATCTGTTTTATTCTTAGTATTAGTAATTTGTGTCTTGTCTCTTTTATCTTTGTTAGTCTTCTTAAAGACTTATTAGTTTTACTGAGTTTTTCAAAGAACCGCCTTTCTGTTTAATTTTTATTTTCTGATTTTTTTTTCTATTTTCATTTTTATGATTTTCTTCATTCTGCTTGATCTGGGTTTAGTTTGCTCTTTTTTTCTAGTTTCTTAAGTTGGAAACTTAATTATTTAATATAAATTTTTGTAATATAAACATATAATGAAGTAAATGTTTTTCTCAATAATACTGTAGTTATAAAACACAAATCTGGCAATTTAAATATTTATTTTCACTCACTGTTCTTTTTAAATTTATTCAAAACTTCTTCTTGGACCAACAGTTTATTAAGAAGTGTGGATTGTTTGGTCTGTCATTAATTTTGACTTAGTAATTATCAATCAAATATCAATAAACCTTTGTGTAGAGCTTTTTGTGTGGGTATAAATTTTCAACTCATTTAGGTAAATATGAGGAGCACAATTCCTTCATCATATGATATGACTATGTTAAGCTTTGTAAGAAACTTTCAAACTGTCTTCCAAAGTGGTTGTTCCATTTTGCATTCCTACCAGTAATTAAAGAGTTCCTGTTGCTCGCTCGGTGTCTTCTTAAGCATTTGAAATTGCTAGTGTTTTGGGGTTTAGGTGTAGATAGAGTAAAATTTTTGTTTCAATTTG
>NW_012106753.1:471801-474187 GCF_000951045.1 Mandrillus leucophaeus
AATTTTTTTTTTAAAAGGTAAAAAATCTGTGCCTAAATTCTTTTTTAAAAATGTGTACAATTATTAGTTTTTTATGAAAGGAATGTATTTTTCTCCATTAAATAGCTCTTTGTTCTTTTGTCAAATATCAGTTTATTCTGTTTCTTTAGATCTATTTCTGGGCTCTGTTTGCTGTTTCCATTGTTCTGATTGTTTGCTATTTCTGCCCATTATCACATTTTATAGATTATTGTAGCTATACAGTAAGTCTGGATATCAGGCACTCCAACTTGAATTTCTTAAATAGTGTGTTAGTTATTTTGGGTCATTTGACTTTTCATACAAGTTTCAGAATCTTTTCTATCTGTTTTTAATTTTTTATATCCACTATGTAAGTACTTGGGATTTTGATTGGAATTGTTTTAAATCAATTTATCAATTGAGGAAAATGAACAGTCTTAAGTTTTTCTACGCACGAGTTCAAAAAATCTCTCCAGTGATTTAAATCAAGTTTGATTTCTTTCATCAGAGTTTTGTAGTTTTTATCATTTAGATATTGTCCATATTTTTGTTAGATTTATACCCAAATCACTCTCTTGTTTCTTCTTTTTCTTTGTATGGGGAAAGAGTAGGGAAGGTGACGCTAACGTAAATAGTGCTTATTTTTAATTTCAACTTTAAGTTGCTCCTTGCTGGTATAGAAGAAATCACTTGACTTATTGATATTAAACTTGTATCTGCAATCTTGCTACAGTTGCTTACTTTTAATTACTTTATTTTAATTGATAAATAAGGTTGAATATATCTATCATATAAAACATTGTGTTTTGAAATATGTGTACATTGCGGAATCGCTACATAGAGTTTATTAACATATGAATTACCTCACATTCTTTCCTTTTTTTTGTGGTGAGAACACTTAAAATCCACTCTCAGTGATTTTTAAGAATACAATACATTGTTTTTAATTACAGTCATCGCATTGCACAATAGACTTCTTGAACTTATTTCTCCAATCTGATTGAAATTTTGTATCATTTGGCCAAGATCTCCTCAACCATACTCCCTCCCACAACCCCAGCCTCTGGTGGCCACCATTCAGTTTTGTGGTACTATGAGTTAATATTTTTAGGTTCCACATATAAGTGAGGTCATGCAGCATTTGTCTTTCTGTGTCTGGTTTATTTCACTTAACATTATGCACATAATGGCCTATGGATTCATCTAGGTTAAGGACAGGATTTTTTTTCTTTTTAGAGGTTGAATAGTATTTCATTTTGTGTGTGTGTGTGTGTGCCAGTGATATATATAAATCCAATGTGATGTAGGATTTTTCTTCTTAGCCACTTTGCAAACCAGCACTTCTGGCCAGCAACCCCCTGCCCAGGTCCCGCTCAGCCATAGTGGCATGCCCAAACTCAACTGTGTTACAGCTTGTACCCTACCCACGTTCAGCGGTTTCTGAGCTCTTATACCATACCCAAGAAGAAAGAGGATACGCTGGACAATGAGTGGTGAGAAGGGCAGAGAATATAAATCCCAAGTTCATTTTCTTTATTCATTTATCCATTGATGAACACAGTTTGATTTTATACCTTGACTTTTGTGAATAATACTTCAATGAACATTGGTGTGCAGTTCATTCTTTGACACGCTGATTTCATTTCCTTTGGATAGATATCCAGGGGTGAGATTATTGGATCATAGGGTGACACTTTTTATTTTTTTGAGGAATCTTTATGCTGTTTTCCATAATGGCAGTATTAATTCATATTCCTACCAACAATGTATAGACTTCCCTTTTCTTTACGTGCTCACCAACACTTATCATTTTGATAATAATCCTTCTAACAGGTTTGAGGTGATATCTCATTCTTTTTTTATATTTCCCTGAGGGTTAGTGATGTTGAGTTTTTTTTTTCATATACTTGTTGGCTATTTGTGATTCTTATTTTTAGAAATGTTTAATTAGGTACTTCGCTCACTTTTAAATTAGGTTATTTGTTTTCTTACTACTGAGTTGTTTAATTTTTTATATGGCTTACTTATTAACCACTTACGATATGCATGGTTGGCAAATATCCCATTTCCTAGATGTCTCTTTACTCTGTTGATTTTTTTTTCTTTTCTTTTCTTTTTTTTTTTTTTTGACTGTGATTTAGGGTTTTTCTTCTCAGCCACTTTGCAAGCCGGGGACTTCTGGCCAGCAACCCCTTGCCTAGGCCCCACTCAGCCACATTGGTGTGCCCAAGCTCACCTGTATTATAGCTTATACTCATGTTCGGTGGTTTCTGAGCTCTTATACCATGTCCAAGAAGAATGAGGATATGCTGGACATTGAGTGGTGAGGTGTGTAGAGAAGAATTATATTGAGTAATGAAAAAACTTTCAGTGAAGAGAGAACGTG
>NW_012106753.1:474237-500796 GCF_000951045.1 Mandrillus leucophaeus
AGTGATTTTTAAGAATACAATACATTGTTTTTAATTACAGTCATCGCATTGCACAATAGACTTCTTGAACTTATTTCTCCAATCTGATTGAAATTTTGTATCATTTGGCCAAGATCTCCTCAACCATACTCCCTCCCACAACCCCAGCCTCTGGTGGCCACCATTCAGTTTTGTGGTACTATGAGTTAATATTTTTAGGTTCCACATATAAGTGAGGTCATGCAGCATTTGTCTTTCTGTGTCTGGTTTATTTCACTTAACATTATGCACATAATGGCCTATGGATTCATCTAGGTTAAGGACAGGATTTTTTTTCTTTTTAGAGGTTGAATAGTATTTCATTTTGTGTGTGTGTGTGTGTGCCAGTGATATATATAAATCCAATGTGATGTAGGATTTTTCTTCTTAGCCACTTTGCAAACCAGCACTTCTGGCCAGCAACCCCCTGCCCAGGTCCCGCTCAGCCATAGTGGCATGCCCAAACTCAACTGTGTTACAGCTTGTACCCTACCCACGTTCAGCGGTTTCTGAGCTCTTATACCATACCCAAGAAGAAAGAGGATACGCTGGACAATGAGTGGTGAGAAGGGCAGAGAATATAAATCCCAAGTTCATTTTCTTTATTCATTTATCCATTGATGAACACAGTTTGATTTTATACCTTGACTTTTGTGAATAATACTTCAATGAACATTGGTGTGCAGTTCATTCTTTGACACGCTGATTTCATTTCCTTTGGATAGATATCCAGGGGTGAGATTATTGGATCATAGGGTGACACTTTTTATTTTTTTGAGGAATCTTTATGCTGTTTTCCATAATGGCAGTATTAATTCATATTCCTACCAACAATGTATAGACTTCCCTTTTCTTTACGTGCTCACCAACACTTATCATTTTGATAATAATCCTTCTAACAGGTTTGAGGTGATATCTCATTCTTTTTTTATATTTCCCTGAGGGTTAGTGATGTTGAGTTTTTTTTTTCATATACTTGTTGGCTATTTGTGATTCTTATTTTTAGAAATGTTTAATTAGGTACTTCGCTCACTTTTAAATTAGGTTATTTGTTTTCTTACTACTGAGTTGTTTAATTTTTTATATGGCTTACTTATTAACCACTTACGATATGCATGGTTGGCAAATATCCCATTTCCTAGATGTCTCTTTACTCTGTTGATTTTTTTTTCTTTTCTTTTCTTTTTTTTTTTTTTTGACTGTGATTTAGGGTTTTTCTTCTCAGCCACTTTGCAAGCCGGGGACTTCTGGCCAGCAACCCCTTGCCTAGGCCCCACTCAGCCACATTGGTGTGCCCAAGCTCACCTGTATTATAGCTTATACTCATGTTCGGTGGTTTCTGAGCTCTTATACCATGTCCAAGAAGAATGAGGATATGCTGGACATTGAGTGGTGAGGTGTGTAGAGAAGAATTATATTGAGTAATGAAAAAACTTTCAGTGAAGAGAGAACGTGACGGTGGTCCCTGTACTCAGAGGTGGGAAATACCCCTCATGTGGCTGGGTCTGAGGCCTTCTATGGACTCAGAATGGGGAGTGTATGCTGATAGGTTTGTGAGTGTGCAAAAAAGGTTAAAGGAAGACACCATTCAAAGGTGGGCACAACAGTGTAGAAAACCAATTAGGAAAGGGTAGGTATATGTAAACTAGGTGAAGTGTGGGGATCAGTCAAGGGAAAACATGCCAAACAGGAAGACATGTTCTCACTCTTGTCTGAGGATTTAACTTTTAGCTTGGTTTTAAGGCTTTAAGCTGTCTTTGGCTTAGAGGTGAGGTTTCATCAGGGACCTGTCCCTATCTGCCCAGGCATTTGGTTACCTCCTGCAACTATCAGCTGTGCAACAGCTTTTCACTTGATGTAATCCTATTTGTCTGTTTTTTGCCTTTCTTGCCTAGATTTTTAGGGACATAGCCAAAAAATTATTGCCCAGAACAATGACATGGGACCCTTCTCCTAGTTTTTCTCTTACTGGTTTTAAAGTTTTGGAACTTACATGTAAGTCTTTAATTCATTTTGAGTTGATTTTTGCATATGGTGTTAGTCGAAGGTCTAATATTATTCTTCTGTACATCAATATCAAGTTTCCCATTACCATTTATTAAACAGACTGTAATTTCCTCATTGTGTGTTCTTGATTTATGTCAAAAATTAATTGACCACAAATGCACAGATTTACTTGTGGGTTCTCTATTTTGTTCCATTTGTCTATGTGTCTGTATGCACATTTAATTACTAAAACTTTGTGTTATGTTTCAAAATCAGGTAGTCTGACGTCTCCACCTTTTTTCTTTTTGCTTAAGATTGCTTTGGTTTGGGGGTCTTTATGGATCCATACAAATTTTAGGATTGTTCTTATTTCTGTGAAAAATGTCATTGGAATTTTCGTGGGGATTATGTTGAATATCGGAATCATTTTGAATAGTATGGACATTACAACAATAACGTAGGTAATTCCTCCAATCCATGAACATGTGATAACTTTCATATTGTTTGTAACTTCTTTGATTTTTTTCACCAGTTTTAAAGTTTTCAGGGTACAGAACTTTTGCCTCATTGGTTAAATATTTTCCTATGTATTTTTTGTAGTTATTGTAAATAGAATTGTTTTACTTATTTCTTTTTGATATAGTTCATTGCTAGAGTGTGGAAACACTAGTAATTTTTTAATTATTTATTTTGTATCCAGTACTTTACTGAATTAGTTTATTAGCTATAGCAGTTTGCCAGGAATCTTTAGGGCCTTCTGTACATAAGATCATATTGTCTGCAAACAAGGACACTTTAACTTTCTCCTTCTAAATTTGGATTTTTTTTTTTTTCTTTTTCTTGCTAAATTGTTCTGGCAAAAACTTCTAGTAGTATGTTAAACACAAGTGGTGAGAGTAAGCACTTTGTCTTGTTCCTAAACATATAGAAAAAGTTTTTGACTTTTCACTATTTACTATAACGTTAGTTGTGATTTTTGTCACATATGACCTTTATTGTGTTGATATACCTTCCTTTATACATAAATTGTTGAAAGTTTTTGTTATAAAAGAATGTTGAATTTTGTCAAATGCCTTTTCTGCAAATATTGACATGCTTATATAGTTTTTGTTCTTAATGCTGTTAATGTTGTCTATCACATTTATATATTTGAGTGTGTTGAACTATTTTTGTATCCCTGGAATAAATCTCACTTTATCATGGTGAATGTTCCTTCTGATTAATTTTAATTAGCTAGTTTTTTTTTTTTTTTTTTTTTTTTTTTGAAGATTTCTGCATGGGTGTTCATCAAGAAAATTGGTCTGTAATTTTCCGTTCTGGTAGTGACCTTGTCTATCTTTAGTATCCGGGTAAAACTGGCCTGGTAAAACGAGATGGAAGCATTGGTATGGATTGGTATTAATTCATTAAATGTTTGGTAGAAATCAGCAGTGAAGTCATTAGGTCCTGGGCATTTTTTCATAGCAGACTTTTTATTACTGATTCAATTTCCCTAGTCGTTAATGGTCTATTCAGGTTTTCTATTTCTCATAATTCAGTCTTAGAAGGTTGTATGTATTTAGAAACTCACCCATCTCTTCAAGGTTATACATTTTTGGGGGGTTTAATTATTCATCCTAGTCTCATAACCCTTTGTATTTCTATAGTATCGATTGCAATGTACCTTCTCTTTTTCCGATTTTAATTACCTGAGTTTTCTCTTTTTTTCTCTGTCTACCTAGAAATTTGTGTATTTTATCTTTTCAGAAAACCAACTCCCTTTTTAAAACTGTTTTCCAGTCTCTGTTTTATTTCTGCTCTGATATTTGTTGTTTTATTCTTTTTATTTTCTTCGGTCTTAGTTTGTTCTTTTTCTAATTCCTTGAGGTGTAACAGCTTGTTTATTTGAAATTTTTCTTCCTTATTCATATAGGCATATATTGCTAAAAATTTCCCTCCGGATCTGCTTTTGTTGTGTTTTTAAAATTTTGGTATACTGTATGTTCATGTTTATTATAGTATTCTTAAAATTTGTTTTTAAATTTCCTCTTTGCCCCATTGGTTGTTTAGAAGCATGGTGTTCAATTTAACATGTATTTTCAGATTTTCCAAAATTCTTCCTCATATTGATTTCTAGGTTCATACCATTATGGTCCAAAAAGACACTCGATTTGATTTCAATATTCTTAAATATGTTAAGACTTGTTTTGTGGACTAATATATGATCTATTGTGGAGAATGCTGTCTCCGTGCTTGAGAAGAATGTATATTCTGCTGCTTTGGGATGGAATGTCCTGTATGTCTCTAAGGTTTATTTTGTATCAAGTGTTGTTTATATCCAATGTGTTTGTATTGATTTTCTGTCTCAATACTCTGTTCATTGCTAAAAGTGGGTTATTGAAGTCCCTTAACAATATTGTAGTATCTTCTATCTCTCCCTTCCAATCTACTACTATTTTACATATTTCAGTGTTTCAATATTGGATACACATATATTTACCATTCCTTCTTGGCTAATTGATTTATCTTTATATAATGACCTTCTTTGTCTTAAAGTCTTCTTTTCTGATGATGTTTTGTTTCCCTTGGTTCCTGGGATATCTTTTTCTATTCTTTCACTTTCACTCTATATGTATCCATAGAAGTGAAGTGAGTCTCTTGCAAGAATTATGTAGTTGGGTCTTGTTTCTTTATCCATTCAGCCACTCTATGTCTTTTGATTAAAGAATGTAATTATTTAGATTTAAAGTTATTGTTTACTTACTTCTGCTATTTTTAATTGTTTTCTGTTGTTTTATAAATCCTTTCTTCTTTTCTTCCTTTTGCTATTTGCCTTAGTGATTAGATTACTTTCTTTAGTAGTATACTTTTATCCTTTACTTGTTCTCTATTGTGTATGTTACTGAGGCTTACAAAAATATCTCATAATTATGACATACATTTTTAAGCTCATAAATTCATGTCATTTGGATGAAATATACTACATTTTTCTCCAACCCCTACCCACGTTTTAAATTATTGATGTCACAGTTACATCTTTTTATACTGTGTGTCCCTTGTAAAATTATTGTAGGTATTATTATTGTAATAGTGTTGTCTTTTAAACTTTATTCTAAATTTACAAGTGATTTACACATTATCATTACAATGTTAGAGTTTTCAAATTTTACTATATACTCACTTTTACCATCTAATTGTTTCTTTTTTAAATGTAGGTCCATGTTTCTGACCCATTTCATTCTCCATGTTTTGGAAGAAGTTATTTAAACTTTTCTTTCAAGGCAGGTGTCCTGGTGGCAAATTTTTGTTTGTCGAGAAAGTCCTTAATGCTTTTTTTCAATTTTGAAGAATAATTCTACTGAATAAAAAAATATAAGCTGGTGTTTCATTTTGTTTTTCTTTCAACACTTTAAAATGTCACTCTACACTTTTGCTAAAATTGTTTCTGGAGAAGTGCAGTGTAATTCTTATCATCGTTTCCCTGGAGGTAAAGTGTTCTTCATTTCAGGCTGCTTTAAAGATTTTATGTTTGTCTCTGGTTTCCTATACTTTAAATATAATATATCCAGGTATAGATTTTTTAGTATTCATCTTGGTTGCTCTTCTCTGAGCTTCCGTAATCTGTAGTTTAGTGTCTGTCCTTAATATTTTTAAAAACCTCAGCCATTATTACTTCAAATTATTCTTCTGTTCCTTTTGCTCTTTCTTCTTCTTTTATTACAATTATGCATATGTTACATATTTTATAATTATCTTATGGTTTTTGAAAATCCTGTTTTAGTTTTAATAGATTTTTCCTTGTATCTTAGTTACAAATCAATGGTTTATCTTCAAGCTCATTGATTTTTTTCTTTGGCTGTGTGCAGTCTCTGATAAGCCCATATAGGATATCCTTCATTTCTGTTACTATGTTTTTTATTTTTAGCATTTCCTTTTGATTTTTCTTTGTTTCCATATCTCTGCTTATGCTACGCATATGTTTGTACATGTTGTCTACTTTTTTCATCATAGCACTTAAAATATTTATCATAGTTATTTTAAATTTCCTTTGTGATAATTTCAAAATCTTTGTCTTACCCTGTTTCTGATGTTTGCTTCCTCTCTTCAGGCAGAGTTGGTGTGTTATCTTTAGCACATTTTTTGGTAGAAAGCCAGACAAAATTATCGCATAATAGGAATTAAGGTAGACAGGTATTTAGTGTGACGTTTTATGTTGTTTTGGCAAGGAATTAGGCTGTGTTTACTGCTTTCTGTAGCTATGATGTCAGTGGCTAAAATTTTTTCTAGTGATCTCGTTTTGTCTCCCTACTTATGTTTGGATTTGTCAAGACATATCTTAAATGGATTAAGGCTTGCAGTTCTTTTAGCTGTAATCTCCTGTTACTATACAGCAACCCTATTGATGTGGTCGTAAGCTGTGTGACAGTGGGAGGTGTACCGTACACCTAGGTATTAGGTCTTTTGGTAATTAGGTAATTGTCTTTTAGTAATGTTTAGTTGGCTATTCCTCTTCCCCAACATCGGCAGTTAAAAGGGGGTTACAGCTGGTGTTTAATTTACATGTATTTTCAGATTTTCCAAAATTCTTCCTGATATTGATTACTAGATTCATCCCATTATGGTCCAAAAAGATACTCGATTTGATTTCAATATTCTTAAATATGTTAAGACTGCTTCTGATGCTTGTTTCCTCTCTTCAGACAGATTCCTCTCTTCAGAAGATTCCCTTCAGGGAAGGGAATATCTCTTCTCCCAGATAGGTTAGTCTTTGGTAATCCCCCAGTCTGCTATGATATACAGTTTTACCTAAAAACGAGCCTTGTTAAGGACAACAGGGAGCTCTGAGAGTACTTCCAAGTGGTTACTTTTCCCTCCCCCAGCCCACAGAAAGAGGAAAATATTTTCTTCAACAGTTACCCTGAGAACTCGGTAGGTTTCTGGAAGTAATACTCCCAATGGTGTGTCTTCTTGCCCCTTCAGAGCTTTTAACTGTCAAGGTAGTTTACACTGAGCTTTTGCAATTAATAAATTACAGTTTCAAGTGCTCTTACCAATACTGGTTCCAGCTGTGGGCTTCTGCTTCTGGGCTTCTGCTGTGAATAACCTATTAATTTCTGTATCTGTCTGTCTGACTCAACAGGTTTTAGGACAGCAGTTTGCCCTGCAACTTTGTCTCATGGATCTAAAGATAACAATTTTTATTTTGCTTTGCTTTTATTTTCCTTGTTGTGAAAGTGGGAGCAATGGCTTCCAATGCTCTTATGTGTTAGACTAGAAACTGAAAGGCCCTGGCTGTGTGTGTGTGTTTGTTAAAAAGAAAGGTTTTCTTTCTGCTTCAATATTCTCTGTAATTATCATTTGTGAATTAAGCAAATTTATGGCAGAAAAATTACTTTGTTTTTAGATTAATAACTTCTCTGCTTATTGTTTTTCTCTAATGATTTTAGTATAGTTTCATTCTCTTGGAAAAATGTCTAGCTACACTAATTAATACATTTATTTAACCATTTGTAGTTCATTCCTGAATTATTTTTGTAGAAATGTTACATAGAAACATCTTTAGTATGGAATATTTCTAAAAGAAGGATCATAAATCATTTCTGAAACTTACCTACTGGTTGTATAACAATACAATATATGACATAATCTAAATCAGGGGTTTGCAAACTATGAACTATAAACTGAATCTCGCACATCAGTTGTTTTCATGAAGAAAATGTTCTTCTAATACAGCCAACTTATTTGTTTACATATTGCCTATAGCTGCTTCTGCATTATGGTGTTAGAATTGAATATTTGTGACTGAAATTGAATGTTCCCAAAAGCCTAAATTATTTACTGTCTTCATGTTTAAAGACAGAATCTGTTTGTCCCTTAAATAAATAATAATCATCACTAAGCACATAAAGGTTGCTAAAAGAATTAAACTGAAATTAAAAGTATATTGTTTTAAGCTTGAGTTGTCACTTCAAACTTTGTTATATCAGTATTTTTAACATTCCTTAGAACACAGATTGTGCACATTTAAAAAGCTATAGTAGAGCAAACTAGTTATAAAAAAACTTAAAAATATTACCAATTCAAAATAAAATGTTATATAACATGAAGAATTTTATAAATGTTGACATTCTCAAAGTGTAAATATTTTGTAATTGTCAGAAATTTAGCTACAGTTTCTTCTCTCATTTACATCTGCCAAATTTGCTAAAAATGAATAATCTATTGGTTTATGGTTTATATCACAGATGTTGAAATTTATTTTTTATAGAATGATTATTTTTCTAGCTTTTGGCACCGTTAGTTTTGTAAAACTAACTGAGCTTTAATGTGACAGCACTTGAAACTTGTCATAGGAAGGTTAAAATCTTAGTTACCATGGCATACAGCATTTCTCATGTGTTTAGCATATTCCTAGTTTTGATGTCAGATACAAGAAAAACAAGGAAACCGACTAAAACTAGAGCTCCCAAAAAGAAATAGAAAATTACATGTTGACTCCACATTTTGAAAATATTCCAAATAGACATTCATTTAAACTCTTGCACCCAAATTTTTAATAATACATCAATATTTACTTTAAAATGAAATGAAAAGATAATTCTTTAAGATAGTTCATTCATTTAGTATTTGCCAAATATTTTCTAAAGGCTGAGATTATCTAAGACGACAGTAAGTCACAGATTGTTAAAAAATGTATACTTGGTATAGAAATACTTACAAAATCAGTATAACTAAAAGTAAAATAAATCATTCTATATTTCAAAATATAATATAACAATTCAAAAAATAAATACATTGCTTGGGATAATTTTTAAAAAGTATCAGAAAGAACCCATTTGATTTATGCACTGAAGAAAAATTTTGGGGTAATATGACCAAGATTCGAAAAGTATTGCCTTTTATTCCCCATTGTATTTTAGTTATTAATTTTAGTAATGTATGGGATATTGGGGGAGTACATCATAAACATGTACAATACTTAAAATGAAAACTCTTTAAAATTAAATATATTTGATTCTTAAAATTAAGATAAATTAGAAATAAATTCTTTAAAAATTCAGTCTGAAATAATATGATGAAAATAAGATAAAATCTATCTTCTGTGTGCTTTGTAACAAAATTCAAATATATTATTATCCACAGATAACTTTAAAGATAACTCAAAAAACTAGAATTTTTGCGATTATTGGAGCATCTAAATTACTAACATTTAGTATTGAAATGCCAGTTTTTAAAATGTATTGTTTCCTCAAAACATATTTAAATTTATTGAATATTTATTTGCACACTTAGCAAAACAAAAATATTGAATGCGCTAATACATTTTAAATAGAATTGTCCCTTTTTTCGTTTAATTTATTATTTTGCCTATTGGCTATTTGGAAGTGTATTAAAATGTTTTCTAGTGAGCTATTTGTAATTGATTTCTAGGTAAATTCTATTGTAAAATACCCAAAACACAGCTACAAAAATGTTTATGGTTGCATTATTTAGAATAGTCTCAAAGTATAATCAATGCAAATATTTAACAACAATAAAATGTATCAATCAACTGTGGTATAATCATGAATGTATTTCTGTAAAGAAGCATTTCTCAACAGTTGATATTTTTGGCTGAATAATTTTTGTTGTAGGAGGCTGTCCAGTGTATTGTAGTATTTTTCTACCTACTAGATGACAGTTGCATTACCTTCCCAATTGTTAAAACCTGAAATATGTCCAAACATTGTCAAATATTTATAGGAATCAAAATCCCCTTCAATTAAGAACCACTGCTATATGACAACCAAGTAAAGTAATTAAATATATGAAAAACAATGGAGATAATTTTTATAAGTAAATAAAATGTTGAACAAAAGAAATGAGGCACAGTAGATAACACAGTATGTAATTCTACTTATGGTAAGCCTAAAAGCAGTGACATTAATCTATCAACTACAGTCAAGGTCTGGTGTATTACCCTGGTGATCGGGGCATGCTGCTACTTGAAGGGACATGAGTGGACTATTATGGAGTAGGTAATACTGTGCCTGTTTTGTCCCCCAGTTCCTGATTTCATGAGTGTGTTCATTTCCAGAAAATTGAGGTATAATCTATACTTGTTATTTGTGTATTTTTCCTTTATATATTTTCTTTAAAAATACTTCAAAAATATAAAAAGGAATTAAAATTAAATTAAATTAAAATGTCTCTGAACTAATTATGGAAAACAGTTTAAGCTGCCTTCTATCCAGCTTTCATCATTTTTCTTAATAGCATATTTGAGAAGCTTTGCTTCATGATCAAACATTGCTACTCACTGGATTTGGAAAAGAAGTTTTCAGATCTACTTGTACTCTTCCTAGGTTTGGGAATTGAAATCTCAGTTGTTTTCCATTGCTTATCTTAAACACAATGTGTGTGTGGGTATATATATACGTATACACACACACTGTATATAAACTGTATGCCTGTGTGTATATGTGTGTGTGTATATATATATACACACTGTATATAAACTATGTGCGTTATATAGACTGTATATAAACTGTATATAAATTGAATAGTATCTGGGATATTCAATTAAAATTACATAAAATCACATAAATGGACAGGATGTGAATGGCTACTATTTACAGACAAATCAAGGTACTTGGCTATTTTGTAAAGACACAAAAAAAATTGATATGAGAAGCATGTTTTAATAAGCAGAGCCTCATCAGCTAACCTTGACAATGTATGACAGATCACCAAATTTACCAGTGATTCCATGTGTAAGAATCTGCATGTTGGACAACATCAATAATAATACAGAACTTGCTCCATACTTATTTTAGAGCACAGTTCTATTAAATCTTTCCACATAATTTGTTTTATTAAAAATGTTTTGCAAATGTCATAGTAAATTGGTCAGTAAAAAAGGAAATAATTTTTATCATACAGAAATATATATCATGACTTTTAAAATTAATTTTATAACATTCAGTTTGATTTTAATGACATTGAATTATTCAACTTTTTAGTTTCATCATAGGAGAGGAGTACTTGGATCTTTATGCAGATTCCCTTGAAGTAAAGCTTTTATTTATTTTCATTTTTTAAAAATCTCACAAGGTATGCATGTTTGGTGGTTGATTTTAGTTTTAAAGAGTAGGATAAATTATTTTCAGTGACTTTTTTCAAACCAGGTCAAATAATAGATTTTATATTGTTCATTTGTGTTTCCATATTTTCTGCTTTCAAAATTGTTTTATTTTTATTATTTTTGTAAATGTTAACACTCAATTAGAATAAGATAACTTTCAATGTTTTACTTTCTGTCTTTTGTTTCTACTAACAAGAACTGCTAGCTAGCTTTCTGAAATTTAAATATCATTTCTGGCTATTACCTATAAGGTCTTTGGCTATTTGCTGTTAGCATTATGAACAGTTTGAGTTCATCTGTGCATTTTTGACAAATTCTTTTTCTTTTAAAATCTTCTATTAAAATCTAAGCTTAAAACAAACTACTGAATTTAAAGTATCATATATGCATGTATAATTATGTATATTCTGTATGTATATATTAATTTCCGACTGCTGTTGAAACAAATAATCACAAACTTACTCTGCTTAAAGCAACGTAAATGTATTATTTTACAGAGCTGCAGGTCCAAACTTTCACTGGACTTAAAGTAAGGTGTCAGCAGAGTTGCTTTCCTTCTAGAGATTCTAGAAAATAATCTCTTTCCTTGCATTTTCGAGCCCCTACAGGCTGCTTGGCATTCAATGGCTAATGGCACCTTTCTTTATCTTCAAAGCCAGCAGCATAGCATATTCAAATATTTCTCCTTGATGTATTCTGACTTATAAGGACTTTGTTTGGGCTTATAAGTAATATAACATAATATGCCAATTTAGAAATTCTTAGGTTAATCACATGTGAAAAGTATCTTTTGCCATGTAAACGAATACATTCCCAAGTTTCAGAGATTAAAGCTTGGTCATTATGAGGTTAATTTTATGTGTCAGCTTAACTGAGCCATGGGATGCCTGGACAGCTGGTTAAACATTATTTCTGAGTGTGTCTGTGATGGTGTTTTCAGAAGAGATTAGTGTTCAAATTGGTGGACCGAATAAAGCAGATTGTCCTCCCCAGTGTGGGTGGAGACCATTCAATCCATTGAGAGCCTAAATAAAACAAAAAGGTAGAAAAGGGCTGAATTAACTCTGCCTGACTGATTGGGCAGGGTTATCTATCTTCTGCCACTTCTATTTCTCAGGCCTTCGACCCAGACTGCAATCTCTACTATTGTCTTTCCAGGTCTCAGGCTTTGAACTGTATGTCATCAGCTTTTCTGGGGTTTCAACTTGCAAGGACCAAACATGGAACTTTTCACTCTCCATAATCACAAGAGACAATCTCTTACAATAAGTCTCTTTTTTACTGGAGAGTTCTAAAAAAATACAGATATCTTTTGGGGACAATTATTTTGTCTATCACAATAAATATATAATTTAAACATCTCAACCCTGAGAAAAGCATAGAGAAAAATGCATTTATATTCTATAAATATCATCATGTAGGAGATATCAAATCTTCAATGTAAACCTTGCTTGAAATAATATTAAAAATATTAAAACTGTCAGCTTCTTTCCATTCTATACAATTTTGAAAATACCTACTCTAGGTATAATCCTTTTTCTGAAGCTATTGTGCATATCTCCCATCCAGGCTGCATGTGTTTACTATATATGTATGTAACAATATGAATATTTATTGGTGTGTTCCAATCCCTGTCCTTTTGTAATTTGTTAAACATTATCTATATAATGATTCTAAAACTTACCAGTGCCATTATTCATAGGTCTAGTTATTTTAGTTTTTAAAAAATGTATTATTTTCTAGTTTGACAATATTTCACAGGTTAGTCTATTTCAATTTTGAGGAAAAAATTTTTTTTCTGAAATTCTTGTCTTTATTAACAACCTTCTAAAGAATGTCCCTATGTAGGCCTTACTTTCATGCATGCAAAAGTTTTATTTAGGAATTGTAGGTATAAATAAAGTGTCTGCATCATATGTCTATATGATCAAACACAACGCACTTCATCAACTTTGCAAAATATTGCAACATAGGTATTGATTGTAAAATTCATTTTTATTTAAGTAGTTACTATTATCATTTAAAGGGGAGAAGGAAACCAGACTATCCTTGGCCTGACTAAAGGGAAAGATTGCATGATAGAATTTCACTTACTACTTGAGTGTGTTCTTTTGAAAACACCTCCCAGGTGGTCAGGTGCCAAAAAAAAAAAAAAAAAAAAGTGTTTACTAACTTGTCTTTAATCTCACTTTGGGAGGCTCAACAAGGCACAATTTTAAAAAGGTGAAGGATAATTAATCAAATCAATATCGATTTCACATTAAGATGAAATGTTAAATAGTTTATGTATGGGGTAATCTTTGAAATGTTGGAACTTTATTAAAATATTTTTTCTTCTTATCTAATATATTTTTAATCATGTACTGTAAGACTCAATGCCTAAAATAATTACAAATTACCACACGCAGATTAACTTAATTTGGGGGCACAATATTAAGAAATAATATGTTAAATATAAATATATTTTCTGCGGTTTCTAAAATGCTCCATAACATAGATCCCTGGCTAGGAGCTTCCTGTATTTATGTAATAACTTAATCATGAAAGTATTTGAGTGTGTGACTGTTGATAATGAACATGGATTCAGAAGTCCCTATTGATTATAACATTTAGTCTCTTAGTATGCCACAGAAACTGACTTCCATTCAAAGAATGGATTTCCAGAAAAATAAGGGCAGTGAACTGATACTCATGGGAATCATAAACCAAACTTACATCCCTCCTCATTGAGATGCAGCTGGTCTTTGAGTCTGGAGTGGTGTTTTCTTTATAACTCACTTGTATATCGGTTGGGGACCAACAATATGTGAGATTGGGACTCTCCTAAACAATATGTAATATACTCTGTATTACTAATCAACACATAATATTCTTGGAATAGACAGTAATCTTGTCTGTTGAAGCAAGATGTGGAAAGGCTAGTAAAACCTTTTACTGTGACACCTAATGCCACATTTGCAAAAATCTGCTTTTATGATTTGTCTGTGTTTAGAGTTCTTAGTATTTATAAGTGGAAGACTTTCTCATAGACAGCATAATACTTTTCCATCTTTTTTTTTTTTTCTGTTGCCTGCGTGTTTCAGGCTTCTCATACAACTAAAGAAATGGGTAGTTAAGTTGTTGTTTTTCTTGATTATCTACAGCAGAAATAGTACTTCTGTAACTGGAGAGCTGGAAGTCTATTACATAGCACCTCTTAGTAAAATGTTAATAGAAGACCACAACTTCATCAGACAGAAAAATATATTTATACCAATTTGTGATGTATGTTAAAATAATCTTACATTTCCTTGATGATGTCCTTATTTTCAGAAATATTTAAAGTAGGCACTTGAAATAAAGTAGGCACTTGCATATGTAGGCAAATAAGATATGAAATATTTAGTTAATAATATATTCTAAATGGAAACACGACATATCAGTAAGTTCAGTTAATTGGGAGGAACAAAAGTGCCAAATAAACTGTCAAGTCTTTACAAACCGTAATGATTCATTTATAATTAGCTAATGGATCAATATCTGTGAATACATCATTAGGCGTTTCATGGAGATGCTGCAGTTCTGACTTAATGTTGCTCCTCTCCACATTATTTATCCTCCATGGCATTTGAGGATTTCGGTAGTAAAAGAACTCTAGTTTTCTATTTCATTTTACTCATCAACTCCAAGCTCGCCAGTAATGATAGTCATCTCAAATATTCAAAGTTAATGAAAAGCCATACTTTGCACCATTTAATAAACTCTCATTATTAAATCAAAGATTAGGCACAGACTCTATTTTAAAGTACTAAAAGATGGATGAAATTAAAAATAAGAAAAAAGTAAATGACACAAATCTATTTGAATTGCCACTTTGGCAATGAGCTGTGACCAGCAATACATACAGAAAGTGGCACATTTTAAATTTCAGTATAGTTATAATGAAAAAATAGCACAGAAATTAAGAGTTAAAAATATTAAACAAATAGACTTGCCGGGAATAAATATCTAAAAGAGATGACATTGTGTTTACTCATTCTAGAATATCACTGATAAGCAACCTTTGAGTTTCCTGAGTACGTTGTTTCTTCAAACACCTTTAGAACTTAGGAGTAAAATGAAAGATTGCATATAGGCTAATAAAATATTAACTAAATGTTATGTGACTAAATTGAGAATAAATACAATTCCCAGTAAATTGGTTATACTGACAAAAGACAAACAGGACATTACTAATATAGAGGCATGCATACTTTATGGAAGGTTGTCTTCGAATTTAAGTTTCTTGAAAAAGAAAAATTTAAATAATATTTTGAAAATATGTAGTTGAGAGTCAAACACTACAAGTACATGATAAGAAAGATAAAATGTGCTTAAGTAATGACATGTTACTTGAGATAGAATTAGTGATATGGTCTTTGAGAAATAGCAATGTGAATACTTTAAAGAATTGGACAAAGCCATTTTTATCTTTGATTAGAAGTTGTAATCTTATGAAAGAGACAATTAAGGACCATAGGAGAGTTGAGAGAAGTAGATGCCTTGACAGAATCAAACTACCACTTCAGGAAAATTATTCTTGATATTTATAGTACATTTGAGAGGGAGAAAATGGTAAAGATATGACAATTATGCTTCAGGTAACTAAAACATCAGGATAAAAATTTAAATACCATTAGGATACCCACTATAATATAATGTAATGTAATATAACCATGATTATTAATTTAAATAAATGAGGTTAATAGATAAGACACATAGATGTTTTGTGGGAACCATAAAAAGCGTAAAAGGTAGCAGAATGCAGAGGTGTGAATACTTATCCAGAATACTATGTATCATATTCATTAAAGAAATAGGTACACTTCTCTTGTATTCAGAGACATCACCATGATGGATTAGAAACCTTGTGCCAATTTCAAAAGTTAAAATTTCAGTTGTCTATAAATGGTTATATCTCTTAATATATGACAGTCATATTAAGAAAAAAGAATAAAGAAATTATATTATTCCAAAATAAAGTTAATTAAAAGATGAGATAAATGAATAGTTGCATTCTCTTAGTCCTTTATGAATCATGGAAATTTCCAGTTTCTGTGGAAAAGCCTAGTCTTGTCTTCTCTTCCAGTTACTGAGCATTCATAGGAACGCTATTGAGATGACACCTGCCCATTTACAGTTGCCTCAGAAGCTGGTAGGGGATCTGTGCTTCTGTGATCTACCTCATAGCACCATGCAGAGGATCGTAAACATTTTCTTTCAGAAAAAGATGCAGTAACTAAGGGAAAGATATTTTCTGTGAAGCATTTCATATGATCTTCTTTTCTTGAAAATGACTATGTCTTCTTGTACATTGTAAAACATTGTGGATAATAATTAACCTACAAATTAGGAGAGCTTTAGAGCTTCTCCATTGGGCTCAAGGAGAAGAAACACTCTTAGTATATTCTTTACAGTATAAATGATAAACAACTCCCCAGTCAAGTTCCTACTTCAGCAAAATAAATAGAGTAAATGTAATTCTGTAAAGACCTAAACCATGTCACCCCCAAAGGCTGTTTACATAGATTTTAAAACCAAATATTGGAATGAAAAACTAATTTTTACATGCTTTCTTCATATAGATGTTGAAAAATGTAGGATTAATAAGTAGTAAGTTGACAAATTGTGAGGCTTACTAGTGTCTTCATCTAATTCTATCAAAAACACAACAAATAAAAATTTGACTTCGGGTGAATAATTATACAAAATGATAATAATATATTTATTATATATATCAAATTATAAAATAAAATTAAACTGGATTAAAAAAAGGCAAAAAATTTTAAAAATTAAAATATATATTTTAAATTATATAAAGGTTACTGAAAGCAGCTTTATTTTTAAACCTGATAAGCATGTAAAATGAAAGCATCTTTTGCATTTTTTAAATGAAAATGTAATATGTTTATCAGAAGTAGTTCATAGACATTTCTGAAATAAAATATAAAGAGGAAATATGGTGTTGTTGCAATAACCTCTTCTACTTGGTTTAGCTGTTTTAAAATACATTGGATTTTAGAACTTGTTTATTATTTAGGCTGAGTAAAGCTTAATTTACATTAGCTTTATGTTCTTGTAGAAGAGTGGGTTATTTGTGACCAAGGAATCCATTTATTACTGATTCTACCATTGATTTACCATGTGTCCCTGAGCAAGGCAATTAACTTCTTTCTGACTGTTTCTTAATTTATATGGTAACAGGTGACACTATTTTGCAGAAATGGTGAAATAAATTTTAAATTTCCAAGGAAGAAGAAACTAAGGGGGACAGAGGGTACAATGTGATAAAAATCCGGTCGTCTGCTTTTAAATGCTAACTTTTAAAGCCTGTGGTAGCTGCATAACCTAGCCAGATGCTTCAGTCTATACGATGGTTAATAGCAAGCACTAGAGAATTTAAATTGAGTAATATATCTAATTCTTCTTTTTTAACAGGGAAGAAATTCCATTTACTTGTGATGACAGTCATGTCTCATGAACATTAGCTGGCTTCCACAGAGTAGTAAGGATACAATATAATGCCAATCAGAGCAGAAAATAGGTTAGAAATAATTTGTTCTCTTTGTACCACAGAGAGCTATGAAAAAAGCAATGCTACTGGTCTTCAGCTTTATAGGGTTCACATTAGATGTGATTCCATGTATATTTTGAATAAATGTATCTTCCTCAGAACCGTTCAGTTGCCTGAAATGATAATGTTAGAAAATTAATTTTGGTATACATTTTATCTAATTTAGCTTAACCTGTGGAATATATTTATAGACGGTTTAAATAAAACATCTATTTATGATTATATGGAATTAAATCCTAATTAATTTGAAATTGATGTACTTATTTAAAATATATATTTAAAATCATATTATTTTGTACTCAACCATAAAAGGTGTCTATTCTTAATCTAAACCATGTATCTATTCAAAAATATAATGTGCTAGCTATTATTCCACATAGGTGGGACTAAAAACACAAGGTCCTTGATTAAAAGAATTTATTTTCTAGTAGATTATACATATCGTAATAAGTTAAAAATAAATATTAATATGTATATTTATAAAATAACTTTATGGAATCATTAAAATGCGTTGAGTATATAAAGAAAAAGAGCAGGATACAAGGGCAGAGAATGTCTGCCCAAGCATCTCAGGTACACTGAAGATGGAATCTCAAATAGAAGACATATTCATCGCGATGAATGAAGGATCAGGAGTTAGTGAGGGGAGCATGGACAAGACAGTCATGTTAAAAAGAAGACAATGTGCAAAGGCCTGAGATGAACAAAAGTTGAGTGAGTATGATGAACTTAAAGGAGATCACAATGTTAAGAAGGAAGCTGCTCAAATCAATGTAGAGAGGTAGAAAGAATTAAGAGGTAGATGGGATGATACCCTAGAAGACTCTGTAGGTTTGAAATAGGGATAACAAAAGGTAGTTGCAGGAGGATAAACGATTCCAGGCAGTAGTTTCACATGACTAGCAAAAAGGAAACTGTTGAAATAGCTGCATAAGCTAGGGGCCAATAAGACCCTGAAAAACATGATGTGAGCCACTCTGGCTAATACAAATGGACCCAACATGGCACTGGATTTGACCTAGGTTTCACCTAGTACCTCATTACAAACTCAGTAAAATATTAAACCACATATCTGCCAATGCCATGACAGTTCCAGGAACTCCCATATTTAGTATAAAAATGGGTAGTACCTGCCGGGCACAGTGGTTCATGCCTATAATCCTAGCACTTTGGGAGGCCAAGACGGGCAGATTGCCAGAGTTCAGGAGTTCGCGACCAGCCTAGGCAACATGGTGAAACTTTGTCTTTACCCCCCCAAAAAAAAAATTAGCCAGCCAAATGATATGTGTCTGTGGTGCCAGCTATTTGGGAGGCTGAGGTGGGGGGATCATTGGAGCCTAGGAATTGGAGGCTGTAGTGAGCCATGATTGCACCACTGCACTCCAGCAGCCTGGTTGACAGAGTTAGACTCTGTCTTAAAAAAAAAGAAGAAGTAGTGAAGACAGGTGACTCATTCCCTCATTCATCTAATTTCCTTGTCAACATAGTTACTGAAACTCTGTGTAGATAGACTAAATATATTTTCGATCAGAAAAGTTTATATTTATAAAATATTCTTAACAGGATGTTTCTACTTAGGAATACTTAAGATTGCTTTAATAAAAGAATTCAGAATCTGTAGGTATATGGTCAAGTTTCCTGGAAAGTGTCACATAAACTATGGTTAATAACAACCAATAGGCCAGGCGTGGTGGCTCACATCTATAAACCCAGCACTCTGGGAGACCGAGGTGGGTGGATCATCTGAGGTCAGGAGTTTCAGATCAGCCTGGCCAACAAAGTGAAACCCTGGCTCAACTAAAAAAAAAAAAAAACTACAAAAATAAGCTGGGCATGGTGGCATGCACCTGTAATCCCAGCTACTTGGGAGGTTGAGGCAGGAAAATCGCTTGAACCTGGGAGGTGGAGGTTGCAGTGAGCCAAGATCGTGCCACCACACTCCAGCCTGGGCAACAAGCGTGAAACTCCATCTCAAAAAAATGAAATAAAATAAAATAACAACAAATAAAATGTTGTATAGATGTAATATTTCCATACCACATGGGGCAAGCTCACACAATTTCACTCCTAAATATCTTCTGTTGTTCTGGTCCAAAGAGCAAATGCCTGAATAAATGTCTGAGAAGAAAAGATGTAGAAAGCTGTCATTAAGCTTCCAACCAGCATTTTTTTTTTTTTTTGTCTGTCCATTGCCCATATCCTTGAAATTATTAGTTAAGCAAGATCTCTATTTTGTAAAAGTCTTACCAGATAATCCAGTCTTGTGTGTTGGTCTCACTAGTTTATTTATTTTTTCTTTTCATAAGTGATTATAGCAAGTACTTTTTCACACAAACTGGGGAAAATATGCTTAGAATATTCTATAATTTTTGTTAATTTTCTTACAAAAATATGGGTGTGTTTGAAATAAAAGGGTGCGTGTATAAGTTTAAGACATTTAAATATGATTGTTTATCGGCTGGCATCCTGGAGTACAAATTTATGGGGTCTACATTCAAGGAACCTTAGCATTTTCTGTACAAAATTGATTTGATGGGTTAAAGAAGTCATTTTTGATGTGTGAGATTAGCATATTAATCTTCCATTTGGCCATTATTCCCTCAACTTAAAGGATAAAGACAGCAAGCTAAAAAGCAACTAAAAGATTCTTAAAAGCACAGGTACAGATACTAGTGTTCTTTGTGCACACATTCACTGAAGTCAAATCCACTTTAATTGTGATTTCCTTTGATACAACTCTATTATTTCTTTGATATTATTTTATTATTCAAATTTAAATTTGTAATAGAGATGCTCTTAAATTTGTCCTTGAAATATACAATCATTTTTCAAGAATATAACAAATGTAAAATAAAAATAAGCTATAGAGATAGGAAACTGAGGACCACTCTAGACTATATGAAAATCTGTTTGCAAGAATATTATTATTTTCAACAAAACTTATTGGTAGATATTATAATATTTTTATATTATTAAAACTAGCTAAATTTTAATAATTTTCTACTCAAAATATATTAAAATAGTTTTAGTAAAAGTTTATGAATAGAATTAAAGCCATGTGGCATACAGTTGATGTGAGAATCATATTCTCTTCTGAAATTCTGAATCCAATATAAAAACACAAATACCTGAAAAATCACATAAATAAATGTAATATTAAATCAATAACCTTTAAGTCCTTAAAACGAAACACACCCATAGTGACATATTTTAAATTTAGGCAATCTAAACTGATTTTTAAAGACATATTCCAATATTCAGTCAAATTAGTAGCACTTAATGTATTAGTAACTTTAATAATTCCTCAATACATTGTAAATAGTTATAAGTTAAATCCAGAAGATGTTATATCTTTTTTTGAAACTGATTTGGATTGCAACTAATTATAAATAAGACCAGCTTTACAATACATTTATAGAATGAGTTTGGACCTCCATTTCCTGACATTTAGGAAGTGCATCTCTGTTAAATAGTCAGAATTACTTTTGACTTATATCTGAAAAGAGTTGCACAAATAATTAAGCCACATACCCACAAAAATAATGTTTAGATCTAAATTCCTGTAACATGTTCTATAGCTTATTTAATTAGGAAAGCATAGCTCAGTGAGAGCTATTTGGAGTCCTATTAGCCAGTGGTGTAGTTCTCCAACCACGTTAAAAGAAAATAATATAAATTTGTCCACAAATCAGCATGCATTGTCTTGACTGCTATATCTGCTCCAATGTGACCATGACATCTAATGAACGTCCTTCATCTCTGCCTTTGAGGGAAACAGCTTCCACATACTCCTGCCACATTCTCTAAAAAATGTATTCTAACTATTTCTATTTATTGTTAGACACAGTTATTTGTCCAGAGTGTCATTCTGGAATATGAGATTATCTTTGTTTGTTCTATAAAAGGGTTTGGAATTGTTAGTAATTTCTGAGTTTCTTGATATGCATAATTAACTCATTTGAAACCTGGATGATGGGTTGCTCAGGTTTAATTAGGCAGACTGACTCATTATCAGACCTAGTTTTAGGATTTCAGTGACAAAATCATTTGAGACAGGTTTGAGACTTTCTGTAGCTCACTTGGGCTCATGCTGATTTCTTCAGGGGCAGACACTCAGGAAGGTAACTGCAGCAGAGCAGAGGTTGCGATCCCAACCTCAAGACAGAAAGGGAATTTTGTTCTATGTTACGGCATACACCTATAAACCTTTCGGGAATACCCTGTACAATCATTTATAAAATTCTTGCCAGAGCTAAATTTAGATTTAAAAAAATAAGACAAGAACAGAGAAAAAAAATAAACCAAAAAGTATGACTTGGAGTTTTAAGGATGAGATAATAGAATAATCATACTTGAAATTACTTAATAACTGACTTTTTCTTACATGGGACTTTTCTAGTTACGATTACTATTAAGCTGACAATATAGATAAAACAGTTTATTTCTGTGGCATACTAGAAGTACAATCTTCATTTCTTCTTGTGTCTATTCATATTATGTAAAAAAGAACAAAAATAGTACACCTCATTTCAGCTTCAAAACAAACAATAAAATAATAATAATAAAATACTTCTTATCTGATGATAGGAATTATAAGAATGCAGAATGTTAATATCATTGTTTTATTATGTTTTATTAAATGATTTAACATCTACAAGGAGATTTGGGCTATCTGTATACCTGAGATTACTCCCTTACAATTTACCTTGTCCAAAATCTAAAATGGTGACAATGTATTATTTTATGTGAGACAATTTTAAAATGACTACTGGCCCCAGCTCTGGATTTAGGGTTTACATTTTACTCCTACACAGAGACAAGTCTATTCCAGAGTCTGGGTGTTGCCTGTGGCTCCATTAGGAAAATTAAATGTCAGTTCTTCACAGCACTTTATAGATGTATTACACAGAAAAATTTTCCACTGCCGGATGAAGATGAAAAATTATTTTTACAATAAGTAAGCCATTCCTCAAATAAAATGAGAAGTCCATAATCAGATTTTAAGATGTACAAAATATCTGTTTTAAAAACTAAAATTGAATATGCATGTGTTTGTGCAAATGTGAGTGTGTGTTTGTAATTAACTGTGGGGAATCTTAATGAACTTATGACAAAAAATAGGTGAGAAAAAATGAATTCTAAGATTAGAAACGATCTAATTTCAAAATTTAGAAATAGTATATTTATTTTTATGAAATAAAAACTGAATGCTTGTGTTTATAAATATGTGGAAGATCACATTAATTATTAGGATAATGGTTAATATAATTGATTGAATATTGGATATCAGGTGCTCATTGGGATCCTTTGTCTATGTAGAGTTGTTTGAGTTTATAACAGCTCTGTAAGTTAAGTACTACATTTGACATGATTTTTTAGATTAAGAATTTTAAAAACATACAGGCGGGATGTTTTTTCTAACACAGCGCAGATTGTGAGGGATGGAACTAATTCCTTAGGCTAATGACTTATAAACAAAAGCTATGATATATCTTAAATACATTTTAATAGAATAATTGTACAAAATAGTGACATTATAATATTTTGAAAACATCCATTATACTAAAATATTAAGTAAGCAATATATATTTATTTAAATACGAAAACAAGGTTAAATATGAGAAAAAACAGTAAGGTCTATTGTCTATACTAGACACTATACCCCCATTCCAGTTGATATGATTTTCTATAGAGTTTTTAAACTGTAAGTAACAAATCTGTTATGTTGTAGGTAATGTTTTGTCACTCTTGTTTTGCACAAGATAATTAAGTTAAAATGGTGCCTGGAGGCAGGGACTCAGAATTATTCTCTTCATGGAACAACCATCCTCCAAATAAAAATAAAATATAGGCCGGGCGTGATGGCTCACACCTGTAATCCCAGCACTTTGGGAGGCCGAGGCGGGCGGATCACGAGGTCAGGAGATCGAGACCATCCTGGCCAACACGGTGAAACCCCGTCTCCACTAAACAAAACGCAAAAAACTAGCCGGGCGCGGTGGCGGGCGCCTATAGTCCCAGCTACTCGGGAGGCTGAGGCAGGAGAATGGCGTGAACCCGGGAGGCGGAGCTTTCAGTGAGCTGAGATCACGCCACTGCACTCCAGCCTGGGCGACATAGCAAGACTCCGTCTCAATAAATAAATAAAATAAGATAAAATAAAATAAAATATGTTTTTGAAGATAAAACAATAAAAAGTGTTTTTTCTTTTCTTTTTCTTTTCTCTCTCTCTTTTTTTTTTTTTTTACAAAATAACTGAGTCAATAATTATTTCATTTAAGCATGTCCTTCATTAACTGACATAAAGTAAATCTAGCGTTAAACTCAGACCTTGTTAAGTTTTTAATTCTTGGGCGGAAAATATCGACATGGTATATTAGTCTTCTAGGGCTGACATAACAAGGTACCACAGACTGGGTGGTGTAACAATCGAAATGCACTTTTCCACAATTCTGAAAGCTAGAATTCCTAGAGCAGGATGTTGGCAAAGTTGGTTTCTTTCTCTTTTTTTGTGGGGGGGGGGGGCGGGTTCCTAAGGGGGAATGGAATTTCTCTCTGGTCGCCCAGGCTGGAGTGCAGTAGTGCGATCTCGGCTCACTGCAACCTCCGTCTCCCGGGTTCAAGCGATTCTCCTTCCTCAGCTATCCTTGTGGCTGGGATTACAGGCGTGCACCACCACGCCCAGCTAATTTTGCATTTTTAGTGGAGAGCGGGTTTCACCATGCTGGTCAGGCTGGTCGCGAACTCCCAACCTCAGGTGATCTGCCCACCTCGGCCTCTCAAAGTATTGGTACCACAGGCCTGAGTCGCCGCGCAAGGCCCAAAGTTGGTTTTTTTAAAAGGCTTTCTCCATATCTTTAAAATGACTGTCTTCGCCTGGTATCTTTTCATGGTCTTTCCTCTGTGTGTATCCTAATTTTCGCTTGTTATAAGTACCTCAGTCATACGGGGTTAAGGCTTACGCTGATGATCTCATTTAACTTGAATCCCTTGCTTAAAACCACTATCTTAAACCTAGTCACGTTCTGAAATACTGAGGGTTAAGACTACAGCATATGAATTTTGAGGGGACACAATTTAACCCATAATAGATGAAATAGGTAAGTTTGGAATATGGGTGGTAACTAGGGCTTTTATATTTTCTCATCTGAAAAAACAAAGATTAGACCTATTGAGGACCATCCCTCTCCTTTGTGAATATATGTAAAAAATAGTTAACATGTATATTAAAGAGAGAAAATATATTAGATGAGTAATGAACAGGTTTTCAGTATTTCTCACACTTGAAGTCTGAGAGAAAAGTTGAAAAGCTTCCTTGTACAGCCGCTGGAATAACAGAAAACAGCAAGGGCTAGCCTCTGGCCAGACCTCAAATGTTTTTCATGCCTGTGTGTTTATCTCACACCTAGTCAAGCTAGAATAAGCAATTAGAGACAGGACCAAGATATGGTAGCCAGGCCAGAGTAATGAACCCTTCAAAATGTCCATGCCCCTATTCCAGAAACCTATGACCATATTATGTTATATGACAAAGAAGAATTAAGGTTGCTAATCAGCTCACTTTAAGATATGGAAGTTATTCTGGATTTTCAAATAAATTCACTATCTAACAAGGGTCCTTAAAAGAGTCCACACTGGAGTGGTGCAGCATGAGGCTCACTTGGCTATTGCTGGCTAAGGAGGTGGAAAGAGGCCACTAACCAAGGAATCTAGGCCAACTCTAGAAACGGGACAAGGAGAGGAAATGGATTCTCCCCTAGAGTCTTCAGAATTAATGCAGTTGTGTCAACATTTGGATTTTAGCCCGGTGATACCCATTTTAAACTTCTGACCTATAAAACTCTAATATATATACTTGTTAATGTAAGCCAAAAAAATGTGTGGTAACTTGTTGCAGTAACAACAGGTAACTAATACAGCAGCATATCAAAATGGATCAGTTTAAAAAATCTGTTTTTGATGGATGGAAAGGAAATAATTCATACTTACATGGAGACACATTCAAACAGAAAATTACCCAAAGGTAGTGGCTTTACTGTTGTCCAAGGCAGCCTGAGTGTGAACAAGCTACCTCTGTTCTATCCATAATAAAAAACCAAAAATCTTTACATAATTGAGAATAAAAGCACCGTGGAGGTTAAATAAACAAAAAGTTGAAGTCAATAGGTTATCTTAATGAATGCAAATGCTAACTGAAAATACAAAATGAAAATATCTAGTTTCATCTCAGGAGCTAAAGTTCAGATGAAAATATAGGTAGACAATTCCTACCCAGAATTCAAGTGTGTATATATACATGTATAATATATATAATATATATTTTAGTTATGTTATTATAACTAATACTAACTATATTGTTGATAATATATCATTATCAATTAATAAATTCAGTAATAATGATCATTAGTCATATTAATTAATAATAATGTATCATAATATAATATTGATGATCACATTAATAATGTAATAGCAGTTATAGTAATGTATATCATACAATATGTTATATACTTTATAAATATAACTATACTAATTAATAATATAATTTGTAAAAATATATTAGTTATTGGTATTGCAGGAGTAAGAAAGCACTTGATTTTTCTTTGATCTCTTTAGATTTTGGCAAAAAATTGCCTGCACAATAATAGATTTATGTTCAAAGAGTGAATCCTAAAAAGTTTTTCTTCTTTATGAAGGTTGTGCACTTGCTATAAATTCAAAATGGCATGGGGGTTATAAAATGCTGAAGATAAATCCCATTGGGCATTTCTGGTAAACGGTAAACAGATTTTATAAACTAGACAATGGACACTTCCATTTCTGATAAACTCAGAAGAACTGAGTTTATCCTCTCTTTGAAATT
>NW_012106753.1:501251-507409 GCF_000951045.1 Mandrillus leucophaeus
GGAGCTTGCAGTGAGCCGAGATCGCGCCACCGCACTCCAGCCTGGGCAACACAGCAAGACTCCGTCTCAAAACAAAAAACAAAAAAACAAGATTTGTAGATGGCCCCATACAAGTCTTAAACTGATTTCTAATGGAGGTATGTAATTGAAGAACAATACATTGTTCTGAGAAAGGAACCATACCAAAAATTAGAAGTAAAACCCCCAGAAGCACGTACTGTGATGGTATATTCTTGTCCTTATCAGTCGCACTGGAAAGCCTCATACTCATAAGACACGAAAACGTTAGAACCCATTTTGTCTCAGTCTATTGTTAAGTCACAGAGTAAGTATTGCTCTAATCCCACAAGCCACAGAGTAAGTATTGCTCTAATCCCACATCAAAAAGCTTAAAAGCAAGACCCGAAAAGACCAAAATGTTTTTAAGAAACCTGATAATATAACGAATCAAGGCTCAAGAATATTTGACGGGGCCGGGGGCGGCTCACACCTGTAATCCCAGCACTTTGGGAAGCCAAGGTGGGCTGATCACCTGAGGTCAGGAGTTTTAGACCAGACTGGCCAACATGGTGAAACCCTGTCTGTACTAAAAATACAAAAATTAGTCTGGCGCAGTGACGCATGCCTGTAATCCCAGCACTTTGGGAGGCCGAGGTGGGTAGATCACCTGAGGTCAGGAGTTCGAGACCAGCCTGGCCAACATGGTGAAACCCTGTCTCTACTAAAAATACAAAAATTAGCCTGGCGCAGTGACGCATGCCTGTAATCCCAGCTAGTCGGGAGGCTGAGGCAGGAGAATTCCTTGAACCTGGGAGGCAGAGGTTGCAGTGAGCGGAGATTGTAGCACTGCACTCCTTATAAAAAAAAATATATATATATATATATTTGGAGGAATATGAAAATATACATCATCCAACATAGTAAAATTTGCAGGGTCTGGCATCTGAGAAATAATAACCAGGTATGCAAATAAGAAGGAAAACATGACTTATAAGGAGAAGAAGAAAATAATAAACTCAAAGATCCCAAATATAGCCTAGATAATATAAGTAGAAAATACATAAAAATGGTTTTATAACTATGTTCCATATGCTGTAGAAACTAGAGAAAAGATTGGGCATGTTAAATATAGACAAAATACTTTCAGAAGATTCAGATTAAACTTCTAATGTGAAAGCTACAATTTCTGTTATGAGAAAGTAAGTGGCTGGGATTAATAACAGATGAGACATTGCAGAAGAAATTGTTAGTTTGTTTGAAGAAATAACAATAGAAAGCAGTAGCAATAGAAAGATGGAGGTTGATTTGGTGCAGAAAACAACTTGAAGGTGTGAGCCCCCCAAATATGAGACAGGCCTTAGTTAATTTAGAAAGTTTATATTGCCAAGACTGAAGATGAGTGCTCGTGACACAGCCTCAGGAGGTCCTGACCACA
Source organism: Mandrillus leucophaeus (assembly GCF_000951045.1). Classification (NCBI taxonomy): domain Eukaryota; kingdom Metazoa; phylum Chordata; class Mammalia; order Primates; family Cercopithecidae; genus Mandrillus; species Mandrillus leucophaeus. The sequence goes on from NW_012106753.1 coordinate 502,687, forward strand.
GGTGCCCAAGGTGGTAGGGGCTCGACTTGGTTTTATATATTGTAGGGAGACATGAGACATCAATCAATATGTGTGAGATGTACAGTGGTTCAGTCCGGAAAGGTGGGTCAACTCGAAGCAAAGGCAGGACAACTCGAAGCGGGGAGGGGCTTCCAGGTCATAGGTAGGTAAGAGACAAATGGTTGCATTCTTTTGAGCTTCTGCTTATCCTCTCCAAAGGAGGCAATCAGATGTGCATATATTTCAGTGAGCACAGGGGTGACTACATAGAATGGCAGACGGGTTTGCCATAACCACTTCCCAGCTTGAGTGATTTTTGGAGTCCCAATATTTATTTTCCTTTCACAAAGCAATAATGGTAAAACTATTTCAAATCTGATAAAATTCACAAAAACAAAGAGACAACAAGAAGATCTATGAACCTAATGCACACGAAATATGAAGATGAAGAATCATTTCACTGTTTAAAATGAAAGGTAAATAGAAAATCTGAAATGTAGGCAGAGAAAAAAAGACACATTACATGTATAGTAATAAAGATAAAATATCAGCCAAGATTCTCCTTGGGAACAATGCAAGCAAGAAGACAGTGGACCAGAATCACCGAATAACTGACACATATGCACGCACACAAAAATCATCTCGATATAGAATTTTATAACCAGCAAAAATAGGTTTCAAAACCGAAGGTCAAATGAATACATAGCTGCAAAAATGGAAATATTTTCCACTGGTAACTATACAAAAAGAATTCCTTAGGTAGGAGGAAAATAGTGTTAATTGGATATGTGCAGCTTCACAAGTGAATGAAGAGCTCTGGAGGTAGTAACTACATAGATAAATAAAATTTTATTATGTAAATATCTTCAGAAGATGATTATTTTTTAAAAGCAAAAGTAATAACAATGTGTTATGTGGTTATGAAGAGTCGTAAAATACATGACAAAAGTTAAGTAAACCCTTTTCTGGAAAAAAGGATTATACTGCAGTAGGCACAGTGTAATGAGAACTTTATACTGTGTTAACGTTCTCGTGCTATATGTGAAGTCTTGAAGGTAGACTGTGATAAGATTAAGGATGTATATTATAAAATCCAAAGTGGGTTTCTCAACCTTGACACTATTGACATTTTGGGATGGAAACTTCTATGTTGTGGAGGACCGTCCTCGGTATGGTAGGACATTTATCAGGATTCCTTGAGCTCACCCACTAGTCACACGCCTCAGGGGATCTCAGGCATTGCCAAAAGACCCCTGGGTCTGGGGAGAAGTTGAACAACTGAGAGAATAACAGTCCTAAATCAATTAATACTGTATCACAATAAAAAATCATAATACCTAATGTCAACAAAGGAGATAAAATAGAATTATAAAAATACTAAATTAATCCAGAACTAGACAGAAAAATAGGGGGAAGGGAGAACATATAGAGTTAGCATGAATAACAAACAAATAGCTTGATGGTGGATATAAAGACAACCATATCCATAGTCACAGGTGCCCAAGGTGGTAGGGGCACGACTTGGTTTTATATATTGTAGCGAGACACGAGACATCAATCAACATGTGTGAGATGTACATTGGTTCAATCCGGAAAGGTGGGTCAACTCGAAGTAAATTATATTTGTATAATTTATAAATGTATAAATTATAAATTTAATTTATAAATTATATTTATAATGTAAATATAATTAAACAAAACTAAAATATAATTAAATAACCAAATTTAAAGGCAGGGATTGTCAGGTCTGGATAAAGAAAGAAATACCAATTATATGCTTCTTGAAAGTGATGTCCTTTAAATATAAAATACAAATACTTACAATTTTAAATGATGGAAATAATTTATTAATGGTAATAAAAGTGTTGCACTGTTCATATTTATATCAAAGAGGATTTTTGACCACAGATTACTACAAACTATAGAAATGATCATTTTATAATAATGAAGGAATAAACTAATCAGAAAGAAACACAAATCTAAATATTTATTTACCCAATAACAGCTCTTCAAAGCATATGAAGCAAAAACAGATAGAACTTAAAGGACAAAAAGACAAATCAACAATTACTGATGGAGACATCAACACCTTTTTTGATAATCATTAGTAAAAAAGAAAAGAAAACCAGTAAGAATGTAGAAAACTTAAACTACACTTTCAAAAATTTGACTTGATTGTTATTTATAGAACGCACCATACAACTAGAACAGAACACATATTCTTTCCAATGGAAAAGGAAGAAGGAATGATTGATCATACAGGAGGATTTATATCCATGTAGGGAAGTGGTGAAATTTGCCACTATCCAAATTCTATTTATTAGATCATCAGACTCACGAGGTTATCTGCAACTTTTCCAATTATCTGTAGCGAAGGTGATTGAAAATGATATAACAAGTGAAGAAACTTATGAAACGATAGAATAAATTGCATAGTAAAATGAGTTATTTGCACATAAGGGCAACCATGCTAATCAACTGTGCCACTGAAGCTCCAATTGAGATCTTCTATCACAGGATAGATAACTTGGAACACCTTAAGTATAATCATTTTTATCTCTTGGTCACTGTATGTGCTGTCACTTTTCAGCAAAGAAATGATTGTGCGGGTTTTCCAACATATCTGTGAAGTGATAGAGGAACTCATTTCACTGCACAGTTATTCATGAATTCTGTAATGTTTTGATTTTAGATTTGAAAGAATAATGCAGCAATAATGAGTTTCTAGTGCATAACTGTTCATTTGAAAGTAAATAATTTTGACTCTGTTTATCAACCGGGACACCAAAGAAAGTTCTACAAAGCTATCACTAAAAAATGTGTCTTCAAGTTGGACCAAACCAGTTCTTAAGCACTACTGTGACACAGTTGCTAAATACTTACAGAATTTAGGCAAATCTATGACCTTGATTGTTATTTTTACAGAAAGGAATAAAATGTATTACAGGGTCTTGCACAAAGAACAATTACTCTTTTTTTTTTTTTTCTATTAAGTTGGCCTAGAATCAGCGTTAAGAGGATATTGAGGAAATTTGATAAATAGGTGCAACAATCTGGACTCTACTTTTAAAACTATTTCCAAGGAATCTTTTGCCCATAGGCAAGGTTATAGGACCACAGCTAATTTTTGTATTTTATTGCATTATTTTTCATGTAGGTATATTAATGTATAAGCACTCTGTAATTTGATCATATATATATATATATATGGTAAAATGTTCTGGAATATGTTAAAGTATTTTTCATGTGGCATTTCCACATTGGAAGATGATTTCTACCTATTTGATTTTTAGAAAGCATACTGTGAGAGTAGATGAGTAGTCTAATGATAATGGTTGTATTGCAACAGTTAGACTTTGAGAGATGGGAATGTAGTTAAGAATTGCTAGACATTTCTACTACTAGGTCCTTCATCATTTCAAGGAATTAGCTGTTCAATGCTAAAGGATTTGATACAGATATAGGAAGATATTTTATTGTTTACCTAAACCTATACACTACAACTTTTGTGGTTTTAGGGTGAGACAAGAAATCTTTGTGTATTAGTTATTCTTACAGCAGCATGGATTTGATGTATTTTTAATAGTGATCATCTTGTTTCTCAGCAAATATAGGCTAGTAATTCTAGTGGCTCTTCTGCTTGCATATTGTAAGGAATGTCTGTTCATAAGTTCACAATCCAGAAATAATAGAGGACCTCTTTTTTAAAAGTTGGAAGCCAGTTATTTTATTTGATGAGTCATACTTTCATGATGACTCCCAGTCTAATGCTCTTTGAAAATATTCAACCATATGTTTAAAATGTCAATTCCCCATTCTACATGTTTTCCTTACCGAGGGCCTATTTCAGGTCAGAGTTCTCTTTCCAAAATCAGGAGAAGCTTTATTTTCTTTTAAGCACTGAGTTTCACTCAGAATAGTTTTGAAATTTTTTTCTAAAATCTATTTTTAAACTCATTTATTCTTCTTTATTACATTTACAAGTTGGAATCTTTCTTCTATTTATTCTTTTTTTTTTTTTTTTTTTCGAGATGGAGTCTCGCACTGTCACCCAAGCTGGAGTGCAGTGGCGTGATTTTAGCTCACTGCAAGCTCTGTTTCCCAGGTTCACACCATTCTCCTGCCTCAGCCTCCCAAGTAGCTGAGACTACAGGCGCCCACCACCACGCCTGGCTAATTGTTTGTATTTTGAGTAGAGACGGGGTTTCACCATGTTAGCCAGGATGGTCTCGATCTCCTGACCTCCTGATCTGCCTACCTTGGCCTCTCAAAGTGCTGGGATTACAGGTGTGAGCCACTGCGCCCGGCCTCCTCTGTTTATTCTTAATGGAAAGAATTCTGGAATAGTTTTATACAGCACATACCATACTGTTCAATATATTAAAATTTTCTTTTTTTTTCTTTTTTTTTTTTTTTTTGCACTCTACTGCTTTTAAACACATTCCTCTCTAAGGTGCTAGCAATTAAGTGAAGTATTTGGTTAAATAGGCATTTAACAAAAATTCTTAATTCAAAAACAAATTTCTGTCTATCTTCCTGGAGTTTAAAATAATCTTTAATTATTGACCTTGAATTGGCTGTAGGCCAGGGTTTAAATTCAACATGTATAGATCTAACGTTTGGTTCAGCAATCGTAGTGGAATATGTGCATTAACACTGTTCTTTTCTTTGGGGGCTAGGGGAAGGACTAGTGGAAGGATAGCTCATTTGCAGAGATCAGAAG
>NW_012106753.1:507459-526252 GCF_000951045.1 Mandrillus leucophaeus
AGAAGGGGCAAAAAAAAAAAAAAAACGGGAGAGATTAAAGTGAGAGGTAGAAATGAAATGGCAGAGGGAGAAAGGCACAGTTTAAGTACTGTGATTCTTGTCAGTGTAATTTTTTTTTTTTTTTTTTTTTTTGCTTTTGTTAGAAAGTCTTTAAAATAGCCTAACACTAGAGCGTATTGAACAGAGGAAATCTTCGCTTTATATGCTAAGGATGTAAATCAAAGAAAGCTGACCATTGCTGATTTGTATTATTTCCCTTCTTTTTTAGAGGTTTTAAGAAATGTTTTTATGACATGCAAATCTGTCAAACTTGTTATTCTATGTATTTTTATGTGAATAAAATGCTAACGTTTATGTCAAGGTAAGTGAAGAATTTTGACTTTTATTAAGTGCTTTTTTAAAGGATGGGATTTTTTTTCCCCTGGGAGATGATGATACCATCCTTGTAGATGAAGCTGTAACACACAGGGAGAAAGCCGCTAGTGTCCAAACTTGTAAAAGGAGTCTCCATTTTCTAACTAAGCAGAGGCAAATTGTGATATTAGAATTAAAATCTCAACTAACATTAATCTAACAACACAAACTAACAAAAGTGACCTTTTGTTGTGGTCAGAGAGTGTTCTAAATGTTTGGTGGGGGCCCGAGGCAAAGTTCCATCAATTCCCCTTGTATTAATTAGTCATCAGATTAATAGATTTAAAATATTAGTCTTTGGAGCCAACATAAATTAGAGACTCATCAGATCTATGTCTTTACATATTCTTCATGTAATACACCCTCACAAATTCAACAGAAAAAAAATTAAATGCTGATCCAAACATTTAAGATTTTTGTACAACTAGGCAAACAATAAATAAGCATTGGGTGTCCCAGCCACAAATAGCCTAAAAATGTGTAATGACTAAATCAATTCCTTAGATGAGATTCTGTAACAGAAAATGAAGATTATGTAAAAGCTAAGAAAATTTGCGTAACAAATTAGGTTCCTAATTGTAACAAATTTACCATATTAGAGTTGCTAATATGTTAATAATAGGGGAAATTGAGTAGGGTGTATATGAAAAGCCTTTGTATCATGTTTTTTGGTGCATTTTCTCTATGAATCAAAAACTATTCTAAAGTAAAAAGTTTATGTTACAAAAAGGAAGAATAAAAGTATTAATAAAAATATAAGCAGACAAGTAAAAATATTTACAAATAGTGTTCTTCTGAGCCTACGATCTAAATAATTTGTACAAAGGATTTGCTTATGAATTCTAAGGTAACAAAGTAAGTTAAGAAAGATAATATTAATGAAATAAGTCAGTGCTGAAATTGTGTTAGAGAAATTCATCTGAAAGCAGACCTGAAGGATTACTGGGAAATTAAGGAGTTCATGGACACTTTTTCTCCCTGAGACTCCCATGGAAAAAATCAGTGTTGGCCATTAAAAAATAGTGAAATCCTCTATTTTTAATGCTTTACTATATAAAGCAAAAAGCAAAATGTGTTGCTTCTTGTGAAAGGAGAGCTGGGCTTGTAAGACAGTCTGTATGAGCAACGCAAAAGTGCTGATTTTATTTAGGGTCTGAGGAAACATGAAGTTCAGGGATTGGCAGGCTTTCAAAAATGAAAGCGTTTAGGAATGGCTGACCTTTAACTGTAGAAGTATGTTTAATGGAGTGTTGCTGTTCCTTATTGGCTGACTTCCAGAAGCCTGGTTACTGACATGAATTGTCTTTGATTTATGAAATAAGTATAAAATCAGTTCCAGTGGTTATGTTTTACCTTGGCAATTAAAAAAAAAAATCATTCTTTCCTAGAAGACTGGAATCTTGTATTATCACACCAAATAGGATACAGATATTTCATTGTTTTACGTTTTTATTTGAAAACAAATCTGCTGGCTTCTATAATGCTATCTGAGGCATGTTACATCCTGCAAATTTTCTGTTTGTGTCAAAGCTCTTTTAGAGTTATTCAATCACAGGATGTAAAAAGAAATATATAATAGTTAATAGTGTTTCCTACTAATGTTTGTTGCATTTTCTCCTATTTTAATGAAAGGTAGCAATCTTCCAAGTGTGTCTCAGGTAATTATGATCCAAAACTGCAATCGTGTTGCATTTACTTCCATTCTATTATAACTATGGATTCCAACAAAGCAATCAATGGAGTATGCAAACAAATTCTATCCTTGGTAAATGATCTCATTATATTTAAAGACACTGTGAAGTGATAACAATACTACAAAATGTTATGTGTTATTGCCATTTCTTGAGTTTCTACTGTGTTTTAAATTTTATGGGATCTATATATCACAATTAATCATGAAAATAATTCTATGAGATAAATAGGGAATGGAATACTGTAACTACAGGTCTTTCCTTAGAAAGTATAATTGCCAAATTAGAAATATGAGGCTAGGCACGGTGACTCATGCTTGTAATCCCAACACTTTGGGAGGCAGAGATGGGAGGATTGCTTGAGGCCAGGAGTTCAAGAACAGCCTGAGCCACACAGTGAGATCCTGTCTATGTAACGAGTTCTTAAAAAATTACAAGATGCATGCCTATAGTACCTATTGCTTGAGAGGGTTAGGTGGAAGGATTGCTTGAGCCCAGGAGTTCAAGGTTACAGTGACGTGATTGTGCCACGGCACTCCAACCTCAGTGGCAGAGGGAGACTCTGTCTCTAAAAAGAAAAATATATATTTATATTTTTCTGTGTGTGTATATATATATACACACACACACAAATATATATATATGTATATGAGTTATCTTTTAAGAGTTTTAGCTAATGTGAAATTGTGAAATAAATCATTTTATGCTTAAATGTGCTTTAATTAATATTGTGTTAGAAATAATTTCCTCATAATTTATAATAAGATGAAAAATAAAGATCATTTCAAATTCAAGTCATTAAGCTGATAGTCAATAGTTGTTAATCTGGATGATGATAGGTTATAGATAATATTAAATCCAAAGAAGTTTTGCATTTGGTGATGAAAGGGTAATTTTTTTCAGGTCAGGATTTTCACAGAGAACAATTAGGAAAGCTGGACAAAATACAAACATATTATTTTTGTTAAGCTTTCAGAGATATGAAGGGCGGTGAGAAATTGTGGGGCAAGTATCTGGAAGAAGAAGAAAGTCAAAGAGCTGAATTTGGTCTGTAAGGCTACTTTTCCCATAAGGCTAAAAAGCCAAGAAGAAAAAGTAACCACTGAGGATGAGAAGGTGATTAGAATTTTCATGTCTCTCACTTATTTGGAGTAAAACAACAGATTTATTCAAAAAATCAAAGAAACAATATAGAAACAATAACAAATTAACATTTAAAAATTATAAATTAAAACAAATCTACACAGTTCAGCTCTAGGCTTTTGGACTTGATCTTAATAGCTATTTTCTGTGAGTAATAGAGACGTGGAAATAGACGCTCCCACAAAAATCAAAACCCAGTATCAAATTATTTTAATACTTGTGAGTTCATTATAAAAATCTGCCTTTACTTCATCTGCCTTTCAGCAGTGAAAGTAAATCAACTCAGGAAAATTAACATAATCTAGAGCTACATGTTACTTTGAATTTCTCATTCACATTATCTGGAATGCTGTATTTTATAAGAGAACATACAAGACAATAAGAATTAATTTTTGTTCAAATATGACCAATAATATAATAGTCAAATATGACCAATAATATTCCAGAATGAGAAACCACAATAAATTACAGTTTCAAGAACTATTACAAAGCTCGAGAGAGACTTTTTTTAAAGTGAAGAAAAGTGTGACTAAGTGCAATGTAGAAAATTTGCTAAAAAGTAAAAACAAAAATAAACTCTAATTGGTATCTAAAAGAAAAAAAACGAGAGAGAAGGATATTGCTTCCAATTACTTTCCCTATTTAGACCGTCAGCTCACTTTACAATAGAATAAAATGAAATCTGGATGATAATGAAGACATATATTCAAAGTTTATTTTGAAACCAACCAACCTAGATTTTAAATCTGGGTTTTTGACATCTGCATATACCAATGGAAAACAAAAACAAAAGCAAAACAGCTCAACCAAGGTGCAGTGCTTTCATCTGCTGCAAAATATTTCTATGGCTTTTTGAGGTCTATCCCTCTGTTCATGACTAACCCTAAGTGACTATTAATCTACTTCTTTGAATCTCTATATTTGTTTGCTCTTTATGTAAATGGATTAACACAGCATATAGCTGTGTCTGACTTATTTTATTCAGCACAAAAAATGCTGTATGTCTTTCATTTTGTTGAATGTATCAAGACATCTTTTTTTTTTCGTATTACCTAATATTATTCTAGTGTATGGCTAGACTCCATTTTGTTTGTCCATTCACTTCTTAATGAACATTTGATTTGTTTCCAATTTTGGAATTTTGAGACTAAAACTACTAAGTGCCTTAATATAAAAGTGTTTGGGTGAACGTAGTATTTTCTTGGTTCAGGTAAATATCTAGAAGTGAATTATATGTATCTTGACAACTCAGCAGTGTCAAATCTAATTAATTATCACATTATATTTCTTTATTTATTTAGGGCATTTTAATTTATGGAGACATATTAGTAGTTTTCAGTGTAGAGGTCTTGAGTTTCTTTTGCTAAATTTATTTCTAAAATTATTTCTAAAATTCTCAATATTCTAAAATTCTAAATAAATATTCTAAAATTATTTTTTTCAAAAACGCTACTTTCCAAACATGATGTTTTCCTAGATAGCTTTATGTTATTGATTTTTCAATTAATTATTTCATGGATATAGGGCATATTTTTTATGATACTCATAAAATTTACTGAGTCATACATGCTGAGCTTACCAAATCCAAAAATGTGAAATCTGAAATGCTCCAAAATTCCAAAACTTAAGCCCCTTCCATAATGTGACAAAAATTGAAAACTTTTTGAGCACCAACATAACACTCAAAGGAAGTGCTTATTGGAGCATTTCGGATAATCAGATTAGGGAAATTCGACTGGTTAGTATAAAATGCCAATATGCCCAAATTTGAAAAATTTGAAAAACATTCAAAACTGGAAACACTTCTGATTCTAAGCATTTTAGAATCTGTATTTTATTTTTTGGCATATGGTATATCTTGGTTAGCATTAAAAAGTGATTTGAAACTATAGGTATTTTGTAGTTATGTGTAATGCTCTATAATTTTTTTAAAAATCTCCCACATATTTAGAAAATAACCAGGACAGTTGCAAATAATTTGAGTAAAGATTATTAATGATCATGAAATGTTGAAATATTTTAAGTGAATAAGAACGAACCTTATTCTTATTCACTTAAATATTTTAAACATGAAATGTTTAAATATTTAAGTGAATAAGAATAAACATTCAATATGCAAAGTGATTGAATCTGTAATTAGTAAAGGTTTATAGCCGTAAATTACCTTAGAAGATAAGAAATACTAACAATAATATATCGAATATCCTCCTCAAAAAATTAGAAAAACAACACATTTTATTTTAAAAAGTACAAGAAAGTAAATTGATAACAAATAAATATTTTAAAATGATAAATTAGAACAAATCAACAAAGTCCAATATTGATTGATTGTTTTTCCAAAATTTAATAAAATTGGTAAGTTCTAAAAGTTTCATCATAACTAAAAGGAAGAGAACAAAAGTCATCACTATCAAGAATAAAAAAGTTTATCTATACATAGAGAGAGAGACCGAAAAAGATACAGGCATACCTTGGTGATACTGTAGGTTCAGTTCCAAAGCACTGCAACAAAACAAAGCAATAAAGCGTGTCACAAAAATGTTTGAATTTCCCAGTCATATAAAATAATTTTCACACGATATTGTAGTCTGCCGAATGTGCAATAAGATTATGTCTAAAAGAATATACATAATTAAAAATGCTTATTGCTGCAAAATGCTAACCGTCATCTGAGCCTTCATGAGTCAGTGATTTCGCTGGTGGAGGGTCCTGTCTAGATTTGATGGCTGCTGACTGACCAGGGTGGTGGTGGTTGAAGACTGGGGTGGCTGTGGCAATTTCTTAAAACAACAGTGACATTTACTGCATCCATTGAGTCTTCCTTTCACAGAAGCTTTCTATGTAGCATGTAATGCTGTTTGATAGCATTCTGTACACTGTAAAACTTATTTTAAAATGATTAAGGTAGTTGATTCATTCATTTTAACCAAAACACCTTGTTTAATAGAGACATCATTCCCACTTTCAGGGTTACTTATCTCAGAAAACTCTTGAAACTTTTTTGAAATTTTGACTTTTAAAACATCTTCGATTTTGGCCCTCCTCAGAACCAATTAGGATTTAAGATTTTCAAGTTTGTTCAATTACAGGTTACTCTTTTTTTTTTCGACGTAAAAACTATAAGTTTTATTAAAATATATATGCTAAAAATTGAGCTGGTAATATTATTTTTTTCAGGGTAGATTGAATTTCTTTATACACATACACAAACTCATATACATGCACACATCTGTAATATCAATGCAACAGAACATATTATTCAGATCAATTATATTCTTGTTTTCTTTGGTCTGTTTTATCCATGAAAATTTAAGAGAAGTGGATGTGCTGTATAAATACATCTGGTTTTCTGCTTTAATGTTCAACATATAGGAACAATGCTGCTCAGATATAAATATTCACAAATATTCATTTTTTGCTGTAAATTTTATTATTATTTTCAATTTTTACATCTACTATCAAGGAAATAGACATCAATCTTAAAAATGTTCATAACTGTTACGTAATTTTATATAAAATAATTTTCAAACATTTAAGTTATTTTGTTTTCTTGGTAATTAGCTCATATTTCTTTTTTTAATTTTCTTTTAATTACACAGGTTTTTGGAGAACAGGTGGTATTTGCTTACATGAGTAAGTTATTTAGTGGTGACTTGTTAGATTTTGGTGCACCCATCACCCAAGTAGTATACACTGAAACCAATTTGTGGTCTTTTATCCCTCACTCTGCTCCTACCTTTTCCCCTGAATCCTCAAAGTCCATTTTATCATTCCCATGCCTTTGCATCCTCATAGCTTAGCTCCCACTTATGACTGAGAACATATGATGTTTGTTTATTGTTCATTCCTGCATTACTTCACTTGGAATAATAGTCTCCAGTTTCATCCAGGTTGCTGTGAATGTCAGTAATTCATTCCTTTTTATGGCTGAGTAGTATTCCATCATATATATAATGTATTATATATTATATATAATATGTTATATAATATATAAATATATATATTTGTGATATATATATATATATCACAATTTATTTATCCACTTGTTGACTGATGGTCATTTGGGCTGATTCTATATATTTGCAATTGTGAATTGTGCTGCTTCTTTTCCTCTGAGTAGACACCCAGTAGTGGGATTACTGGAATCAAATGGTAGTTCTACTTTTAGTTCCTTAAGGAATCTTCACACTGTTTTCCATAATGGCTGTGCTAGTTCACATTCCCACGAGCGGTGAAGAAGTGTTCCCTTCTTACCACATCCATGCCAAATATCTATTTTTTTTAAAATTTTTTGATTATGGCCATTCTTGCAGGAGTAAGCTGGTATTGCATTGTGGTTTTGATTTGCATTTCCCTGATCATTAGTGATGTTGAGTATTTTTTTCATACGTTTGTTGGCCATTTATATATCTTTTTTGGAGAGTTTTCTATTCACGTAATTAGCCCACTTTTTGAGGGAATTTTTTTTCTGGCTAATTTGAGTTTCTTGTAGATTCTGGATATTAGTCCTATGTCAGGTAGATTAGAAAGATTTTCTCCCACTCTGTGGGTTGTCTGTTCACTCTGCTGACGGTTCCTTTTGCTGTGCAGAAGCTCTTTAGTTTAATTAAGTCCCACCTATTTATCTTTGTTTTTGTTGCATTTGCTTTTGGGCTCTAGGTCATGAAGTTGTTGCCTAAGCCAATGTCTAGAAGGGTTTTTCCGATGTTAACTTCTTTTATTTTTATAGTTTCAAGTCTTAGATTTAAGTCCTTGATCCATCTTGAGTTGAGTTTTGAATAAGGTGAGATATGAGGATCCAGTGCCTTTTAATTTCTACAATTTTATTACTGTGTTTCCTCTCTCAATATTCTAATATTAATGATTTGTGCCCATAAAAATCATTCTGTGTAAGTGGGAATTTAGTAACGCACAAAATAAGTCTATATTTTTTGTAATTTGTCTTACTGAAATAGAACCCACAGTCTAGATATTTCTGTGGTTTTTTTTAATTGAAATTGCATTAATTTTATAATTATATAACAAAAAATAGCAAATTCATTAAAATGTTAAAACTCATGTTCTAGAAATTTTCTTCATTCAGCATTTACTCTAGATCTTTAACTCTGTATTATAAAATAGATGGTAGCAAACATTTACAACCAACCAAAATATATAAAAATAATTAAAAATTAAGTACTGGAACATCTGTAACTTCAATAACCTTTAATATTATGTTGTTAAACACTTACTGACATGAGGAAAAAAATTGTTTTATTATTTAAGTACAGACAAATTTTTGTGAGAATAAAGCCAAAAATACAGTGGAGTTAATGGAGATGTGTAAGGATAGAAAGGCATTTCTCACAGATAGAAGAAAACTACAACTGAAAACAACACACAAATGGAGTTCGCTAAAGGATAAATCTCAGTTTTTGAGAGTGTCATTCATGTTGTTGACTCAGAATCTGATTAAAATGGGAAGACAGTCCAGGCGCAGTGGCTCACGCCTGTAATCCCAGCACTTTGGGAGGCCAAGACGGGCGGATCACGAGGTCAGGAGATCGAAACCATCCCGGCTAACACAGTAAAACCCCCGTCTCTACTAAAAATACAAAAAATTAGCCAGGCGTGGCAGCGCACGCCTCTAATCCCAGCTACACCAGAGGCTGAGATAGGAGAATCGCTTGAACCCTGGAGACGGAGGTTGCAGTGATCCAAGATTGCACCACTGCTCTCCAGCCTGGGTGACAGAGCAAGACTCTGTCTCAAAAAAAAAAAAAAAAAAAAAAAAGGACAGCCACTCCACACAGTAGAAATTTATTTCCCTTTTTAAATAACATTCCATGTGTCATCTATGTGACTTTACCAGCAGGTTACCTCCTATAGGAGTGTAAGAATTGAGGCACCTTACTCTGAAATCCCTCTGTACATTTGTGCCCAGGATTTTTGCTTCATATGGATTGCTCCCAGTTAATAACTACACATGAGGCTTATTAATTCAGGCCTGTATCAGAGACACACTGGGCTCCTCTGAAGGCTTAATTTGCCTAAAGAGTCCCTGAAAATCTTGCTGAAATATCTGAAGTTTTGTTCTAGATGCTTTCATCCATTTTTTTCCTCCCTCTCTCCTTTACTCATGGTAGGATTTATATTGTGTTCTGATGGCTACCCAGCCATATTATCACCTCATCATTTTCCCTTAAACAGGCATTTTCCATAATAAAATACTTCTAAGACTTAATACTACCTTAGAGTGTGCTTCCCAGAGGCAGTGCAGCGATGAATTGGTGCCTCTGCCCTCCTCACTTGGATTCCAATCTGGATACATGTTTCCTACTCCTGCTTTTACCATAGTATCTGTGTCCACTCAAGAACAAAAGTGAAAGAATGAAATTTTTCCTTTTACAGCCACAACATGGAATTGTCCCACTTCACTTCTGCTCACTTACCTTTGCCTATTTTTTTTTTTTTTTACTTTTTTTGTCTTATTGATAATAGATAAACACAAAGTCAGAAAGAATTTCAAATAATCTGAGAAGTAGAGCTCATGTTAGCCTCAAAGGGGAGAATAGCTAAGGTGGAAAGGAAAATAAATGTAAACAAAAAAGAAGAAAAAAGAAAACTTCCACCTGGAATAATAATTAAACAAGGAGACAATAAATGATAAGCCAGGAGCAATAGCTCACGCCTGTAATCCCAGCACTTTGAGAGGCTGAGGCGGGGATATCACGAGGTCAGGAGAGAGAGATCATCCTGGCCAACATGGTGAAACCTGGTCTCTACTAAAATACAAAAAACTAGCCGGGCGTAGTGGCGGCACCTGTAGTCCCAGCTACTCGGGAGGCTGAGGTAGGGCAATCGCTTGAACCCGGGATGCGGAGGCTGCAGTGAGCCGAGATCGGGCCACTGCACTCCAGCCTGGCAACAGAGCGAGACTCCGTCTCAAAAACAACAACAAAAAGATAAATCAGGGGAATTGAATACTATGACATTATGTGTGTGATTTATGTACTCTCTAGATACTTATTAAAACTAATATATGACTTTTAAAACTATTGACATTGTTCCTTAATGAATTGATAGAGGAAATCTACTAAAGTACAATGGGATGTATTAGAAATCTATAGTGTATAGAATACAAGATGCCTTTCTCAATCTAGTTCTAACAGGCACTAACAATTGGGGATATATCTACCTGAGAATATCAGGGGAACCAGGGAAATCACATAAACAAGTCTGACAAAACAATAAATACAGCCTGAAATAATTAATACACACATATGTGTGTGAAAGCAAAGGGATAGGCTGCCTATTAAGGGTTTCTAAAAGTCATTAGGCCCTTAGAATGGTTGACTTTGGAAACCAAGTCATAGAGTGTGACCTTTTAATTACTGATATTTTGTTATAGATTAACTGCTGTTTAAATTTATTGTTCCTGGCTCAGACCAGATGGTGCCTGAGATAAAAGACCCCTTGACCAAGATATAAGAACCTTTGATTATTACATCTTTAATGTGGAATATTAAATACTCTTACTAAATGAAACACTGCCTAACCAATCAAGTTGCACTAATCTTGTGTGGGAAATGTTGAAGTCCTGTTAAAGTTCCCCAGACCTTGCCTATATAAATGACCCTAAAACCAGCCTGATATGCAGAAATGACCTCATCTTTTTGGACTCTGCATATACAGACTTGTGCATATGTATGTATGTATGTATATATAACCATACAAAGAACATTAGCAAATAAAGTTTTCTATAATCTGTTTGATATATTTGTATGATGTCGTTTTTAATTATAAAAAAGTACAGAAGTAACAATGCTAGTAGAATCTGTAAAATAAGTCAAACTTACATTCATCTGCTATAAATTATTTTTGTTACAACCATAGTAAAGTTAACAAATAATTAGAAATATAAAATAAATTGATAATGTTGCTTTTATTGACTTAATGTGGGTATAATAAGCTTTGAAATCCATGTACCATACTCAAACCCAAATTTATATCATTATATAACAGAATACCTAAGAAGATTGAGAGTATTTCAAGTAATACTTGTTTTGGTAATGTATTTTCTTTTCATATTTTGAAAAACTTGAGAACAATAATAAGAAAAAAGTCAGAAAATCCAATTTTTTTGAATAATGATAGCTGAAGTATCAACCACAATAAAATTATAAACAAAACCTCTTAACATGTATACATATACAACATTAATAATAAATATATGGCTATAACTTAACATGCATTTTTAGAGATTTATGGATATTGAGTGTATATTTAATGAATTAAGTAATAATAGTAACAATTAACAATAGTAATGTTTAATAAAATGTAATACTAATTTATTTGTAAGGTGTTGATTTTGACAATTATTATTAGCCTAACAGATTAAATACAATATTTAATTAATAAATCCCTACATAGTGACTTCAAATTAATTTATAAAATTGTTCCAATAATTATAGTATCATGTATTAACTAAAATTGATTTTCAAAACTTACATAAAGTGGAAGTAGCCAATTTATTTTTAAAATTCTAATTAAAAGATAAAATTCTAGTGATATATATATTTATACAATTAAATATATCTAGTGAGATATATATCTATACAATTTATATAATATATAGTGGTATATATATTTATACAATTCTAGTGATATATATATTTATACAATTTATAGTATATATACTATATATAGTGATATATATTTATACATTTATACAAATGTATATATTTATATAATTTGTTATACAAGAAATTGAAAATATTTCTTCTCATTTTTTCTATGCTGTTTCTTTCTTTTCTTAGTTTCTTATGATAGACTGGTGCAGGGTTCAGTCCTTGGTTTCCTTCTATACATTCACTCATTTCCTTGATAGATCATGTGGGTTTTATGGAATTAAATATCACTTATAGGCACGAAAATGTCATATTTAAATGTCTAGTCCAACTATCTTTTATTTACTCCATTTTAAAAAATTCAGCTTCATATTCTACATCTCTGTTTTGATATAAAGTAGACATTTCAAACCGAAAATGTCAAAACTGAACTTTTGACCATTTTCTATTTACAATCTCAGGTGAAAATTTAAAAAAAAGTCATATTTCTACAATATTTACTCTTCCTCTCACAGCCCATGTGTTTGCTTCTTTTTGCTACCATACCAACTTAACAGCTTAAAACAGCACAAGTCTATGACCTAACACTTCTGGAGGTCAAAAGTTCAAAAGTGAACCTTATTGGTCAAAATTAACATATCAGCTGACCGCATTCCATCTGAAGGCAGTTGGGAAAGGCTGTTTTCTTTGCCTTTCCCAGCTTCTAGAGGATGCCCACGTTCCTTAGCTTGTGGCCCCTTCCACCATCACCATCTTTCAACCCATCATCGTAATATCTTCAGATCTCTTTCTTATTCTTTTCCTTCATCATATCTCCCTCTCTCACATTGACCTTTCTACCTCCTTATTATAAGACTTGCTGTGATACATTGTTTTTACCCAAATCATCCAGAATTAGGTCCCCATCTCAAAATAATTTGATCACATCTACCAGTCTCTTTTATCTTATAAGGTAACAGTCACAGGTTCTGAGGATTAGGAAGTGGACAACTTTGGATGGAGGGACATGATTTCACCTACCACAGCCTATACTCAATATCTCAGTAAACTCTGTTGGTTCTACCTTTAAAATATGTCCAGATTCCAGAATTAATGTCTCACTGTTTTTTTACTGCCATTTTTCTAGTGTGAACCACCATGATTTCCCACCTGAATTATTGCAATAGCTTCATAATTAATCTCCTTTGCTCAATTCCACTGCAGTCTATTCTGAACACAACAGCAAAATCAATTATTTTACAATATACATCAGATTACATTGTTTCTGCGCCCAACAGTTGAAATGGCTTTTAGCAAAAGCTGTATCCTTAAAAAGGCTTACAGACCTGACATAATCTAGCTCTCATCTGATGCTACCCCACTGCATACTTCACTGTTCTTGTTTCACATTAGCATTGACTTTCTTACTATGCTCAGCAAGGTTCGGTATGCTCATATTTTAATGCCCTTGCTTGGTTACACACTCTGCCTGGCATTCTTCTACCCAGATATTCTGATGATGCTAACTCTGTCACTTTATTCCATGTTTTTGCTCCTAAATTCCCTACTGATTGATGCTGACTTGATTGTCCTTTTAAAATTGCAATTTACCACACCTATTCTTGCTCTCCTGTTCTATCTTGTTCAATATTTAACTTTTTAAATAACTCTTTTTATGATCAACTATGCCACATATTTTATCAATTTATTGTATTTATTTATTTGCTTTCAATTAATTTTCTGTCTTACCTAAAGAATATATGATCTACAAATCTAGAGGTGTCTGTGTTATATAATTAAAATAGTGTATGACATTTGGTGGTTTAATAGTAAATAATTATTCAATAAGCAATTAAAAAGATGATTATCAGTAGATTAACTTATACAAAATATCAAACATATATATTCTTATATATAGTGTAATATATAATATTAACTATGTATAAATATATATTTAACACATAATTATAAATAATAAATTATACAAAATGCCAAAAGAAATTGTAACAGGTCTTTTGTTTGGAGTGTAAATAACTCAAAGCTTGTCTTCTCTAATTTCATTAATTGGCTCATCCTATGTTCTTTAAAGAAAGGAGAAACACAAAGTGTTTTTTCTGAACTGAGAGTCTATCACTCTCAAGAATGTTTCTTTTCAACCAACTATTTTATTTTTGTCTTACATCTCCCACACTCCAACAATAACAATAAACAAAATGAAAAAGATTGAAACTTGTTCATTTTTACCAGTTTGTCAAAACCAACAGACAAAGAAAAAATGGAATCTGGATTTCATTTGGATAAATCTATTGCATGGATTGCACACATACTAAAAATTTCTCTGCCCACCTTTTAATGTAATTTGCACCCATCCAGCCTACGAGAGTGAAAAAGTACTGTATCTTTGCTTTTGAGGAGTACTATATACTTTGTAGATTTCAAATTTTGTTATAAAGTCTGTACTTATGCTTTCCAAGTTGTATTATGCTTCTGAATCACCAGGGGACCTTGTTAAAATGCATATTTGGCTGTAGTACATCTCATATGGGGTTTGAATTCTGAATTTCTAAATGCTCCCAAGGTATGCTCATACTGCTGCTCCATGGGCCACAGTTTGAGTATCAAGGTTACATGGTTAATGCCAATTAAGCAAAAAAAAAAAAGTGACATCAAATTGATTTCTAGTTTAGTGTTTTTATTTACATATGCTAATGCTGAATTATATATATTATATGTTTACTTATATCAGCTCTGGAATTCAAAGGATTCACTGTAACCTACATGAGATAAAGAGGCATTTAAATATTTTAGTAAACTACATAGAAGTGTATTAATACAGAAATATGTTTCTTATCCTAATATGACAGTTTATTCGGGAACATTCCAGAATTTATTACAGAATAATGATGACCCATGTCATATTTTATTCTAAAAATTTGTAAAGATTAATTCACATGATTGGTTATTCAATTTTTAATCATATACTCAGAGCAGGAGGCCATTTTTTGGTTTTCTATTTTCAAACAGAAATGTATCAGGTTTTTTACGGGGATTTTTTTGTAATATGCTCAGAATTTTAAAGCAAATTCACCTAATAGACTGATATATAAACTATATTTCAAAGTCACAGGCTGGATATTAGGATAATCAAACTACAGAAGGAAGGTTTCTCTAATGTAAAATTTGATGAAACATTGTTTTGCCTATATTGATTTTCTGACATGCAATTTTTTTGTTAGTGTTTACATTATGTTTCTTCTAGTCTGTTCTATTTAGAGGAAAGAGATGAACTTACTGTGTGTAGATTAAGTGTTGCCAACTATATGAAAATCAGTAATATTTTCTACCTTATGACAAATGAACTCAAGGTATCATTTTAGTGATATTCTTTCATTATCTGAAGATTAGTAACAGACTTAATCAGAATTTAATAAAAGTAATTTTTCATTTGTGTTTTGAAACTTACAAAGTTCCTTTTTCTATGCTAAAATAACTATGTTTTCCAAACTCGAGAAATGGCTTATTGATTATAATGTATGTGCAGGTGTTGACTTTGCCTCAAGCCATGTTTATATTTCTATTAAACGGTCAATTTATAATTTATATTGATTTTTCCAGTTTCCAATTTATAATTAATTGTAAGTGTATAAAAAATACAGTGATCTGGATATGATTGAAAGATAAAAAATTATTCTTATGTATTTTTTCAAAGCTTTCATTTATGTTCATATTTCTTAAATGTTTTCAAAGTTATCAACTTGACAGTCTATGTTCTTATATTTGACTATTTGCAGCTTTATTACTAGTATATAGCTAAAAATCCATAGTTCATATCTTGATAAACAAAAATATAATAGATACTATATTTTTTAAATCCCATTTTTCTTCAATTACTTATACAGCAATTTGGAAATGCTTGTGCTTACCCCTAGAGTTTCTGCTTAAAACTGTTTTACTTTCTAAATTCAGGTAACTGCAGGTATTTCTCATGCAGTTTGCCTATGGAAAATTACTGCCAGTCAATGTAAGGCACAGCAGTTCTTCTGGCAACAAAAGTAACCCAAAGGGTTTTTTTCAGGAAAATGAAACTATAGGATAGCCACACTAAAAAGGCAAATTAAATACTGAGCTTTCAAATTGGAAACAAGGGATGCCAGGAGGTTCCCTTGTGTGCAAATCAAATATACTGGTTTGGGAAAAGTTGAGCAAAAAGTAATAAGTATTGAAGTAATAGTATGGGGATCTACGAGAAGAACGCTTTTTGATAAGGATGAAGAGAAAATAAAATACCTTGGGACTATTTTAAATACTGCACCATTTGGTCACACGTGCTTACTTACTGTGATAAAGTTGAAATACTGGCCTACATTTCTTTCTATATTTTTAAATAAAAAATGGTAGCATTCCTTTTATTTTTAAAATACAAAAGCTCACATCAGGGTAATGTATGCGCTTTACTCATGGCGTTACCGCAATATTCACTGAAACTTTGTTTAATGGGGTAGAAATTGTGTTACTAGGATTGGGGAAGGGGAAGAAAAGATAGACTGCACAGACACATAAAATATTTGGGAAAATTCCTATACATTATGGTGAACGTTTGGAACTAATATGTTAATTCTCTAATATTTGGGTGATCTGTATGAATAATTTTTCATGAAGTAACTTCCAAGACGATGCCCGCTACCACATCACATTTCCAGATCCTAGTGATCATCTACATGTTGCAGAGACACGCAAGTATATCTAGTAGAACACAAACGGAAAAGCCTTTGCAAGACATGTTCGTTAAATTCTCATATGAAGAAAAAAGCTTATATTTCTCGGCATACATCCTACTGAGCTGGTGTTAAGTGAACAAAATTGAGATCTCATGTCCTGGCAATAAACCAACTCTCGTTAGCTAAGGATGTACTGCTTAGTCTTTGCATTTCGATGTCTGTTAAAAAGTGACCATGTGGGCCGGGCGCAGTGGCTCACGCCTGTAATCCCAGCACTTTGGGAGGCTGAGACGGGCGGATCACGAGGTCAGGAGATCGAGACCATCCTGGTTAACATGTTGAAACCCCATCTCTACTAAAAATACAAAAAAATAGCGGGGTGTTGTGGCGGGTGCCTGTAGTCCCAGCTACTCAGGAGGCTGAGGCAGGAGAATGGGCTGAACTCGGGAGGCGGAGCTTGCAGTGAGTCGAGATTGCACCCCTGTACTCCAGCCTGGGCGACAGAGCGAGAGTCCGGCAAAAAAAATTAAAATTAAAATTAAAAAAAAAGTGACCATGCGGCCAGTCATGGTGGGTCGTGCTTCTAATCCTAACACCACTAAACAGATAGGTTGCTTTAGCCCAGGACTTAGAGACCAGCCTGGGCAACATGGTGAAGCCCTGTCTCTACAAAAATTATACAAAAGCCAAGAATGAGAGAAAAGACTTAATATTTAGTAGTGATTATTAAATGTAAAATTATTTTACCCCATTTAATATATATTAAATCACTTGCAAATATAGTAAACATATATTTAAATGGTTTATTTAATGTTTGACTTCATCAAACCTAATATTTTTATTCTTTTTGAGTTTAGATGTAAATAAGTATTTTGGCAATAATTGGGACCATGAAGTGCAGTGCAGCAGGCAATGGCTAAATTAGTTCAAATCTACTTATGGATTTATTTCCAAACCTTTGATCTGTTATCCTACAGAACTTTTTTTCTATTCAAAAGACTCTAGATTGAATCCATGAATAAGAATTCTTATCTTTTAAAACTTTACAGAATTTTATTTAGAAAAGTTATATATGTATATATGTATGTATGTAAATGCTGAATATTTACAGATCGTTGGGTCCAATTTGTTAGCAGTCAGTCTAAAACGATCATTCTATTCTTTGGGATTAGAATTTGAAGATCATTTCTTCAGCAGTGGTTTACACTTGTTACTTACTTCCCTTCGGATGCCAGAGTGAAAAATAAAACACACAGACAAAAACACAAGCACACTTATTTTGGGCACCAAGCTATGTGAGAGTAGATTAATGGTTAGGAATTTACAAAAAGAAAAGAAAACCTAAAAACCAAAAGACAAAAACAAATAAAACTCCTGTTCAGTGCAAAAGCCAAAACAGGTATTTGTCCTCATTTTGTGATTGAAAATAGCATTCTATTGTCTAGTATTGCCAGTGATCCATATTTATAGTTCCTTTTTTTAGGTGTCTAGTCTAATTTGAATGTTGGAAATATATATTCTTTTAATTTCAATATAATTTAAATTTACAGAAAAGTTGCAAAAGTAGCACAGAGCTTCTATATACCCTTCTTCAGTTTTACTTATTGCTTATTGTTAAAAACTTAAATTATTATGTGCCTTTGTTAAAATAATGAAACTGATATCCTACATTACTGTTAAATAAAATTCAGACATTATGTGGATTTCATTAGTTTTTCCATCGAGGTCTTCTTTCTATTCCAGCATTCTATCCAGGCAACCATACTATATTTTGTTACCATATTTTTTCTCTAGTCCTATCTGGTCTATAGCAGTTTCTCATTCTTTTTTTTTTTTTTATCGTAACCTTGGTAGGCTGGTAGTCTTGGAAAGTACTGGTCAGGTGTTCTGTGGAATGACTGCTCATCTCGTGACTAGATTGCATTTATACAAAATAAGTGAAATGTTCTTCTTGTCACATCATATCAGGAGACACATGATGTTATTAGTGATATTCACTGTTATCATTCAGTGACGGTGGTGTTTTTCACTTTTGTCTTCTGTAAATTTGCTTTGTTTTCTTTGCCTATTCTATTTTTGGAAAGAAAATCACTAAAACTAACTCATTGTCATTTGTCTTCTGTAAATTTACTTTGTTTTCTTTGCCTATTCTATTTTTGGAAAGAAAATCACTAAAACTAACTCATTGTCATTTGTCTTCTGTAAATTTACTTTGTTTTCTTTACCTATTCTATTTTTG
>NW_012106753.1:526572-606836 GCF_000951045.1 Mandrillus leucophaeus
CTATTACTTCCTGGTGCTTCAAGATATTCCAGGCCCACTTGTGAGTTTCCTTAACCTAGTCATTGATTCAGGCATTGGGCCAAAAAACTCTTATTAAAGAAGAGTCTTTTATTAAACAATAGTGTTTAGAAACCAAGACCTGCATGATAGGTGTGTTTATTGCTCTTAGGGTTTTATTATTTTGGGCACTCTTAGTGGTGAAAACTAGGAAATACGTGTGTGCATACTAACCCACATATACCCATATTTATAGTAGTTTCTGTTTTTATATTGTCATGTTTCTATATTGCAATGGTTAATTTTATGTGTGAACTTGAGTGGGCTACAGAGGGCAAGATTAAACATTCTTTTTGTCATGGTATTTCCAGGTGAAATTAGCATTTAAATCAGTGGACTCAGTAAAGTAGATTGCTCTCTCCAATGGTTGAGCATCATCCAATCCAGTGAGGGCCAGACTAGAACAACCGGCAAAGCAAGGTGAAATTTGTACTTTTTTTTCTTTTTCCTACCTTACTGCAGGGAGACCTCATCTTGTTTTCTTGTGTATTCAGACTGTGATTTACATCACTGATTTTCCTGGTTGAGGTCTTTGGACTAGAACTGAATTACACCAGTGGCTTTTCTGAATCTCTAGCTCGCAGATTGCAGATCACAAGAATTCTCAGCCTCCATAATTGTGTGAGCCAATTCTCATGATCAGTCTCTTCTTATGTGCATATCCTATTGGTTTTGTTCCTCTTGAGAAACCTGACTAATACATATATATTAAGTTAGACGTGATATTTTATTGTCTCTAACTCTAATTCAGTACTAGGTAATTCTTACTAGCCTTCCTTTATAATAACAGCCTTCTCTTACAATAAGAACCTGAATCCTATCTGATTTTTAAGTTGATTATTTACTTTTACACACACATATATGTAAAGCAGGTTCAGAATAGTTAACCTGTACTGCTGTGAGGAAAAAATATTACCAACTTGAGTACAGTGTCGACATACAATTTTTTTTTGTCTGTAAATATTGGACAATTTTATAATAAAACTAAGTGAAAATTATGTTTTGTTTATCCTGCTCTACACTTGAAAAAAAAGTGTGTTTACTTTTAGGTGAGGCTTTAGTTTATTCTTTGGTGCTGCAAATTTTTTATTGATAGCTCATCTAATATTGCTTCCCTAGTATGCTCACGTTTTCCTTTCACTCGAACTCTCATTAGATGTATGCAATAAACTCACAATATATGCTCCATTAGTCTTTGCTTTCATTTTTCATACTATTTATCTGTGTAGGAAGTTCTTGGATAATTATGCAACGTATGTTTAATCTCGCTCATTTTATTTTTTTCTGAAGGTTTATCCAATATTCAAAAATTTTCATATTCAAAATTTATGATTGATATTTTTCATAAAGATATTTTTATTTAATTAAAGAGAGTGAAATTGTTCAATGCCACATGTCTTTATATTTGTTTCATTCCTATTATAATGTCTATAACTTTGCTTTTCTTTACATTTTACAACTGATTTATAGTAATATTGTTTTGCTTTGTTTTTCATCTTACCATACTCTGGTTTTCAGCAAATTTTCAGCTGCTAGCAACTTTTTACCAGAACTCTTATAATAGTATGGTTTTAATTTTGTTTTCTTTTTAAAGAATATATTTAAAAAGAGACAGAGATATCAATAACCTATATTTATCTAATACATTTAACATTTTGTACTTCTGAACATAAATATTCATAACAGATATCACAGATATAAATATCTACAAAATCAGCCAACTTAACAATATCAGTGAAAGATGCTTATTGTGGACTATGATATCTAAAAACAGTTCTTTCCATATCATTTCCAGGGTCTAGGTCAAGATTACAAGTCTAATTCCACAAAACATATGTTCGAGTATTTTACAATTATAAAATAAATTAAAAATGAAAATACTTTAAGCCTTTAAAATTTAAGAAATACACTGTATTTTTCTACTTTGCAAATAAACCTTTTTAAAAAATTAGAAAGTCAAGCTCTAAATTTAGATGTATTAAGCTTTTGGGGTTTCAAATTTTACCTGGTTGTGTAATCAATGAGGCTAACTACTGGAAACTAGAATTCAACCTGATGCTTAAACTCTGTTCTCTTTCAACAATGATTATTTTTTACCTACACATTTATGAACCTCTGAGTCTGCTTACATTACACACTGGTCCATGTACACACTAGTTGACTCTATTCTTGGGTCAAGGGATGCTCACATTGGTGGTATAGTACATTCTCAGGAACATGAAAAAATAGGCTTGGGATCATTTGTGCATGGAAATATGAGGTCCTGACTTTTCTGTCAGGTCTAAAAGAAAGTGGTGTGGAATCTAGGAGAACACACCCAGATGTCTCCAGAATTTCTTACCTTGCTTGTAGAGATATGACTGGATGAAAGAAAGTCAAGTCAGAGGAGAAGAGGTACCTTAAAAATAAGATCCATGAACAATAAACTATTTGAAAAGGAAATTAAGGAAACAATTCATTGAAAAGAGCATTAAAAATACTTAAGAGTAAATTTAACCATGAAAGTGAAAAATTTGTATATTAACAACTATAAAACACTGATGAAAGACATGGTAGAAGATACAAATAAATGGAAAGCTATCCCATGCTCACTGATTAGAAGAATTAATATTCTTAAAATGTCCATACTACCCAAAGTAATCTACAGATTCAATACAGTCCATATGATATAGTTTGGATCTGTGTCCCCACTAAATCTCATATTGAATTATAATCCCTGGTGTTGAAGATGGGGCCTGGTGGGAGGCTATTGTATCCTGGGGACAGAGTTATCATGAATGGCTTAGCACCTTCCCCTTCTTGCTGTTCTTGAGATAGTCACTGAGTGAGTTATTGTGAGATCTGGTTGTTTAAAAGTGTGTGGCAATCCCCACACTCTCCCACCATGTGAGATGCCTCACTCCCCCTTTGCCTTCCACCATGATTGTAAGTTTCCTGTGGCCTCCCCAGAAGCTAGGCAGATGCCAGCATTATGCTTCTTGTGCAGCCTGCAGATCCATGAACCAATTATACGTTTGTTTTTTGTTTTTGTTTTTTTATATAAATTATCCAGTATCAGGTATTTCTTTATAGCAGTGCAAGAATGGACTAATATACCATGTTTGAATTCTAATGTCATTCTTCACAGAAAATAGAAAAAAAAATCTAAAATTTGTATGGATCCAAAAAAGACCTCAAAAAGCCAAAGCCATCTTGAGCAAAAAGAACAGAATGGAAACATCACGCTACCGGATTTCAAAATACTTTACAAAGCATTAGTATTTAAAACAGCATGGTCCTGGCATATAGACAGATACATTGACCAATGGAGTATGATAAGAAACCTAGAAATAAACCCTTCCATTTATGGTCAATTGATTT
This sequence comes from Mandrillus leucophaeus, assembly GCF_000951045.1. NCBI lineage: Eukaryota > Metazoa > Chordata > Mammalia > Primates > Cercopithecidae > Mandrillus > Mandrillus leucophaeus. The sequence goes on from NW_012106753.1 coordinate 529,990, forward strand.
TTAACAAGGATGCTAAGAACATCCAATGAGAAAAAGTGAGTCTGTTCAATAAATGGTGTTTTGAAAACTGGATATCCACATGTAGAAATATGAAAATGTATGGAAGACCCTTATATAAGAAGGAAAATGTAGAGAAGACCCTTATATAAGAGTCAAGACCAGGCACAATGGCTCAGGCCTGTAATCCTAGCACTTTGGGAGGCCAAGGGGGGTGGAGGATCACTTGAGGTCAGGAGTTCAAGACCAGCCTGGCCAACATGGTGAAACCCTATCTCTACTAAAAATACAAAAATTAGCTGGGCATGGTGGCACGTACCTGTAATCCCAGCCACTTGGGAGGCTGAGGCAGGAGAATTGCTTGAACCCGGGGGGTAGAGGTTGTAGTGAGCCGAGATTGTGACACTTTACTACAGCCTGAGCAAAAGAGCAAGACTCCGTCTCAAAAACAAACAAACAAACAAATAAATAAATAAATAAATAAAGTCAAAAGGACTTAAAAACTTAAATTAAGACCTGAAACTGTAAAACTACAAGAAGAAAACGTAGCGGGAAAACTCCATAATATTGGTTTGGGCTGTAATTTCTTGGATATGACCTCAAAAACAAAAGCAAAAATGCCAAATGGGATTTCATCAAACAAACAGGCTTTTCAAAGCCAAGGAAAGAATCAACAGAGGGAAGAGATCACTTAGATGTTGGAATAAAATATTTGCATATTATACATCAGATAAAGGGCTAATATACAAAATACACAAGAAAACTACTAGAAAACAAAAAAGGCAACCTTATTTAAAAAACAGGCAATGTCACATCAGACTTGTTAGATTGGCTACGATCAAACATATGAAAGACAACAAGTGTTGGTGAGAATGTGGAAAAAAGGGAACCCTTGTACATTATGGGTGGTGTCTTAAATTAATACACACATTTTGGAAAACATTATGGAGGTTCCTTAGAAAAACAAAATAGAATTACCATATGATCCAGGAATCCCTTTTTTAGATATACATACGACGTAACTGAAATCAACAAGCCAAAGAGATGCCTGCACTCCCATGTTCACTGCAGCATTATTCACAATAGCCAAGATACAGAAACAAGCAAAGTGCCCATCAGTCACTGAATAGATTTTTAAAACGTAGTATATAGACAGAATTCAGCCTTTAAAAAGTAGAACATTCTGTTATTTATTTTGACATGGATGAACCTAAAGGACATTATACTGAGAGAAATAAGCCAAATATAGACAGACCAATACCATATGATCTCATTTATATGGGGAATCTACAACCAAAGCTATAGAAATAGAGAGTAGAACAGTGATTACCAGACACTAAGGGCAGGGGTAAATGGGGAAATGGCAGATAGTCATTAAATGACACAAAGTTTCAAGTCGACAGGAGGTATACATTTTGGTGATTTATTGCACAGCATGGTAACTATAGAAATAATGTATTGTATATTTAAAAATAGCTTTAAAAGGGTTTAAAATGTTTTAAACTCAAAGAAACAATAAGGATTTAAGGTGCTAGATATGTTAACCCGATTTGATCATTCCACAATGCACACATGTAATCATATTGTATCACATAAATGTACACAATTATTGCTTTGTCAAGTAAAATGAAATAAAACTTAAGAAAAAAATGATATATTGTAAGGACGCTTTCTGCCTGGGAACAAGGACAGTGACCAATAGTGATGCAATTCAATCCAGTTTTTGCATTTCCTGAATACAGGCTGAATGCTGATGTTTGCACTTAGATCACTTTGTTTATATATTAATGTTAACTGTATATATTTTAAATCAGTATAATACTATGTCTACTCTTGAACTTTATCATCTTCTTTGACAACCTGAAAAAGAAACAGAAGCAAAGTAAAAATGTGGGCTAGGTGTGGTGGCTTATGCCTATAATCCCAACACTTTGGGAGGCTTTGGATCACCTAAGATCATGAGTTCAAGACAAGTCTGGCCAACCTGGTGAAACCCTATCTCTACTAAAAATACAAAAAATCAGCCAGGTGTGGTGTCATGCACTTGTAATCCCAGCTACTCGGGAGGCTAAGGCAGGAGAACCTCTTGAACCTGGGAGGTGGAGGTTGCAGTGAGCTGAGATCGCGTCACGGCACTCCAGCCTGGGCGACAAGAGTGAAACTCTGTCTCAAATAAAAAATAAAAATAAAAAATAAAAAATAAAGTGAATGAGGCAAACTAATTCCTCTCTCTAGGAGCTAATGTTAGACACATTAGTTTGGGTAGGAAGATCAAGAAGGCACTAAAGTCAGAGGACATACTTTCTGCGGTAAATGTCATATCCTAGACATGTTAATTACTTTGTTGCTATAAATAAATGCTGGATACTGCTAATATTTCTGATAATATATGTTTTAGTGTTATTTAATATTTAGACATGACTATAACTAATAAATCAGAATATGATTTGCCATCTATTTTTTCCTGTCTTGCCCTACTCACTGCAAAAATTGTTTAGCCAGTACAAAAGACAATGATTCCCAAAACACGTGTTTTATACCACACATACAAAACACATTATTTGATAGTCTAAATGATATTCCTTTAATCAGTAAAAAAAAAAAAAAAAAGAACCTAGGAATTAAATGGTGCTTTAAATGTGTTCCCAAAACATATTATGCATCCATAACGTATTTGTATTAGATAATAAAACACTTTATATGTTTTTACGTGGAATTTTCATTTTAGGATAATTTATTCTGTTTAATAGACAACTGTATAAGAGAACAGAATAGTAAAATGTTTTGTTTTTATAGACTGTAAAATATTTAGGATACTTCTTAAATATGATATCAATAAAAGCTGCTAATATAAATTATTGTATATACTTCATTTGAACCGTAAGAATATTACTGATGACACTTTAATTGCCTTTTTAGGGCCATAGAAGTTTTTGGCATAAATACAGGATAATTATATGGTGAATTTAATATGGTGTTAAAATACAATAAAATATTTAGCATTTTCCTAATGTTCATTAAAGAAACAAGTTTTTATTGTCAAAGTTAGTATAACTATTGTTACTCACTTTGTTGTCTCTAGCAATAGTTTGGAGTTTGACTCAACACTCTAAAGCAATTATCATTTAGCTGAAATGTGATGACTTTGATTTAAAAAATAGTTAACCTACTGTATTTCTTGATTAATGAAAGTGTTACTTCCAGATTTTTTTGCATGTAATTTTACTTCAGGTCCTTTAGACCTAAAATACATAAAATCTAAATAAGTACCTTTTTACCTGATTATATTTTATTACTTAATATTGAAATGTATGTCAAAAGATATATACAATGACCAGAATAAAAATTAATACCTATAAGGTCAGGTATGATGGCTCATGCCTGTAATCCCAGCACTTTGGGAGGCCAAGGTGAGTGGATCACTTGAGGCCAGGAGTTTGAGACGAGCCTGGCCAACATGTTGAAACCCCATCTCTACTAAAAATACAAAAAAAATTAAACAGGAATGGTGGTGAACTCCTGTAGTCCCAGCTACTCAGGAGGCTAAGGCAGAAGAATCGCTTCAACCTGGGAGGCAGAGATTGTAGTAAGCCAAAATCACACCACAGCACTCCTGCCTGGGCGACAGAGTAAGACTCCATCTCAAAAAACAAACAAACAAACAAAATTAATACATGTAACTAACCTGTATTATCAGTTCATTATTCCTCTTCAAAGATACAGTTAATGCCCTGAATGTTATGGTAATGGTTCTCTTCTTTCTTTTAGAATTTTATGTCATGTAGCTATTTCCCAAAATAAACTACTTCAGTTTTTCTTATTTTGATCTTTAAAAAAAATGCATTCAGAATTCATGCATTCTGTTCCATGGTTGTATATATACTAACAGTGGCATTTAGACAGGGTTGAATTTCAAAAGAAGACTCACAGGGCCCAAAATGAAAATGCTTAGAAATGTGTAATTCTTGTCAGAAAAAGAATTCAAAATAGCAACATCATTAAAGGAAGGATATCCATTAGAGACTGCCTCACAGAGAATCTGAGGAGACCAGTCACAAGCTTCAATAATTCTTCCCCCGGAAGTACCATGCAGCAGATGGTTTTTCTTGGGAATCAGGAACCACAGGTGTCTCAACAGAATACCTGAGAAAACAAGGAGAGAAAGTGGAGTCTCTTCCAGCATTGTTTATATCCTGCTTGTCACATAGAGATATTTCTGCTGTGGGTCCCAACAGCATAGCTCTTCCATTTTCTCATACTAGATGCAAATCATCAGTTTTGTTGTTATCAACAAACAATCCTGAAAAGGTGGCACAAACTGCCACAATACTCTTCAGATTCATGGCTACAAAGCATCATTATTGATCGGGATTTTTTATACTTTGACCAGAGGTCAGTGTAATATTGGTTCTTTCCTTATTTCAGTTAAACAGCTTAAACTAATTTCAAGCCTGGTAGAATTAAACATTACAGCACATTGAATTTTTCCTTTCCTGTACAAGTGGCACACTCTATTTATCATTTTTATAACCACAATATTTAAGACAACACCAATATGGTTTTTTTAAGCAATAAGCTGGTTAGTCTTGATATATTATCCTTCTATAATCAATTTTAAAAACAGCTTATTAGGTTATATCACTTCAAAAAGAAAAATTAGCAAAAAGCAAAACGATACTGTCAGACGTTAAATGAATTGCACTGAAACTATAGGTAAACTTTGGAGAGTTAGCATTTTTACAATCTGGAGTCTTTCTATCAACATTTGTTTAGGTCTTCCTGAATTTTTTCTTTAAAGTCTAAACATTTTTTCATATAAGGCAAGAGATATTTTATTGGTTTATTTATAGTTATTCATATTTATGTTGCATTAGAATGATATTTTATAGAACATTTAAAATATTATCATTAAAATATAAAAATTTGATTAATGTATATTTATATTGGAAGTCTATTTCAAAACTTGCTAAAACTCTGTTACTCATTCTAACATTCTACTCTGTGGTTTCTACATAAACAAATAATAATCAAAGCATATATTTTTTCTCTTTTAAAATGATTATTTTAAATTCTTCTTCCCTTACTTAACTGTATGACATAAAATACTTGCTACAAGTTTCAGCACAATATTGAAAGGAAAATATAAATTAATGATAATGAATACACTTTTTATGTATTAAAGAAAATGCCTTCAGTACTGCATAATGGTTTAAGTTTTTTCTATTTTTCATATTTAGGTTGGTGCAAAAGTAATTGAGGTTTCTGAAAAAAAAACTAGTTCATTTAAATAGCCCTGTAAAAATTTAATTATCATATAATAATCTGCACATATTTGAAGTGCAGAATTTGATCAGCTCCGCCATATATGTGTGTGTGAAAAACAATACCACTCAACATGATAAATATATCCATTACCCAAAAGAGACTTTACCTGGACCCTTTTGTAATTCTTTTCCTCTTGCCTCTTACCAGTCTACTACATGTCCAGGTAATTAAGTTTATACTAGCTCTAGAGATCAATAAATCAGTGTGTGATATTTAACTATTTTTTAAAATTAGATAACATACTCTAACACAACACTCTAAGACTAGAAACATTATATACTTAGCATAAGACTGTTGGAACAACAAGGAGGCAGCTAGTGGCCTGGGCTCCATTTACAAAATGCCGCCTCTGAATTAGGGTCTATAATTATGTTTTGTCTTTGGAGATCAATCTCACTTCAGAGCCAGTATTAATTTTCTTCTGGAAGATATTCATAGATATTCTTATACCAACTCTCCAGTTTACACTCACCTTTTTAGAAGAATATGGTGGATTAGGGTTCTCTTAGAAGGACAGAACTAATAGGAGATATATATTTATATCTATATCTATCTATCTATCTATATGGGGGGAGTTCATTAAGTATTAAGCATTAGCTTATATGATCACCAGGTCACACAATAGGCTTTCTGCAAACTGAGGAGCAAGGAGAGCCAGTCCAAGTCCCAAAACCGAAGAACTTGGAGTCTAGTGTTCAATGGCAGGAAACATCCAGCAGGGGAGAAAGATGTAGACTGGGAGGCCAAGCCCATCTCTCCTTTTTCATGTTTTTATCTGCCTGCTTGATATTCGCTGGATGCTAATTAGATTGTGCCCACTAGATTAATAGTGGATCTGCCTTCCCCAGCCCACTGTCTCAAATGGTAATCTCTTTTGGCAACACACACACAGACACGTCCAGGATTAATACTTTGTATCTCTCATTCAGATTAAGTTGACACTCAGTATTAACCATCACATATGGCAACAGATCTTTTTTGATAGGACCTAGAGAAACTTTCCAATAATGATTTGTAGCTTCTATACCCTTAAGGGGTATATACACAATTTGTAATTTACTTTTGAGTGTATATTTGACAAAACTACTTGTACTACAAATTACTTTTTAATTCAAATTGCCAAACCTCCCTCCAAAAAAAAAAAAAAAAAAAAAGGTAACATACTCAAAATTGATCATTGCATGTGTTTAATAAATAAGTTATTTTCTCAAAGATATAAACAAGGCCAGGACACCAATATGGAATAGTAAGTCATTTTAGGAGTAATGAAAGCAAGAAGCCATCAATACTCTCTTTAAGGAATAAAGAGTTATTGCAGCTGAATAGCTACTGGAATTCAGTAAGAGCTGGAACTAGAGGAAAGAGTGTCTGGCAGCACCTGTGGCCTCCTATAAATAGTCAATGCCTCATCATGGATCTGTATGGAAGAGCCCCTAGGATAAGTTACCTTTTCTTCTACTGGCAACTCTTTTGGAAACAATACAACTTTAAACTGAGGTACAGAGGAACCTAAAGTTCCTAAAGTTCGAGCAGTCATTAGAGGTTTTCCTTCAGAAACACAGAGTATGATGGGAGAATGGATATGAGGGCTTAAGGTGCACCAAGTATATTCATTCTAGGAGCATACAAACAAAAAATAATAATAATTAAGGTGCATAAATTCAAATTTTTATTTTGTGTTAGAAAATAAGATGTTTTGCTAAGTTGTATAATGGCATTAATTATTTAGAAAAAGCTACACGAGGCCGGGAGCAGTGGCTCACACCTGTAATCCCAGCACTTTGGGAGGCCGAGACGGGTGGATCACGAGGTCAGGAGGTCGAGACCATCCTGGCTAACACGGTGAAACCCGGTCTCTACTAAAAATACAAAAAAGTAGCCGGGCATGGTGGTGGGCACCTGTAGTCTCAGCTACTTGGGAGGCTGAGACAGGGGAGTGGTGTGAAGCCAGGAGGCAGAGCTTGCAGTGAGCTGAGATTGTGACACTGAGCCTGGGCGACAGAGTGAGACTCTGCCTCAAAAAAAAAAAAAAAAAGAAAAGAAAAAGAAAAGAAAAGAAAAGAAAAAGCTACATGAACATTAATGGTATCTATTCTTCATCTTCTATGTATATATTTCTCTTATTGCTTAAAATGATATTTTGAAACTGTTTTATTTCCTCGACTGTCCCACTAAATGACCTCATGAGAAAAGAAAATCTTTATGAGTTTTGTTATTTCATACCCCAGGGGATAATTGGATGCATATTTGAAACAATGAATATTTTTAAAGTAAAGTGTAACAATTGTTGTCTAAATTTTTTTAGTAATATAGATTCTCTATATTTTATTCATCTAAAAATAAATATGCAAATATATTCATAGGAAAGAACATTAATAAGTATTAAGGACTGCAAAACATGCTACTTATAAATACTCTTAACTATTTTTATTTATTGACTATAATTTTCCACATTTAATTTACATATGAAATATACAAATTACTAGTTTTCATTAATGTATGCTTCACAATTCACTAATTTGTCACTTCATTTACCTTACTTTGTATCAATATATTTAAATTTAGAGGGAGAAAATGGCAAAAATGGCAAATAAGAAGCAAGATTAATTTGCAGCTCCTGCTCAGACAGACAGAACAGTGTGTGAAGGCCCATCTCATGAACTTTTGCTCCAAGAACTACCACAGAAATATATGAGAAAAACAGAAAGAATTCACTGACCCTTTGAAAAAAAAGCAGCTTACTGCTGCAAACTCTTATAGACAACCAATCAACTGTGAGTGCACAAAGTGTGAGAGGTGGAAAGTCCGCCTCTGAACACACATACTCACCAGGGAGCCAGATCACATGAGAGGGATTTAACCTTACCTGGAGCTGAAATGAATTTAGGGAGTCGAACAAAATATAAAAGTAGATAAAGCAGTGGAAAGAGCCCTGTAGGCACCCCCGGTCCCCAGGGAAGCCATTTCTGACTTTATCTTACAGGGTTTTTTGGGGAGAACTGCCAGTAGAATTGGAGAAAGACCACAGGGAAAAGAAAACTTCCAACTGAACTTTGTAGCAATTTTGACCAAGTGTGAATTTTCCAGGGCAGAATCTGGGAGTGGGAGGGCAAACAGGAAGTATAGATGGAAGCAAAGAAGTCACAGCAGAAAGCGGGTGAAGCCTGAAAGTCCCCCTTCCTTTCTCAGCGGGGAGGCTTCTAGCCTGGGACAAGTTCCCAGACCTGCTCACCAGCTGCCTGGATATAAACTCTGCTCTTGGGCGAGTTCAGCAGAAGTGAGACTGGCCTTTCCAGCTCTGTGGGAGCTGGGTGAAGCCTGTCTCTGCCAGTTTTTCTACACTTCCTTAGTGACTTGTAGGACATAGAAGAGGCATCCATAATCCCCTGGGAAATAACTCCATTGTCCTGAAAAACACACCTCCATCCCCACAGTGGCTGCAACAAGCCCTGTGCAATTAGTCTGAGCCCAGACACACCTAAACCTGCTCCCATCTGAGGGTCTTTCTCTGCCTGTCCTTGTAGCCAAAGACAAAAGATAGAATCTCTTGGGAGCTCTAGGGCCCTGCCCAATCCCTGATTCTCCCTCTACTGCTGCAGCTGATGCTCTCTTGAAAGTGCCAACTTTTGGCTAGTGGCCAGCCAACACGAACCATTACAGTGACTCATAATAGAACAACCTGCCCCAAGAAAGGAGTAAACAGCTAACTCCACCCCTTGTAACATTCTGGCTAACAAGAGGTCCTCAGTCTGCCCACATGACAACTTTACTGCCAGCACAACCAGCATTTGAGAAAACCAGCGCACTAAACAAAACTAGAACAAAGGTCCCACACAGAGTTCACCTCACTCCTCTGCTACCTCCACCAGAGCAGGTGCTGGTGCCCATGGCTGAGAGACCTGAAGACGGATCACATCACAGGCCTCTTTGCAGACACTCACCACTACCAGTCCTAAGCCCAGTAGCTCCATGGGGAGGCTAGAACCGGAGGAGAAAAAACAATCATTGCAATCTGGCTCTCAAAAAGCCCCAGCTTGAAGGGAAGGGGGAGCATCACATCAAGGTAGCTCCCTGAGAGACAAAAGAATCTAAACAGTAGCCCTTGAGCCCCAAATCTTTCCTCTGACATAGTCTACCCAAATGAAAAGGAACCAGAAAACAATTATGGTAGTATGACCAAACAAAGTTCTTTAACACCCCCACAATATCACACTAGCTTACCAACAATGACTCCAAACCAAGAAGAAATATTTGAAATGCCAGAAAAAGAATTCAGAAGGTTGATTATTAAGTTACTCAAGGAGGCACCAGAGAAAGGTGAATACTGACTGAAAGATATTTTTAAAAATATTACAGGATATGGATGGAAAAATCTTCAGCATATATAAAAATAGCATATATAAAAAAGACCAATCACAGCTTCTAGAAATGAAGGACACACTTAGAGAAATGCAAAACACACTGAAAAGTCTCAGCAATAAAATCAAACAAGTAGAAGAAAGAATGTCAGAGTTTGAAGACAAGGCTTTTGAATTAACCAAATCCAACAAAGACATACACACACACACACACACACACACACACACAGAATTTTAAAAAGGAGCAAAACCTCCAAGGAATTAGGGATTATGGTAAACCATGAAACCTAAGAATAATTGGTGTTTCCGAGGAAGAAGAGAAGTGTAAAAGCTTGGAAAATACATTGAGGGAATAATTGAAGAAATTTTCCCTGGCCTTGCTGCAGATCTAGGCATCCAAATACAAGAAGGTCAAAGAACACCCAAGAAATTCATGTCAAAATGATCATTGCCAAGGCACATAGTCATCAGGTTATCTGAAATCAGGACGAAGGAAAGAATCTTAAGAGCTGTGAGGCAAAAGCAGCCTCACAACCTATAAAGGAAAATCTATCCGAGTGACAACAGATTTCTCAGCAGAAACACTACAAGCTAGAATGAGTTGGGGTTCAATCTTTAGTCTCCTGAAACAAAACAATTGTCAGCCTCTATATAGGCTGATATATATACATATATATACACACACATATACATGTGTATATATATATGTGTATATATATATTTTGGATGGAGTTTCACTGTTGTTGCCAAGGCTGTAGTGCAATGGTGTGATCTTGGCTCACTGCAACCTCCACCTCCCAGATTCAAGCAATTCTCCTGCCTCAGCTTCCCAAGTAGCTAGGATTACAGGCATGCAGCACCAGGCCATTCTAATTGCTGTATTTTCAATAGAGATGGGATTTCCCCATGTTGATCAGGCTGGTCTCAAGCTCCCATCCTCAGGTGATCCGCCCACCTCACTACCCAAAGTGATGGGATTACAGGCGTGAGCCCTCACACCCAGCCTCAGACAATAGTTTTTATCCAGTGAAACTCAACTTCATAAAAGAGAAAAGAAGAAGTCTTTTTCAGACAAGCAAATGCTGAGAGAATTTACCACTACCAAGCCAGCTCTACAAGAACTGCTAAAAATAGTTTTAAATCCTGTAACAAAACCTTGAAGTACGCCAACATGGAAACTTCTTAGATCATAAATCTCACAAGACCTATAAAACAATAAGACAATGAAAATGACAAAACAAAACAAGGTATTCAGGCAACAACTAGCCTGAACAATAGAATAGTACTTTACATGTCAATACTAATGCTGAATGTAAATGACCTAAATGATCCACTTAACAGATACAGAATGGCAGAATGGATAAGAATTCACCAATCAAGTATCTGCTGTCTTCAAGAAACCTATATAACACATAAGGGATGGAAACTTAAGGTAAAGGGATGGAAAAAGATATTTCATAGAAATGGACACCAAAAGCAAGCAAGAGTAGCTATTCTTATACCAGACAAAATACTTTAAAGCAAAAACAGTTAAAAAACACAAAGAGGGACATTATGTAACCATAAAAGCACTATTCCAGTAGGAAAATATCACAATTCTAAATATATATGCACCTAACACTGGACATCCCAAATTTATAAAACAAATAGTACTAGACCTAAGAAATTAGACAGATGGCGACACAATAGTAGTGGAGGACTTCAATACTTCACTAAAAGCACTAGAAAGGTCATCAAGACAGAAAGTCAACAAAGAAACAATGGACTCAAACTGTAGCTTAGACAGATGCACTTAAGATATTTAAAGAACATTCTACCCAACAACTGTAGAATATACATTCTATTCATCAACACATAGAACATCCTCCAAGATAGAAAATATGATAGGCCACAAAACAAGTCTCAATAAATATTAAGAAATTGAAATTATATCAAGTACTCTCAGATAACGATGGAAAAAAAATTGGAAATAAACCCCTAAAGGAACCCTCAAAGCTGTTGAAATACATAAGAATTAAATAATCTGCTCCTGAATGATCATTTGGGTTAACATTGAGTACGGTGTACACTGCTCGGGTAACGGGTGCACCAAAATTTTATAAATCACCACTAACAAACTTATCTATGTAAGTAATCACCAGCTGTTTCCCAAAAAGCTATTGAAATAAAAAATAATAATAAAGTGGTTTGAGTTATAGGAAAAAAATTAAATGTAAAAAATATAAGTACAACTTGCATTGAAACATGATGAAGGTAAAGTGTACTTTATCTTTGAAAGCTTTGAAAATTAGTAGAATAAAATTGAAGATTTTCATGATATTCTAAATAACAAAAACTGATAAAAATAAATGCAGAGGAAGTGACAAAAAAAATTCAACCTCAGGAACTGAGAAAACAATGGCAATTGATTACATTTACTAGAGGAAGCTGAAACATGAAACCCAATTTGAGTACTTATAATTTTGGTACTACCAAAATATCTACAATATTAATATCAAAATCTCATCTTGAATTGTAGTTCCCATAATCCCCACTTATCATGGGAGGGACCTGACGTGGTTGGAGGTAATTGAATCATGGTGATGATGATTTTCTAATGGGCCTTTCTCCCTTTGCTTGGCTCTCATTCTCTCTCACCTGCCACGCTGTGAAGAGGTGCCTTCCAACGTGATTGTAAGTTTCCTGAGGTTTCCCAGGCATGTGGAGCTGTGAGTCAATTAAACCTCTTTTCTTTATAAATTACCCAGGCTTGGATATTTATTCATAACAGCATGCAAATGCACTAATACACCCAGATTTTGCTTCCCATTTTACCTAATAAGTAGGTACAATTCTGAGTTCTAATTCAGTGGAAGACTTAGATTTACTTTCAGGAATTATTATCAGAGAGAGTAAGTATACAACTCTGGAAGAAAACAATAAAACAAAACTAAACATCTCAAATATTAATAATCATCTACCGACTCTCTAATAGGTAACTTTTTTTTCAATTCTTTGGAGATTGTTCCTTCCTGAGATCGAAGATCATAACCTGCAGACACTAATGCTGTGAATATTCCAGCACAATCACTCACTTAGATATTTCACAATAGAGAAAATCTTAAAACTTTCCAAACAAGAGTAGAAAATCTTACATATAAAGTTTCAAAAATCAATACTATTTTAGTCTTTTCAAAAGCAATACTAGAATCTTGACAGTATTGGATAAAGTTTGAAGGAGAAGATTTCACATTTGTAAGTCTATTCACATCAAAAGTATTTACGACATGAGAAAGTAGAGAAAAATACGATCACACATAATGGTCTCAAAATAACACACCTAGGTGTCCTTTCTCTATAGCCAATTAACAGATACATTCAACAAAAATGTGGGAATAAAGAAAGAAAAAGAAAGACATGAAATAAAGGATATACAAGAATTAACAAAAATTGAAGAGAATTCCAAAACAATGGGTAAAAGTTAAGCAAAGATATCGCTCTGCACCTGCCTTAGAATTCAGTAAGCAGAGGTTGGATTAGAAGAATAGAAATATCAAGGAAGCAAGGTCATTTAATTCAAATAAAATGATACATTAACTAAAGTATTTTATTAAAGTATTTTGACTGTACTGCAAGATTTATACTGCGGAGACTTTGGCAATATATTTTTAACACCTGATATCAAAGCAAATGGAAGAGAGAGAAATACAGAAGGGGAAGTAAGGACAGCAGAATAATACTAGAATAACACAAAATACTTGAATATCAGAAAGAAAGTCCTGGTACTACATGTCTTATACTTGAGTATTATTACACAGGTTTAATAACGTAAACATATCATACCTTTAAAATAAAATACTATGCATTATTATTGTTAAATATAATAAATGGAGAAGTGTGTAGGTGATTGTTTACGGGCAAGTTGGATGTTTAGGAGTAAAGGGAAAGATGAAACAGAGACTGAATCCTTGTCTTTCTTTGTGGAATTCCAATATATAATGGCTAAAATTCATCAATAAAAGAAAACTAGTATTTATATATTCTAAAAATCATGGAGGCATACAAAACAAGAAATTACTGGAGTAATTGAAAATGATTGTCTATGGAAGAGTAAGCATTGGCAGTTGACAAGGTAAATGAAGCTATTATTTTACTTTAGAGTCTTTTAGAATAACTTTACTTCAAAGGAAATACAACAACGTATGCAGTAGGTCATATAACTCTTAACAAAATAAAATTTTCTCTACTCATCCACCTGCCTGATTGTAAAATGATTTTTCCAAAAGAAACCTCTGATTTGATTTTTCCCATTTACTCTAGAAATTACATATATCTATATTATGAGAATAATTGTACACAGTATTCTACACTCATTATTCTTTCATTAAAATATTTTAAGATCCTATTACTTCATTATGTTTACACTATTCTTTTAATATTTTATATTATTCTGTGGTCTTTCATTGTGTGTCACATTTCACTAATTTCAAGAACACTTTTAAAAACATCTCTGAAACTAAGTTGTGTCTCGTAATTGATAGTGTCTTTCTGATATAATTGGTAGTTTTATGTTTTGTTTTCATTTGTAAGTATATAAAACGCTAATGTAATTAACAATAGTGTTATACATTAAATAAAATTATGTTAAATCAGTCTCTTAAAGACATGTAGGTAATTCTCTGTATTTCAAAGTTAAAAACAATATTGGAACGTTGTGATAGAGATATGAAAACCTTTTGGCACAAGTGAAAAATGTCATTAGGATTAAAAATATTGAATGAAATTTCTAGGATAATGTAAATGCATTTTTAATTTTGATAAAATGAGAGAATTGACCTGTAAGGAGGATATAATTTCTCTATTCTTTTTGAAGCATTGATATATTTGGGACAACAAAAAACCTTTTTAATTGTAGTCATTATTATTGTTGCCATGCAGATTGGTTGAAATGGGAACACCTTGTATTGTGTTTTTTTTTTTTTTAATTACAAGAAAGTGAGACATATTTAAATGGTTTATATCACTTATAATTTTATTTAATGTGAAGTATTTCTTCATATAGTTTTCACATTTTCTATTGAGTCATTGTTCTCAAAATATTTATGGAAACTCTTCAAATATTAAGCAACATAATTGTTTCATCATAATTTGTAAATATGATTTAACATATATTTAGGACTTCTAATACTATAAATAGACACTTAATATATTTTATTTAAGGATAATAATCCACCATAAAATTATAATTATGTTACTTGTGCTTAATTAATTGCAGCAAATATATGTTTCCTTTTTGAGAATTACATTATTTCATTCAAGAGTCAGAAAGAGAAATAATTATGTGCATTAAAATATGATATTTTTGACAATCACAGTTTTCCATATTTGAATCTTGCTTTGTGAAAACTATATATGCCTTTGAATAAGTAAAATAAAACTATATATGCCTTTTAAAAAGTCAGAATGTAAACCATTTTAAAATGTTTTGCAAACTATATATATTCTAAGCATTGCCACATAAATATCATATACCTTAAGGTAACTCTACACTTACGTCCTTTTACTCCATGGGTAAAACATACTTCTAATTATTGTGAATGATATACATGTGTAATCAGACAGGAAATACACTGGAAAATATTGAAATTGTTCAAATTTGCATCTGAGTGACCAGTGTAACCTCACCTAGACAGTGAACATAACTTTATTATACCATAACTTTTTTCTTAGAGATAATATCACTGTGCCACACAAATATAAAAATAGGAAATTAAACTAGATAAGAGAGTAGCAATGACAGGCAAAGACAGTGTAAAAGAGATACGCTATATCTACATCTACCAGAATCAGCTGGAGCTCTGTGGCAGCAGGGAGAACAAGCATTCCCAAACCGCCTCTGATATCACAGCGATGGTATTCAGGAACTGTCAAAATGAAACCTTAACTGATCCTAATTTCCAGGATGATATATAGCAGCAGACAGTGCCTCAATGAAACCTTTGTTTACTTACAACTTTAATAACCTAGGTTATAGAGATGGGAAAATTCTATAAACTGCTTTTAAAAGACATTTTATTAACCTTTAGGACGACCTCATTTCAATGTTTAGCATATGCATTCTAATTTCAGTCCATGTGGCAAAATGTTTCTAACCTAGACTTGTTGTTTCTTTATCAGCTGTCAGAAGAAAATTCATTTTGACACTAAAGCCATTTATGTTTCACCTCTGTGATAACATAATTTATTCTACAACTTATTGAACACATAATGTAAATAAAGCAACAGTGTCCTCACTATTGGTAATATTTAAAAATAAACTAATAAAGCAGATACTTTACAAGTTTCAAAGTATAATGTGGAATCAAAAACTTTACTAATGATTTTACTTGCTATATTTATATTGGAAGGTCCATACTTTTTCTCCATCTAGCACGTTAGCACATTACAGATTTTAATCAAGTATACTTTTCCTAATTACTTCCCTTATTAGATTTAGATGGCATTGAAATACTTTCATGGCTGGATAAGTCAGGCAACATTATGATAAGTTTGTCCTGCGTAGGCAAGACCTTCAGCAGCTAGAACTTTTAAATTGTACACTGCACAGAGGACATATTGAATGTAAGCAAAGTTTTTGAATTTTTTTCTACCCCCACAGGTCTATACACCTGTATCTTTCTCAAATGTCTTTGTTCCTGATATTCCAATCTTTCTCTTTCTAATCCCCTAACACGGCCACCTATCTGTTTGCCAATGCTCAGTAGACTCTCTCTCTCTATATATATTTTTTCACATGTTTTATATATACATATATGTCTTCACATATTATATATATATGTATTCACATATTACATATATGTATGTGTGTATATATACACCCAATATATTCACATATTTCATATATATATATATATATACACATACACACACACACCCAATATATTCACATATTCCTTAATTCTGAACATTCTTTCTGTACAAATGAAATGACCAGGAGCACTGCCCAAAGCACTTCTCACTGGGAGGATTAACCCCCACTGCTGACTTTTAGAGACACATTCATGTGAAGTTGTAGTGAAGCAGTTCATTTTTAGCTTGCACCTACACTCTGAGCTGACAATGAATGAGCCAAGCTTGTTACTTTTCTCCTTTGTCAGTTGGTTGTAAATGATCTCTCCATAGGGCCACAGGTGTGAGCTGAGAGAGAGAGATGTTGTTGGAATTTTTGGTGGATGACATGGCACTCTGCATATCCTAAACATGAATCTTGGTTTTGTCCTTAGACTTTGCACATGGTTGATGCTGAATGCACCACTTTTATCTTTTGATGGATTGCTGCTGAAGACATCAGATCTTTTGATTTCATGAGTATGACAGAATTCAGTTCCTGAGGAGGTGCTCCAGTATTATGGCCACTTGATGTATTGTGCTCTGAGACCAATAACATGTCAGGAACTTTTTAAAAAATGGTGTAACATTCTCTGTTGTGGGTGGCATGGCTTTGATCTAATACCCTCATAGCCTATTTGATGATTCTCCTCTTAGGACTTGTCATAAATGCCCCAAGACATCTTATGCCATCATAGATTCATAAAATATCATAGAGTTGGGCTAATAGATTGCCACCAGCACCAGATCTGTTTACACCATAGCCTGGACTCCCTAAAGAGTCTTTTTCTCCTACAGGTCACGTTCAAATCAAATAGCCCTTTTCCACCTTCATCAATTGATGGAGGCAGGCTTGTCAAAGTGAAGTGTGCTAAGCCCCAAACTTGTGTGTTGTGTATCTTTTTTTAATGATAGGAAGGTAAAGAATATATGATTAATTCTTTACTTTGGAAGACATATTTGATTTTACCACTGGCACAAGAAAATTTCCACCGATGAGGCAGGTCTGTATCATTTCTTTCCCTTTGTCTCCTACGGTCTGTATCCTCTGTAGATCATTTGCCTTGTAAAAATCTCCTATGTTTTCACACTCTTTGGACATCCACTTTGATAATATAATATCATTAACATAACAGAATACTATGATAGTATGTAGCAAGTCAAGATTTTCCAGGGTTCTTGGACTATATTATGATGGGGTTAGTGGTAGGGTATAGCTAATGTAGTCCTTAGTGTATGCTTGACTTTCTCACTTGAACACAGACTGCCCTTCTTGCTTGAGAGGAATAGAAAATGCATTTGCCATGCACAACATACTAGAGACTGTGTCAATCTGCTAGGCATCACAACTGTAAATGGAGCTAGAACTCTTTGAATGTGTGGAATCTCACTGTTCCCCTCTGAATCTGTTAGGTTTATGTGGTTCCAAAGTGATGACCTAAGTGGAGATATGAAGGGGATCACCACCCTTGCATAAGGTAATTTATGGAGGTCGTAATCATTGCCTTCTTCAAAAAATGAAATTATTTTTTATGTTTGTAACCATTGCAAGGGAAGTACATTTCAATAATTTCACTAGATCTTTTCTACTCGCTCAAAATACCAAAGAACCAAGGTGACCATTCTGTCAGTCCCAAGTATGCCCATTCCAATTATAAATTAGGCACTGAAAAAATTACCAAGTGTGCCCATGTATCTGGTGAATTCATCATGCACAAAGACTCAAAATTATATTGCATTTAGTGCTTGGGCCTCTGCTATGGTTTGGATATTCGTCCCAACTAAAATTCATGTTGAAATGTAATCCCTGATATGCCAAAAATATTTTTGTTTCTTGTAAATTACTCCATTTCAAGTGCTGTGTGATAAGCAACAGAAAACAGAGTAGGACAGAAAATTGGTATGGAGAGCGGGGTGTTGCTGATAACAAATATATGAAAATGTGGAAGCAGCTTTGAAATTGGGTAATACAGGCTGAAATAATTTGGAGGAGCAAACTAGATTCTATTGAGGGCATAGGAGACAAGAAGACAAGAGAAAGTTAGGAACTCCTTAGAGATATGTTAATTGGTTGTGACCAGAATACTGACAGAAATGTAGACAGGAAAGGCCATTCTGACAAGGTTTGAAATGGGAATGAGAAACAACATATTTGAAACTGGAGTAAAGGCTATTCTTGTCATAAATTGGCAAATAACTTGCCTGAATTGTGTTCATGCCTGAGGGCATAGTGGAAGAAAACTAAAGAGTGATGATCTAGGGAACTGGACGAAGAAATGTGATTCAGGAACAAATAAATAATTTAAGGAGATCATTTATAGTTCAAAGGGAAGCATGGTGGTAAGACTTGGACAACTCTTAACTTGGCCATATTAAGAGTAAAAAAAGCGTGCTTAGGTGAGAAAACCATAGGTGTGACTCAGCACCTGTTTTCTAAAGAAATTATTAGCAGTTCCAGAAGGGAACTAGGTAATATTCCCAAAGACAATGGTAGAAAGACCCAGAAGGTATTTTAGAAATCTTAGAGGCTACCCCTTCCAATACAGGCCAGAGGCGTAGGAGGGCACAAAGGTTTCAGGCCCAGGGCACTCTTCAAAGGCCAGCCGCCTAAGACTGCCTCAGGACTCTGATCCTTTCACTCTAGCGCAGTGCTCAGATGCCACCTAGCTCAAACACCCCTAGGTGAAGGCACAAGTTATCAATCTTGGTGGCACCCAAAGCAAGAGCTGTGGAGGCTTGGAAACCTCCTCCTAGATTTTAAAGGATGTCATAGAAAACCTAAGGAACCAGGCAAAGATACTTTTTGTGGGTAGAGACAGAGAAGAAAGCCCCCATTAGAGCAATACCAAGAGGAAATGTGAGGTTGGGAATGTCACAGCTAATTCCCATTAGGTCCATGCTTAGTGGAACTATGGGAGTAGAATCACCACCAGGACATCAAAACTAAAAAGTCATTGGCAGCATGCATCACTTGTCTGAGAAATCTTTAGGCACCAAATTGTAACCCTATGAGCAGTCTCATGCATTCTACCAGCAAACCTTAGGGGCAAGGCCTTGGGAGTCTAACTCCTGCAGGTGGCACATGGATGGAGTCAAGAGAGATTATTCTCTAATTTTAAGATTTAATATTTTCGCTGCTGGGTTCAACTTACTTAGACCCTGTTATTCCTTTCTTTTTGCCTAATGTTCCCTTTTGGAATGGGAATGTGTGTCTTATGCTTATACCGCCATTGAATCTTGGAAGTAGATAACTTATTTTGGTTCTACAGTCTCACAAGTGAAACTCTGGGCTTTGGATTTTTAAGTTGGTGCTGGAAAGAGTTAATTAATTTGTAAAGAAAAGAGGTTTAATTGGTTTATAGTTCCATAGGCAATACAAGCATGGCTCTAGCATTTTCCGTTGAGGGTCTCAGGAAGTTTTTAATCATGGCAGAAGGCAAAGGGGAGCAGGTGTGCCACATGGCAAGAGCAGGAGCAACAGAGCAAAGCGGGGGAGATCCCAGACTTTTAAACAACCAGATCTCATGTGAAGTGACTGAGCACTAACTCACTTATCACCAAAGGGATGATGCCAAAGCATTCATAAGGGATCCTCCCCCACGATCCAATTACCTCCCACTAGGCCCTACCTCCAACATTGGGAATCACATTTCAACATGAGATTTGGAGGAGATAAACGTTCACGTTATATCACATGGATAAATGGGTTAATGATTAATGGGTTATCACGGGGGTGGGACTGATGGTTTTATAAGAAGACGAAGAGAGAACTGAGCTAGCACACTCAGCCCCCTCACCATGGGATGCCCTGATCTTGGGATTCTGAAGAGTCCCCACGAGTAAGAAGGCTCTCAACAGATATGCCCTCTTTACCTTGGACTTTCCAGACTCCAGAAATGTAAAAAAATGGGTTTTATTTCTTATAAATTACTCACTTTCAGGTATTCTATTATAAGCAACAGAAAACAGATTAAGAGAGCACTCTACATTTCCACTCTGACATGGGAGCCATGATACTGCTTTGTGTCTTCAGTTATCATTGAAGTACAGGTGGACACAGTGTACAACAGGTTTTTGTACGTTTTTGTATGTTTTAGTGCTGTAAATTTCCTGCTATATGTTTACCTGAGTAAAAGTTTATAGATCACTTTGTGGAAAGAATAGCAGAATTATTATTGTGTATATTTTCCATCTTGTTCCAGTATCTCTCCTCAGAGCCAGCCTTCTCTTTGGTCTATGGGCTTCTGGGCTGAGAACTGGTTCAAATCTGAAAACTGGGTAAGGGATTATGCCAGTTCATTGGGAAGGCTGCTACTGCTTCCTAATCATTCATCTTGGATTTACTGTGGCTGCCACATAAAACAGTATCTCTTTTGAGCTACTGTGTCTCTTATCCCTGCGAACTCCATGTCCATTTAATATCTCCATAGTTCTCCATGGGTCAAGCCTTTCTGACTGCCAGTTGTATATCTCTACTCATTATGATAATTAGATTCACCTGGTTTCATTTGATTAAACACCACCACTTAGTCACTATTAATTCTTTGAATCTTATCTTGTCTGTTACTATTATGGTAGCCAGTTCTAAAGCAGCATTTCTTCTCAACAGTCATTGCTTACAAAAAATAGCCATCACTGAGCTCCTTAATAATACTGGCTATTCTCTCACCAGTGTATTCCTGTGTCTTCACCTCTCTGTTCTATATAAGATCCAGATGAGTGAAGGCAGATGATGGGGGTTACGGCAAACACAGTGATTTTCCCTGACTATTCTACTCTGCGGGATGGGGTGACTTCACTGCAGCAAATCAATGCACATGATAGGCAGTTATTGATTTTATGAATGTGTTCTTTTAGATACTCAGCAGGGAGAATCAAAAGCAGTTTGTCTTTCAATGAAAGAAAAAGAATTAAAGGAGCAGTGGCTCATCCCTGTCTAGCCTGAAGATTATTTTAACTATCCTTCTATGACATACAGCAACTTTGATTGTCATGACATTCCACATAGCAACATATAGGTCCTCTAATTTGATGACATTTCAAATCGTTCTAGTGAAAACAATCTGTTGTTACTCAGATGTCCATTAGATGTACTGGACACTCTATAAAGATACATTCCAAGCCAGAGAGTGAAAAAAAATCCCTGACCACTCTATAAAGATATTTTCAACACATGGAGTGAAAATAAACCCCAAAATTGTTCAAAGGAGTTTTAATACATTGACTTTTTATGGGTCCGTTGTCTTGAGTATTCAAGGGGATTGCTTCTAAGTAAAATTATGAATGGCATTAACAACCCAGTTTGTATTAGACAGCTACTTTACTTTTCAAAAGTTTCATGGTTAGAAAGATTACCTACTTCTATGCAAAAATGTCAAATTCTTGAAAGCAGTTGCCACTCCCACATAATAATTAAAATATCATACTAGAAAATCACAAGGCTGTCATGGTTTTGTTATTCTAATCTTAAAAGTCCTCATTCACAAGCTAATATTGAGCCATGTCAGGGAAACTAGGAACCCAAACATCCAACGATGCCTCAGTGTGAAAGCTGCTTCTTTTTGTCAGAAGATCCCATCTAGAAAATTATCAGACTCATACACTTGTAGTTCAAAGTATTCATTAGGGATACACTTCTCTACATGAAGCCCTTCCTGATCAATATAATTTCTTTTTATACTTATGGGATGAGGAATTACAAGCATATAGCATATCAATTGCAACCATATATTCTCAGGTGGAAGGAATAACAGATTTTAAATTGATTCAAAAGGTCCTAGGTGTAAGATCATTTTTATATGTGTTACTCTGTATGTAATGAGCCTTTCTACTGAGGCTACTTTTAAGATTTTCTCTTTATTACTGGTTTTGAGCAATTTGATTTTAAGGTATTGTGGTGTAGTTTTCTTCATATTTCCTAACCTTGGATTTTGTTGAGCTTTTTGGATGTGTGAGTCATGAAGTTTTGCTGTCTGGCTGATGGGAACAAGCATTATACCCAGCCCTTATGTCTAAAAATATTATCTCTAATCCACTAGAGTGGTTCTAATCAGAGCTTCCAGTAGTATTTTTCACATGTTCTGATCAGTACTTAATAAATGACAAAGGTAGCCCCTCTGAATATTTGAATATCTCTCTGTGTGCACCTTTCTCCTCTCCAATTACAATGTTCTGTGAATTTTAGCTGCCTTGTCCTATCCAGATTTTCTGCTCCATTTTCTCTACTAAAGGTGTCCCATGGGCTTTTCCTGTTATTCCTTCCAGATAGCATCCAGGAAATTCTCTCAGGGTAGCATGTTTGGGTGATTATAGGCCTCACTTCATTGGCTTCCCATGTCTTTAGGATCACCGATCTTCAGGGACTCTGTTACATTTGGTTGTTTCAGGAAGCAAAGTAAATCTGGGTCCAGCTATTCCACCTTGGCAAGAAGTAGAAGTATAACAGGATTTCAACTGTGAAATCCTGTTGATTTCACAGTTGAAATCCTGTTGTATTTTAAGTTCCTGACAATTAACTATCTTTTATACTCAAGATTGCTGCAACCTTTGTTAATCTTTTGATTTTTTTTTTTCAGTGAATTCTATGGTTAATTCCAGCAAGGCTGAAATTAGCCTGAGCTCCTTCATTAAAACGTAATTTGTATCTGAATGCCAATGACCCTTGGTAAAGACATAAAATATGCTGATTAACATTGTACGTAGTAACCATGGGTCTTAGAAAATTTGGGGTGATATTTACTAGCTTATCTGTATTGTCTGTAGACTACAGTGAGATCATTTACATCTATTCTCAGTGAGAACACCCCAGGATTCTGCATTGAAGAGCAGAATCTTATACAGTAAGAAAATTTCTTCTGACGTGTGTCATGAATATCAATAGTTCTCCATTCTGGAGAGAAAACTCAGTATGGTCCTTACAAAGGGAGAACAACTGGAATTGCACCTAGCCTCTTCTTATTGCTTAGTTTGAAGAAACCTGTGGCTGTTTTGCATACCCTTAGTGTAATGTCGTTTATCGTATTGCTTTTGGCAATTACCTGGATATCTGTAAGGACTTTCATTATATGTCTTACAGCTTTTTTTTTTTAAGCGTTAATCAGTTGCTTTCTGGGAGGCTCACATTGCTGATACTCTGCTTGAGATTTGGCAAAAGCTTTGAGAGGAAATAACATGCTGTGTTTCAGAGTACCTTTCCGAAAATGCTTTCTCTTCTTTAAAATCTCAGTCTCCGTGGAAATCCTGAACCGCTTATTTTGCATCCCCAGCTACTAGAGAGTACTTCAAACTTCTTGTTATTTTTTCAGCTTCTTCTATGTTTTCTTTACCCATGAATCAACAAATGAGCTAAAATTTAAAAACAACAACAACAAACAGAAGGTAAGTGTGAAGTTCTCATTTGTGTGCTACTTTTTTGTTCAGGTAATTTTGACTTTCAACCTGCCTGTCCCAGTTGTTCCTCAGTGACTTTTTAACACTTTCTGCATGTATTTTCAACTTTGTAGTTTTTGTTTTGGTTTGGTTTTTGGTTTTTTTAGATGGAGTCTCGCTCTGTCGCCAGGCTGGAGTGGCACGATCTCGGCTCGCTCTAACCTCCGCCTCCCGGGTTCAAGCAATTCTCCTGCCTCAGCTTCCCCAGTAGCTGGTATTACAGGCACACACCATGATGCCGAGCTAATTTTTGTATTTTTAGTAGAGACGTGGTTTCACCATGTTAGCCAGGATCATCTTGATCCCCTGACCACGTGATCCGCACTTCTGGGCCTTCCAAAGCGCTGGGATTACAGGAGTGACCTACTGTGCCCCACCAGCTTTGTAGTTTTTATAGTGTAAATGTTAGTATGATATGGTGTACATTCTAATTACTGATATTGAAATACCTGAGGTGCATTTTGACATCTTATATAGTGGACTGAAATTACAAAGCATTCTTACCACCATATTCAAATGTAAGTTTCAATATTTACACTCTAATGTGGTGGCTGCTAGACAATGTGGGTATGTATATTTAAATTCATTAAAATTAAAGTACAAATTTTATTGCTCAGTTGCATTTACCACATCTGGCTAATGGCTACTTTTTGGATAGTGAAAATATAAAAGGTTATTTTGGACAGTTTCAGACAGTTCATACAAGACTTGCCAGAATAATGGCACCAAACTTTTCTTCCAATTTTGGTAATCACACTCACAGCTAACAAATCATTCGGAGGTAAAATACTGGTAGAAAGAGAATCCTTTTTAAGACAAAGAGAATCCTTTTTAAGACTCAGAATGCTGTGAGTACATTATTCCAGCCCTACCACCTATAAGCCAAATGAGATGTGCTTAAAATTATTTGCAGAACTTCTACTAGCTATATGAGTCCCATATTGATAACTAAATAATGTAATGTTTTTGTGGCTTTACTACAAATCTATTTGAGTTCTATTGAAACCTGCAGCTTTCCATAAGCTAGAAACCCAAATCCTGGGGTCAGGGGTAGGTTAAAACAGTATGTAGCCTCCAATTAATGAAGTTCTCTGGTTCCTCTTCTCACATGGTATACACTTACCTGCTTTTATTTGTCTGATCTACAGTCTGATAATCATTTTGTATATCTGTTCCATTTATCATTCATAGTAACGTATACATTAGAATTTCAGTACTCAATATTTTAAAATTATTTTTGTTTACTTCATATTTCACTGCTTTTAGCCTGGAGCAAAGTGATTTTTCAGAGCACACACTGATAAGGCGATGTTAATCAAGTGTCTTGTGTACTGCATAGCTCTGCTATTCTTAGCATGATGATTTTGAACCGTGGCACAAAAAACTTCAACTCTTTTGTCTTTCTTTAAAGTGTATTCCCAATTACCATGTCTACTACAATTTTCAAGAGTTTACCTAATTCTGAAAAGTTTGGATACATATTATTTAAGTTCCTACTGTTTTTCCATATATTACAGATTCAGCGAGTTTTGCATTTCCGTAATCTCTCTTCATGCTTAACTTAGTATGTTACCAAAACACCAGGAGTTCTGTCTAGCTCCTGCTGCTTGCCGTGCAGAAGCCAATGACTGAGATGACGAGTATCGCCAAGGAAGAAGGGTTAAATTGGGCGTTGCCTGAGGCGATTGGAACTCAGTCTCAAATCCATCACCCTGGCTAACTAAAACTAGGGGTTTATATAGCAGGAAAGAAATGTAACAATGTTTAAAAAAACAGGACTTAGGGAGGGGCAAGAAAGCAATCATGAGGAATGAGGGGTCTGGCATCTCATTGCCTGGATGTGATTATCTGGTGAGTTTCAGTTCTTTGTAACTTTGAGATGCCTCAGGGATCCTTTCTGAGGAGGAAATTCAAGATAAAACAAATATAAGTTTCAAGCTTTAAGACAAAAAGGTCAACTTTTATGTTTATCCAAGAGATTATCTATGGGATTATTGGGTCGGTTTCAAATATCTGACTTTGTTGTTTATTTTTTTAAACATGTAAAACCCTTTCTTAAGGCTATTGGAGTGCTTAATATTGTCTATGAAAACAATAGTTACAATCTTAACCATTTCTCATCTGTTTTACCTTCAAGTATTTGTTTATATCGCAAAAAATATAATTAGTTTTGGATTTCACAACCTTTATATCCTAGAATATTACTTTCTTAAAACAGCCATGTTTTTCATATCTTCTATATAAATTGCTATGTTGGTAGTTTCATACCATAAACCATATTTAATTAATTGAGTTATTCATTCATTAACTTGTACCTGCAATTATTTAATTTAGTATTTATATTGCCTTCACTGAGAAATTGTGATTTTTTTGTTTTTATATTAAATGCTCTGTGCTCACACAAAATGTAAAATTGTTATTTGCTTTAAACATGTATTTAACATATTTTCCATTGTAATATGCAGTTACTCCTAACCCCGCAACTCAGGAGCAAAGGAGTTTTGGTTTATTATTGCTCTTATTTTTCTTCTTTGTCTTCGTCTTTCTATCACTGTTTTTTATAGGTTTGATACTGTTTTACACGATGGGATAACACTTAAGGATGGTTTCTAAATGATATTCTGATGTCCATGTTATAGTTTATTTTTATTTGTGTCTGTATAATTTCTGAATTTCTTAAGTTATTCATACTGTAGTTTTCTTTTTTGATTCAACTGTTCTTATGATTCATGTACATTCTTTAGCATGCCTATTTTTATGTCATTTCATCAATGTAGTAATCATTTATTAGAAATATATATACTTTTGTTCTTATAGACTTTTTGAAATTAAAAAAATAAAGCACATTAGTTATAAGTCAAAAACAAGTATTCTGTAATAAATTATATATAGTTTTTATGTATAGAAAATCTAGCTTTGAAACATACTTTAGTTATTGCTTTGAATATATTTGATATTTCTTCTCTAGTATACCGTTTTGTTTTTAAAATTCTTCATTTCATTTTTTTTACAAATCAGGATACTATTAATATAATTTTTCTTCTTATTTTCTGATATAAAATGTCATTGTGTAAAATTATAGTTATATTTATTGATATCTCTATCTGTAGACAGGTAGACAGAAAAGTATTATTTTTCTTCAGGCTCAGTGGTGAACCATTATAAAAGTATTACTTAAATGGACATTATTAACATAAAATGTTTCATTTACAGAAATTAATAATTAGTTTTTGAGAGCACTGACATTATTTAGGTTTTACAGAGAGGAGAACCAGGTCATCTATGAGCTCCTGCACATCTTGTTCATGATAGACTTGATTATAAAAATCTTTCAGAAATTGTATTTAATGACTAATGAAATTAGCCAATAATTAAGTTACCACTTAATGGCTGTCATAAAAATGGACAGATGCTACATTAATTTGTCATTTGTGCATTATAAGAATCATTTAGTTGCTAATACATGATCAAGTTTGCACTAGAGAATATTTAGAATGAATATGGTTCCTAACTAGAAAATTATGTGTCACATGTTATAGAAAAACTGCACAAGATGTTAAATGTATTAAAACTAAAATAATAAAACTAAAATAATAAAATAGTAAAGATTGAGAATAATGATGACCTTTATCTTGACATGTTTGGTTGAACAAAAGTTAAAGCATAAAATGTTTACTTTTCCTATAGGTTGGCAAGAAGTACTTTATTGAAAAAAACAGTTTATGAGTTTGAGTTCTATTATAATAGCAGTTCCCTTATACTTTTTATTAAATTATTCAATGTCCATTATTTATATTTAAATATATGCCATTTTTAGTTTAGAAGTAATACAAATATGTTTTAAACACTAATAATTTGCCTTATGTAATTAAATTTAATTGCTTTATAAGGACTGTTTAAAAAATTATGTTAGATTAAATTTTTAAACCTGTATGTGTTACCACAGAATCAATAACTCACGCTGCAAAATGAATCTGATTAACCTGTTGGTAAGCACGTTTATTGTTGACTTCTGCACAAAATATTTGTATGATAGTAAATAATACACTTTATACGTGCAAAAAATTATCTTGGAAGCCATAATTTCTACCCTCTTTTGTCTTTTTTAACTTGTGAAATTCGGAAAAGTAAATTTATCTTTCATGAATGCCAAAATTGTACTCAAGAAGGTAAAAATTCTGCTTCAGAGGGTATGTTACTCACAAATGCTGAACTTTTTTTGTGTGTCCACAATTAGTACAGAGTTCTTCATATTAAACATTATTACATAACTCTAAAGGCTTGTGGATTGAATAAAGACCAAATTAAATTTCTCTTTTAGGTCAATACTGAGTGTATGGCATCAGTGTATAGCTGTAAAAAGATTCCATGTTATTTTTAAACTCAAAAGATTCCCTTACAATATAATATATGATTTGGGGATCTTAGTACTATGAAATATTTTCAGTAACAAATGCTCAACTCTAGGTCTGTTTCACAAAATTCCTGTTAATTTTATCCACATTATTCACAATAACATTAGTTAGTTAAAATAACAAATATTATATTAGAAGTAAACGTTTGTGATACAAATTTTCACAGTAACATTGTATTCAAAGTAAAATGACAAAAATAAAAGAATGCATTCAAAGTAATTACACAATTGAGAATAATTAGAATATAAAGAAACCATTACGTGATTGCTAGTAATCCTTTCAAATATTAATGGATCTATTTGCATATGTGCCAAGTTAAATGTAAAAATCTTATTTCCCTGACCTCCCCATAAAATTTATCTTTGCCTTTCATTTGGTATTTATTAGTTAGATTCCCCATGTATGCTGAGAAGTAGAAAAAGGAACTGTTACTTTTTCCAAACTTGCTAACTGAAGTTTCAGTACTCTATAGCTTATTCTAGTTCTAAATATCTTACACATGAACTGACTGATGGCTGAAAAATAAAGTTACCCAATTTTACAATATTAAGATTTTTGATTATTTAAAGTGGTAAATGATCAGAAAGATGATTGCAGAATATTACATTTAAACCTAAATGTAAACTCAAAGCTCATATTATCTCCCTGTAAAACATTCTTAGAATGAAGTTGTGAGATTTTTCAACCTAAACTATCCTTTGTATTTAAAACAGCATGGGACTGGTAACAAAAGAGATATATACACCAATGGAACAGAACAGAGGCCTCAGAAATAACACCACACATTTACAACCATCTGATCTTCGGCAAACCTGACAAAAACAAACAACAGGGAAAGGATTCCTATTTAATACATGGTATTGGGAAAACTGACCAGCCATGTGAAACTGGACCCTTTCCTTACACCTTATTTTTTATATAAAATCATATATATAAATTTTTATATGATTATATATATAATAATATATATATATTTTTATAAAATCATATATATAAAATCATATATACAAATTTATATATAAATTTTATATAAAATCAACTCCTTAAATGTAAAACTTAAAGCCATAAAAACCCTAGAAGAAAACCTAGGCAATACCATTCAGGACATAGGAATGGGCAAAGACTTCATGACTAAAACACCAAAAGCAATTGCAACAAAAGCCAAATTGACAAATGGGACTTAATTAAACTAAAGAATTGTGCTCAGCAAAAGAAACTATCATCAGAGTGAACAGGCAACCTACAGAATGGGAGAAAATTTTTGCAATTTATCTATCTGACAAAGGGCTAATATCTAGAATCTACAAAGAACTTAAACAAATTAACAAGAAAAAAACAAACAACCCCATCAAAAAGTGGGCAAAGGATATGAACAGACAGTTCTCAGAAGAAGACATTTATGAGGCCAACAAACATATGAAAAAAAGCTCATCATCACTGATCATTAGAGAAATGTAAATCAAAACCACAATGAGATACCATCTCACACCAGTTAGACTGGCGATCATTTAAAAGTCAGGAAACAACAGATGCTGGCATCGATGTGGAGAAATAGGATTGCTTTTACACTATTGGTGGAAGTTTAAATTAGTTTAACTATTGTGGAAGACAATGTGGCAATTAATTCCTCAAGGATCCAGAAGAAATACCATTTGGCCCAGTAATCCCATTACTGGTTATATACCCAAAGAATAATAATCATTCTACTATAAATACACATGCAAATGTATGTTTGCTGCAGCACTATTTACAATAGCAAAGACTTGGAACCAGCCCAAAAGCCCATCAATGATAGACTGGATAAAGAAAATGTGGCACATGTACACCATGGAATACTATGCAGCCTGAAAAAGAGTGAGTTCATGTCCTTTGCAGGGACATGGATGAAGCTGGAAACCATCATTCTCAGTAAACTAACACATGAACAGAAAACCAAACACTGAATGTTCTCACTCAAAAGTGGGAATTGAACAATGAGAGCACAGGGACACAGGGAGGGGAACATCACACACTGGTGCCTGTTGGGGGTTGGGGGCAAGGGAAGGGAGAGCATTAAGACAAATACCTAATGCGTGTGGGGCTTAAAACCTAGATGATGGGTTGATAGGTGCAGCAGACCACCATGGCACATGGATACATGTGAGAGGTGACAATGTGCTAGCAACCCTCACTCTTGGCACCTCCTCGGCCTCAGCATCCACTTTGGTGGCACTTGAGGAGTCCTTCAGCCCACCACTGCACTGTGGGAGCCCCTCTCTGGGCTGGCCGAGGCTGGAGCCGGCTCCCTCTGCTTGCTGGGGAGGTGTGCAGGGAGAGGTGCGGGCAGGAACCGTGGCTGCGTGGGGTGCTCACAGGCCAGCGTGAGTTTCAGCAGGCACTGGCTTGGTGGGCAGCACACATCCAATGACAGGATGTTAAAAATTTCCTAGCCCAGTAAGTATAAAATGTTATCACTTTAATTTTAATTTACATGTATCTAACGGCTAGTAAATGTAGTGGCCTGTAGTAAATTAATTACCAAATGTTTTTTCAATTTTAGTGTTTTGTTGCTATTCTTCATACTGTTTTATTTATTAGTTATGTTTTATTACCCTCATCTCATGAATTTTAATTAGTATTTAATTAGTATTTTATTATTCTTCTATTCCAGTTATGTTCTATCTTCATTGTCATTGATTATTGAATCCAGGTTATTTAAAAATACATGTGATATTTATGTATTTCTTGTGTGTCAGTCTTTTTAATAAGAGCTAACAACCGCTGGGTGTGCATTCAGTGCTAAGCACCATTCCTGCTGGCAGTGTTAAATTTTATATATTGTATTGCAAAATATATAGCCTCTGTAAGATAAATAGTACTTATATATCCATTTTAAAGTCAAAGAAATTGCATTAGAGAAAAATTAAGCAACATGCCCTGGCTGCTGTGTCAATGAATAAGTAATTTGTTCCTAAGAAGTCTGATTTCAAAATGTCCTCTTTATAAGACCTTATGGTATATTATGACTCATAACAAATTTATACAATTAGTCATAAACATTTATTCCAGGCAAACTATATTGTCAAATAAAATATATACATATGGGGCCGTAATCAAGCCAGAACAAATATAAAAGACACGAAAAATGTTGCAGATTTAAGAGACTTACTTTCTTGGGTGCCTAATGTTATAGCACTGCTCAACCTTCAACCCACACTTCAAGCAATGGGGAGTTCTTAATAAGGAATTAATCAAACATAAAGAAAAGCAGATCTTTCCTTACGGAAGCCTGCATGAGATAAGGTGATAAAACCTGTTAAGTGGACTGGTGCTGTAAGACAGGCACTCTCAGGGATCACCTTGAAAGACAGTTAAAGTGAGACATGTACAACCTAACAGCTTGAGATGCAGGCCTTATTTCCATTTCCAGGAAATAAAGTGTTTCAAGGTCATAATCAACACAGTTTATGATCAATTCAAAACGCAATGTTTGACTGACCATCACAGTCTGAAGACTGATACTGGATAACTTTCTCTGTTTATCTCCTGTTGGATATATGAGAGGAATGTGTGTTTTCAACTGAACAATTACCAACTTCTTTTGATCAAATCCAACCTGCCTGATACAACCTGAGTACCCAATAAAGTGCAGCAATAAAACATGTTAACACTCAATTATTACACACTTTCAAGGAAACCTAGCCTTATCCATGTGACAAAAATCATTATGGATTTGGATTTGCTTTTCCTGTCCTTCCTCTGTCAGACTTCAACAATATGTTTTGGCCTTACTCATTGGTGCTTGCATAAAATTGCTCCAGACGAATCATGAATTCTTCACTTAGAAGGCTCTAGCCATGTAAAACATTAGAATTACCTACGGCCAAATAATATGGATTGCTACCTAAAAATCTTCTTGATGTTGGACTGCACATCTATTAGATGGGCTCTCTCAAACCAGTACACATGGTCAAAAGAAGAAAAAGGTTTAAGAGGAAGACATAAACAAATTATATAATTTATTTCAAATTTTTACCTCTTCCTACAAATTTCAGTTCTGCTTTTTTAGAGATTTTAGCCCTTGTGCTGGTTCCCCTTCTTCGGTAAGCAGATACTGTGGTAGAATCATGAGAGCAAGAAGTTTTGCAGAGGAGATGCATGTGAAAGAAAGGAGGGAAAGAAGTATAATTGAGCAGGGAGGAACTCACATACAATGCAGATCTGGCACAGTCTTAGACAATCGCATTGGATCTCCAAAGCATAAATGATGCGCTTAGAGGAGTCCCGTGTTTGACAGAAATGGTCATGCCCTAGTACCTTTGTGGTGTTCAGTTTACAAGTAGGAGGCAGTTGGTAAGAAAATGGCCTCAACTCAAGCATTGTATGCACATCCCCAAGATGCTACTACTGAGAGCCATCAGATAGATTCCCTATTTGCAGCTGAGTGGCACATCCTTCCTTTCTTTTTTTTTTCTTTTTGAGATGCAGTCTCCCTTTGTCCCCCAGGCTGAAGTGCAGTGGTGCCATCTCAGCTCACTGCAAGCTCCGCCTCCCAGGTTCATGCCATTCTCCTGCCTCAGCCTCCTGAGTAACTGGGACTACAGGTGCCTGCCACCACTCCCAGTTAATTTTTTTTGTATTTTTAGTAGAGGTGGGGTTTCACCATGTTAGCCAGGAGGGTCTCGATCTCTTGACCTTGTGATCCACCTGTCTTAGCCTCCCAAAGTGCTGGGATTATTTCTTAAGAAGAATTTAAGCATAGAACCTCCATGACTGTCACCGGCACAAAGATATAATAAACATTAACTTAGATATATAATTGTGATTGTCATCTTGCCATATGGAGCTGATTTCATTTGTAAAAAGTCATAAATGAGGTTAGAGGATAATTAACATTTACAATAAAGTGTAAATAAAGAACTGCTTTAATAAATGAGGATGGAGAAGGGTGAGCAATTTCTGGAAGCTACCATATCCAGAGATGATTAATGAAGACTCTTAAACCCACTAAAAAGAGAGATTCAAAGACTAAGATGCCATCAGAGTGTAAATGTTAGGGTCACTTATCTTGTCAAAATGCCTTGACCAGCTAAAATAGTAGTTGAAGTAGAGAGGAGCATAGACATAATTTTGGGGATTAAAGTCATATATATGGTCTATGACTTGAAAAAAAATCCCTCTACATAAAAACACACACACACATATACAGGCACATACAAGTTTGCATAAACGTTAGCATTCTTCTAACACATGGGTATCTGATGCCTAAATTTTTTCCAAAAAACATTTTTAGTATCTTTACTACATGACAGACTGTGTGAAACAGCAAAACTAGATGGGGGGGAAAGACAATTATGGTCCTTATTCTCATTGTGCTTATAGTTCAAGGGAGAAAAGAGAACTTTGGTGGTGTCTCAGCTTATTTGTTTAATAACCATGAGCTCCAATTATGTCTTGAGTAGTTAAATCCTAGGCATGAAAACTAAACCTTAGAACAATGAGTCCAATGTCACCTTTTCCTGGTTAGTAGTTACAGGATGGGTAAACATTTTCAGGGATGCATGCAGTGTCATCATCTTTAAGGGATGCTTGCTGTATGCATTTATAATTTCATTTTACATTCACTGTTTTCCAAAACTGTTTCCTCCTTTGAATTTTCTTTGTCATCCACTCTGTATTAGGTCTTCATTTTGTTAACCTTAGGCATTCTTAAATCAAACTGCCTGGAGATCAAGTCTACTCTCACTAACTGTGTGATGTTAGGCAAATTACTTAACTTTACGTGACCTCTTATCTGTAAAATGAGAATAGTACTGTACTGTGATTACTAACAGTACTCTCCTGAAAATTAAAGTAGGTATTGTATGGATGTACAAAAACAATACTTGTCACTTAGTAATTCAACATTATCATTTTTTATTATTAGTTATCACTTAAATTTTGTAATACCTTTCTAAATTTCAACACCTATCATCCATCACAGGTGTTTTTTTAAATTTTCTAGAACATGTTGACTTTTTCCATTTTTTCGCTCCAAAACTAAAATAGATCCCCATTGCTTGTATGAAATGGCATCTCATCTGCTAATATTAAAGGTTTTGAACAATGTGACCTCAATCCCTTTCCTTATTGTAGCATCCATAACCTCCATCCCCGTTCTATTGTAACCAGTATAAAAGGAATATAATTGGATATTCCCATCTCTAATCCTTTAGTTATTCTCTCACTTTTTCCAGAAATCCTTTAACTATATGTATGCCTATAGAAATCTGAGGCAGTTTTTATCTTTAACTAAAACTCCTCCTCCTTTGTGAAATATAATTAGGTTTTTCCTAAAGAAATAAATATAAAATTAATCTGTCTAAGAGAACATGTTTCATAATAGATTTATGTAAATATCTTGCTACCCTACTGTGACTGTAAATGGCATATTGAGAGGAGCTGTAGTACCTTTGTAATAATGCATTACTACTGAATGATTAAATGGGGGATTTCAACTTGTTATTTCTACTCTCAAGTTTCAGTAGAATGTTGTACAACAGATCTCTTCAACTTATCCCTTCTATCTAACTGAAATTTTATAGGCTTTGATCAACATGTCCCCAAGCTCCCACTCCCACAATCATCCCAGCCCCTGGTAACTATCATTCAACTCTCTACTTCTATGAGATCAATATTATTTAGATTTTACATATAAATGAAATTATATAGTATTTGTTGTTTGTGCTTATATTAACTTAATGTAATGTCTTCCAGGTCCATCCATGTTGTCACAAATGACAGAATTTCTTTCTCTTTATTGTTGAATAGTATTCCAGTATGTATACATACCACATTTTCCTTACATGTCTTGAATTTAAAATTTTAAAATATTGGGTTCAGTAATCTCTGCACTACGAATTAGCTGAATCTTCATAACTGGTCAGAAGCATGATCTTATAACTGCTTCCTTCAGCTCCTCATGCTATCAAATTTATCTGTCATCTATGTTTTATGCCTGATAAACACAAAGTTTTCTATGAAAGGTATAAAAGTGGTTTTTTAAAAGAAATTGGTCAAATCATCGCCAATATCATATGAATCGTATTAAGGATTAAAAAGTACCTCATATATAGTGCTTAACTTTTGAAACTAATTGTTTATGATTCTTACTTTTTAAGTCACAAAGACATTTAAAATTCTTAATTGGTAAACAGAGTTGAATATTATGGAAAGTTGAACAATCAGCAAAAACAACTCATAATAAAATAGTTTTTGTTATATATACACATATATGTATATATTATATATATACATGGTTTTCTACTAACTGGAATATTTTGAAAGTAAGCAATAGTGAATAGAATGGGGTAGCGAGAAATAACTAGATGATTTTATAAACCAATGACATGACCAATAATTGTCTATGAATCTGATTATATTCCATGTATTAAAAAAAATCTCTAACGTGAGGATAAGAATTTGATTCCATGCGTTAAATAATATAGTTAAATTTTCCTGCTTCTTTGAATGTTAATAAAGGAGATGACATATAACAGCATGAAATTTTCTTCTCTTGTTATTTAATGTGCCAAGCTAATGTGTAAAGCCAACATTTCCTGTTTTGGCACATTAGCTATTTGTGTTTCGTGATGCAAAATTGAGTTGCGTTTTATTACTTTGAAAATACTTTTAAAATATACATCATTTTCTTACTACATTAGTTATTTGTTTCCCTTCATACATAGAATGTCATAGTTTTCTGCCTATAACACAGTAGCTGCTACAAAGGCCATAGTGATTTTACAGGGAAGCTTTAAAAAAAATAAAATCTAAAAAAAAAGAAGTTATGAGACAGATGATATTATAGATAAACCAGAAGGGAAAAAATAAACAAAATCTGGAAGCTTTGCTTTGTTTATGACATGAAAAAACAACCATAAATCAGAATGATACTTGACAAAAACACTGCAGTTCAGTTTGTTAATAGTTCTTAAATTCAATTTCAAATTATATGAACTACAGTAACAATGTTTGAGGTATGAATTGAAACTATGTTCAAAGTGAAGATTGCATGTACGTGACTATTAATGGGCAAATATGTAAAGAACATTGTATAAGCTACAACAACAGACATATTTTGTTTGAAGATAGTAGCTGAATAAAACTTCATGGCAATAGAGATTTATTTAGAATTTCAAATTGAATAATATGCCCAATAAGTATGACAAGTTAAATGTAGGAATGCACTTTATGATTATACAAATTAAAATTGGTTGTCATATAACGCTTTTTATAAGTATTCATAGTTGTAATTGCAAGTGGCTAAGAACTTGTAAATTCATCATTTTGTCAAAACCATTTTTTTAGAAAATAATAATTTCTATTAAATACAAATATACTTATTACAATATTTTCAAAAATCGTAAAATATAACGAATAAAATGTGTCATTTTTTCCAATAATTGCTGTGTTAAGTGAGTTTATTTTTGAAACTAGATAGTTAATAAAGTTGGTTTGAAATCTTTGTGTGCACATTTAACGTTTATGCGATACTGTTTTGTTTTTGTAAATTATACCTTTAAAAACATTAATTTATGTATATAATATATTACATGTGTGTCTACTTTCTCTCATGTCAACAGTCTCCATTCTTTTATTTTTATTTATTTATTTTTTTAGACGGAATCTCACTCTGTAGCCCAGACTGGAGAGCAGTGGCGCAACCTCAGCTCACTGCAACCTCTGCCTCCCCGGTTCAAGCAGTTCTCCTGCCTCAGCCTCTTGAGTAGCTGAGATTACAGGTGCACGTCACCACACCTGGCTATTTTTTGTATTTTTTAGTAGAGACAGGGTTTCACCATGTTTGTCAGGCTGATCGCGAACTCCTGACCTCGTGATCTGCCTGCCTCAGCCACCCGAAGTGTTGGGATTGCAGGCCTGAGCCACCACACCCAGTCAACAGTCTCCATTCTTAATGATGACATCATTACTTATTTGTTTTCTCAGCCATACATGTATTTTCATTATCTGAATAAAATATATTTACTTAGTTTAATATCATTTTTGCAGTTTATTTTTTCCCTAAGACTTACTTAATTAGGTATATAAGATCAAATTACAAATGTTTTACAGTAACTTGAAATAGTTTCTCTGTCTGTGTTATATAAACAATTAGATATAAAGGTGGGGTAACTTACTTTGCATTCAAATTTAGTTATTTTATTTTAAATTTATTTAGGTTTTATACTTGTATAAAATTTTAATGTGGACCCAAAGTCAATTTTTTTAAAAAAGCTATCATTAAAGAAGTCTAATATCTATTATAGTACTCTCTACCTTACCTTCTCCCATTTTATTTCATGATTCATCTTGCTATATTCTTATACGTAATTAAATTTGTATTTCTAGCCTTCCTTTTGTAGATTAATGTTAGTGAACAAAAAAAATTCTTTATTTACATTTTTATTTCACTTAATGAAATATCCTGATGATATTTCATAATAGTATATATAAATATATCTCCTTGTTTTTGTGGCTGTACTCTGTTGTGAGGAAAGTATCAAAGGCTGTTTGACTCATCGTCTAGTGGTGTACATTTGGGTTATTACCACCCTGAACTCTTTACAAATACAGTTAATGTCAATAAACCTGTGTATATGCATCTTACACTTTTGTCACTGTATCTTTGGGATATATTTTTTAGAAGTGTGCTTGCTGAGTAAAAGTGTTTAAGAATAAATAATATTTCTAGATGTTGGCAGATTTTATTTCAGAACGATTGAACTATTTAGACATCCCAGAAATGATGTATATTTACTTTTCTATAGCTCACCAAGAGTGTATGTTGTTAAACTTGGATTTTTGCCATGCAAATAGGAAAGGAACAGTATCTTATATAGTTTTAATTTTTATTCACTTATTGTGAGAGAAGACATATTATTCTGTTTAGATCCTTTTTTTTTAACTGTTTAGAAACCTCAATTTTTTGTTGTTAGTAATAAAATGTTACCTTCTAAGGGCATTACTTTTTATGATAAAAGATGGTTAAAAATGGTTTCTACATGTAGAAATTGTCAGAGTTCAAAAGAGTGGTTTTAAGTTATTCTTAAAACAATTATTAGGTTGGTGCCAAAGTGATAAAAAATATTGGCACAAACTACAATTACTTTTGCACCAACTTAATATCATTGATCTTCCATGTGCAAGTCACTCGTCTAGGTACTAGTAACAATGTGATAAGCAAGATACAGTTCTTGCTCTCATGAGCAATGGAATGAGCCCTGGTTTGGTGAAACAAACAGGCAGTCAACAGGTAAAGAAGTGATCAAACAGAATAATTTCAAATATTAGTAACTACTAGTTTAGGAAAAGCAGAGATTGCTGGGGATGGGATAATGTTTAATAAAGAGCTTTCACTGACGATCTCTTTGAGGAAGTGACTTTGGGATTCAGACGAAAGAGAGAGAGAGAGAAAGAAAGCGAGAGAGAGAGCTATTTGATGTTGTTAAAGAAAAGCAGAAAGATACAGCAAATGTGAAGACCTGAAATCAGTAAAGAACTGGTCAGTTTGCTGCACACAAAGATGTTCCATTGGCTTTAAATGTCCCATGCACTAGAGTGGCATGGATCAAATAAAAAAGGAGAGAGGTGGCCGGGCGCGGTGGCTCACGCTTGTAATCCCAGCACTTTGGGAGGCCGAGGCCGGTGGATCATGAGGTCAGGAGATCGAGACCATCCTGGCTAATATGGTGAAACCCCGTCTCTACTAAAAATACGAAAATTAGCCGGGTGTGGTGGCGCATGCCTGTAGTCCCAGCTACTCAGGAGGCTGAGGCAGGAGAATGGTGTGAACCTGGGAGGCGGAGCTTGCAGTGAGCTGACATCAAGTCATTGAACGACAGAGCGAGGCTCCGTCCAAAAAAAAAAAAAAAAAAAAAAAAAAAAAGAGGAAGGTTCCAGATCATTCACCATTCTGAGACATATAATTAAGGTTTTTATTTCAATTCTAGGTTTACAGGAAGCTATCAGAGGCTTTTATAAGAGGGGAATTACAATTCATGCCCTTAGAAAGATAATTCTGGCAATGATGTAGGGAACACACTGGAATTGCATGGGAACAACATACACAGAGATGCCGACAAAAGGCTATTGCAAGAGTCCAGGTAAGAGGTGATGGCCCCATCAGTGTTCTTTCAGAAATTCCTGTAATGGTTCCCCAAAATCTCCATGAAATATAGTCCTGCTCCTCAAATTCTTTATGTTTTAAAACTGTTTATCAATAATACTGAGAGCTTATTAACGCTAGGCACAGTTCCAAGTATTTTACATGAGTTGATGCATTTAAACCTTCCAGTTTTATGAAATAGATAATCATATTACAGAAGTAATTGAACTCCAGAAAAGTTAACTAAATTGCCCAGGGTCATCCATCTGGAAGCAATGAGCATTTGAATCCAGATTGTCTTCACGCTGGCCTGGAATTTTTGTTGATGTTGTGTAGAAAAATTCTTGCCATTAAAAAAGTAGGTAGTGTTAAAATATATAATCACATTTAAAAATCACTCTAAGGATATATTGAAGAATGTAAATACATTAGCTCATTTCAATACTTATTTTACCTCTATTATTGGCCAGTTAAAATTAGAACATATTTTATTATAAGATTAAAGTCATATGTCTTGGGAATGGTTAAATGAAAGTTTTTACTTATACTATAATTCATAAATACTGATGCAAAGGAATCAAATATAGACATTTCTGTCTTCAGTGAAAATACAAACATTAGACTATTTTGTTATGTTTAAAATAATGTTCACAAAATGTGTTTAAACTAGATTTTTAAAAAGGTTTGGGGAAATGATTAGAATGATGAAAAAGTTACAGGCACATTATACTACTTGTAACTATAAAAGATGTAGTTACAGGTAGTATAAGGGGGCAGCCATGCTTTCTGCGGCTGGTTAGTTTGTGCTAAAGATAGACATGCTAAACATTTGACTATGGCAGCACCATGACTTTAAAGGGAATTGAGACATGCAGGACTTCATGTACATTACCTTTTGAGTGCAACAATATCACTCTCCAACACAGACACACTTTCACCTTTAAAAAGCTGTGAGTTGAAATGGCTAAAATGTTCACTGCTATTGTGAAATAATTAGTATATAAAACCAATTTTTAGAGCAAAGAAATTGTACAAATATGATAAATTATATTTAGTAATAAGTAATAAAATTAGTCAACATAAGATAAAGTTACTTTCTCTCATTTTCTGATGATTCATCTTTGGAAACATGTTTGTTTATTTCCCACTCTGGGATCATTTTTACTCTGAATATTCATCAAGCAGGGTAATTTTTACTGCAGGACCATCACTCTTTTTCAGAGGACTCTGTTGCTGAAAAATAAATATTTGGTTAAAACCACAATGAGATACCACCTACCACCACTGGAATGGCTACCATCAAAACAGTGGCAAATAATAAGTGTTGGTGAGAGTGTGGAAAATGTAGGACCCTCGTACATTTCTGGTGGTAATGTAAAATGATATAGCTGCTACAGGAAGCAGTTTGGTAGGTCCTCAAAATATTAAACATAGAATTGCCATATGGCCCAGAAATTTCATGTCCAGTTCTGTACCAAAAGGACTTGAAAAACAGGTACTCAAATATTTAATCATATTGAATATTCAAATATTTATTCATATTCACATGAATAGTCCATGCCGGCACTATTCATAAGACCCAAAAAGTCAAAAAACTTAAACATCCATCAACCGATGAATGAGGAAGCAAAGTGTGGTATATATGTACAATGGAACATTAGCCAACCATTAAAAGTACTACATAAAAACTACTACTATGTGCTAAAAGTAGGTGAAACTTGAAAATATGCTAAGCAAAAGAAGACAGAAACAAATGATCTTATATTGTGTTGTTTCCTTTATATGAAATATTTAGAATGGGCAAATCTGTACAGATGGAAAACAGATGGGTGTTTGTCAGTGCTGGAGGAAGGAGGGTGTAGGGAATGATTGTTTAATGATATTGGGTTGTCCTCTGGGGTAATGGAAATGTTTTAGAACCTCATAGAGATGGTGTTTGCACAGTATTGTAAATGTACCAAATGGCAATGAATTATACACTTTGAAATCGTCAATTTTATGTTACGTGACTTTCATCTCAAAACCAAAGAAAATATAAAACATATAAAATTTTATTTGTCAATAAGTAAATAAGAAAAAAATGACAGAGAAAGAAAATGAATACATAAATATTTGGCATAAAAATGAAATGCCATTTATTAGGTGCTAAAGTGTCTGTTTAATTAAAGAATATATGAATGGCTCATACCTTCACTTCTAGTAAAGAAACTGTAAACATTTTAATGGAACTCAAAACACTACAATGCACTAAGACATGATAAAAATAATAAGATGTGATATAAATCAATACTGAAATGGTAAACTGAAGCCATTTTGTTCATAGAATTGTGTTTGTGTGAATAAAATCTCTGGATGAAATGCAGCAACGGAAAGTACTAAAATCATTTAACAATAAAAGATAATAATGAAGATGCCTGTGTATTAAACGAACAATCCCCAACCTTTTTGGCACCAGGGACTGGTTTCATGGAAGACAATTTTTCCCCAATTTAGGGGAGAAAAATGGTTTCAGGATGAAACTGTTCCACCTCAGATCATCAGGCATTATCTTCTCATAAAGACCTGAGAAGCTAAATCCCTGGAGTACACAGTTCACAGCAGGGTCGCATTCCTATGAGAATCCAATGCCATTGCTGATCTGACAGGAGGTAGAGCTCAGGCAGTAATGCTCTCTGACCTGCTGCACACCTCCAGCCGTGCAGCCTGTTTCCTAGCAGGCCACCAACCTACTAATTCTAGTCCTTCCCATCTGAGTCACTTTATTTTTGGTAATAAAGAGTTTTGTTGTGGTGGTGGTGGTTGTTTGAGGCAAGGTATCACTTTGTCACCCAGCCTGAAGCTAGCTACTAATTTTTAAATTTTGTGTAGACATGGAGTCTAGCCATCTTGACCTGGCTAGTCTTGAACTCGCAGCCTCAAGCAGTTTTCCTGCTGCAGACTCCTAAAGTGCTGGGATTACAGGCATGAGCCACCATGCCCGACCACAAATGTGTTTCAATTAACTAAATAGTTCTGGGGTTACAGGTGCGAACCACTGTACCCACTAAGAACTTTTTGAGGAAATAATTTTATTATTTTGAATTAATCTTTATGTTGCTTTAATTCTTTCAAGTCACTTGTTTATTCCTTAAGTTCCCAGCTAGCATCAATTTTCAAGCATGTCTTAAAGTCCCACAGGTGAATTCAGTACTGTGATGTGCTGTATTCTCTAGATTTTTTTAAAAAGAAAAAACAATCTAAGCAACTACATCTCTTCTTACAAAACCTAAAGAATTCATGTGCATTATAATTCTTAATCTTAATGATTAAATAAAAAGAAAAAAGACACTAGTATGTATCAAATTCAAGAATATTGAATCAATTTTTTAAAGATAAAGGACAAGATTATTCAGAAAATAAAATTATTAGTATACAATAAAATATTTAATTAAAAAAATATCAATGCCTAACATTCACCTTTAAGGTAGATACCATTATCATCCCAGCTGATAAAATAAAGAAACTCAGGTACAAAAGATACAATATTTTTCAGAAACATATTAGCAAAATAAAGAAATTAATTTGAATCCATATAATATAGTTCCAGAATAAATAGTGAATCTAGTTGTCTTTTACAAGTATTATAACAGTATATGTATGTGGTAAATATACTTTGCCCAAATTTAAGAAAACAAAGGATGTTACAGATCTATGTAGGTAGATGGTTTTACATGTATGTATATATTTGAAAAATTCTAATAAAATTCACCATGCAAGACTCAAAGCAATCCTATTGAAGTGACATAAAAAAATAAATTTGGAATATTCTTTTCTGAAATAAATGGTAGACACTGCAATTGATTCAGTGACAGCATGAGGGCATCCTAAGATCATGGATATTGTCATTTAATCATGCATACTGGACTTCAAATGTATCATGCAGGCATATTTCTTTGATTAATATAAAATCACTTTTAAAACAGTCTGTCATCCTGCAATATCTGAGGGATGAAAACTGAAACGTTTACAACAAAATATCTATTTGTCAAATTTCATAGAATACTTGTTCATAACATTTTTGACTTTTATTTATTTTCATACTTTTCCTTATATTACATTAACATTAATGTCATAGACACTTTTCTGAGGATTCCTGATCAAAGGAAAGAGATACTTGCCTGGCATCTATGCTTCCTCTCCATCCCCTATTTTCCCAGCTAATAAAAGTAGAGCAACACTTTATCTGTACTTGGGAGTCAGATGCTCTGCATTGATAACTTAATCCAGAAGGTATAGAGACTGGAACCTGCAGACACAGGTGCATTAAAACCTCCTGAGTTCTGCATTACTGAAAGAGAAATAGTTCTTGTAATCTATTTAAAACCCTAGAAATTTTCCAATATATTACTTTTTATTTTTTAAACTTTGGTTGTATAATCTGTTTTTATTAAAGTGAAAATAAATATTGATTTAATGGAATGAAACTCATGCTTAAAAAGTAATTGATACTCATTATCAAATAAAATAGAACATATTGAAGCAATCACTTTATTGATAAAGAATGATATTTCACATGTACTGAAAAATATGAATTTTAAAAATAAAATTGATATCTAATAAAAGAGCATTTCAGCATACATTTTAGAGTCAGATAAAATTGCACTTGATAAATCATGAAATATATGTTTTAATGTACTACTTTTTAAAGTAAGGCAGTAAAAGCTTATTATGGCATTTTAGTAAAGAATCAAAATATGAAAATTACATACTTTAGTATATGGAACATCAAAAGTTATCAATAAATTTAGTTGTTATTAGTATTTTCAACATGTTTTCCATTTTTACAAGGAATTTATCATTATTTACCTGACATTCTTACTTATGAAAGCAATAATAAATTATTTTAACAGCATAGTTTAGCTTTTCACTTCTAAACAATTCTCAGAGCTATATTTCAAACTTTTATATTTGCTTGAAGTAAGAAGCCACTTTATTTTGAAATCTAAGGCAAAATAAAAATGCAAACTTAGTGTGAAATCTCACATCCTTAAAAATCAGTTATCTAACAAC
Organism: Mandrillus leucophaeus; assembly: GCF_000951045.1. Lineage (NCBI taxonomy): Eukaryota > Metazoa > Chordata > Mammalia > Primates > Cercopithecidae > Mandrillus > Mandrillus leucophaeus. The sequence goes on from NW_012106753.1 coordinate 574,554, forward strand.
TAGAAAATGTTAAAACTATAAAATAATAGGAGCAAACACTCTAGTTAAAGCAATAATAAAAGTTACAAAGAAATACTGATAGGTCACATCTGCTCAGTGAGTAATCTGCTGTGTGTGTGTGTGTGTATCTGTGACACAGAAAGAGAGAGAAAGAGAGTGATATGATTCATTCTGAAGTAGTAGTCATGATCGTATCTTATGCCAAATTGATATATATAGAGAGATATATATATATATAGCTCACTTATATATATAGAGAGAGAGAGAGCTCACTTTTTTATTTTCTCACCATCACTAGCTAGGCTTATAGTAAGAACCTAATATAACTAGCTTACATTTTCATCCTTACAACAAGATGCCCAGGCTAAGGCTCTGGTATATGAAAACACATTTAAAAGTGAATATATACAGGGTAATTTCATGCTAACATATACATATTTTACCTCAATACATTTTTGACAAGTCATTTAATAGTGCTCTATGACATGTATATTAACATTGGAATAATACGTTGAGAGCTAATTCTCTATAAGTCTCTCATGTTTCTGCATCTCGTTTGAGCCTTTGTTACCGCATGACAGGCAAGCCTTAGTTCCAAACTATCTTTTCAAGAAGAGTTTTATGGCAATGTACCTTGGAAAATTGATATAGTGTCCCTTTGTGGTGCAAAAGACAGGCAGGCACGCTTACTGTCCAGTAAAAGAAAAATGTCTCCCTCCTGAACTAAGATTTGGCATGTCCACTGCCATTATAAAATTTTCAGGTTTTCTAAGCTCAGAGCCTCTGTCCTGTAAAGCAATCTACTCCATATGCAAGCATGCTTTCAGGCCCAAATGCAGCAGTCTTTATTTTCATCTGGTTTAGCAGATCTTTATTAGCAGTCATACTGCTAATAAAGGCATACCCCCATGATTGGATTACCTCCCACCAGATCCCTCTCATGACCTGTGGGGATTATGGCAACTACAATTCAAGATGACATTTGGGTGGGGACTCAGCTAAACCATACCATTCACCCACATTGAATGTGAAAGGAAGATAATTTCCTCTCTAGGGAAAACACAGGCAAACACTTGTTACTTTTGATCGTTTGTCTGACATATTGGGGGAAGGGCAGATCATATATGTAAAAAAAAACAAAAACAAAAACACAGCAGGGCCCTTTTATGGCTCCAAGTCTTCTATGGTCCAACATTCCAAATTTGTATCCATGGAAATGACAATGAAAGTTATTGGAGTGATTTTTTGTTTTTGTTTTTGTTTTTAAGCTGTACTTGCTCCTATGAAGTGAGGTCTGGCCTTTGCAAAGACAGTTTTCAGTGACAGAAAAACCCTTGTGTCAAATCATACATAAAGTAATGAGTCTAGACTTCTATTTTAAAAAGGTGACCCAAGTAGAATGAAAAGCTGGCCCAGTGAAATCTAAATAATTCTTACAGTCAGTCCACCACTGCGAAAAATTCCACTATTTCTCATGTTAAAACCAGATGAAAATTTAAGGAATGCTACTTTGATAACGGGGCAGCTAATGCCCCAAAATAGAGTCCTCATAGAAATTCACTGCTCTGTGAGACGGTCCCAAGTAAACCAATGGGTACAAACACCAAAACCCCAGCCAGAAGATAGTGCATTACGGCTGCTAAGTCAAGGGTTTCCCAGAATTGAAACAGTCACGTCAGTAATGATTACCTTGTTGACTCATAGATAGTTGGAGTAGACAGAAATCAGCAGAAATTAATTTGGATGAACAGTGAGCAGCCCATTTAGCAACAGCATTACATGAAGAAATGATTATCCCTGTGGTGACAATGTTACACTACATGAAGCAAAGCTGTGAAATCAAAGGAGCCCTTGGTTCTCAGAAGGTTCTCTAAAAATCTGGGTCTGATGCACTGTAAGTTTGGAAAAACTGCAATCTGATTGTGTTCATGATGCTGCTGTGGATATTCAACCTTAGGGCCAGTGTGTACACTGATAAATGTATATGATTACTCTCCTCGGTGGGTGAAACCCAAGGTCATTTTTACAGCCCTGGGCATTACCGCTTTCATAAAACTTGTAATGTTTTTACTGACTTTTGGACTGTAGATACATTCTCAGCTATTTGTTCTGCCACTTGGAAAACTACAGACAGCCTGACAGATTAAAGTCACTTCTCTTTGGGATCAGAATTTTATAAACAAATTGTGGCTTCTAATTTAACCATCTGTGTCACTCAGATGCATTCCCAAAATAAGATCCTACTCTCCGATGAATCTGTCTGGAATTCAGTTACAGATTGAGCCTAGAATACTCAGATGGCTACTTTGTTGCTTGGACCCAACATTGTACAAGGCATGGAAACAGATGCACTGTTATAGACTAGGAACAAATCAAGGACCCCAAGTTTCCGATGAAGTGTCTACCACCATATTCACAAATTATAACTCCTAAGGCTGTGCATAGTGGCTCATGCCTGTAATAAGGGCACAATGGGAGGCCAAGATAGGAGGATCTCTTGAGGCAAGGAGTTTGAGAATAACCTGGACAACACAGCAAGTCCTCATCTGAAAATAAAATTAAAAAATAACTGTAACTCCAGCTAAAAGTTACCTATTGGACTCCACCTAATCTTGGGTTCTTGCTGCTATGTTATCATCATAATATCTCTTAAATTTTCATCTAGTTTTAACATAAAATGTAGGAGAGTTTCTCAGAGTGGCAAGCTGAATGTAAGAATTATTAAAATTCCATTGGGTGAGTTTCTTCTTTTCCTGTGGGCCATTTTTTTTCCCCAGAAGTTCCAGAGGCCACATCATCTGGCTTGTGTTTCCTGCCTACTCTTGACAGATAAAATTCAGCTGGACTTTGACCTCTTCTTGGGGCTTAACACTGTAAACTTGTTTTTAGGTTACAGAGTTGCTGTTCTAGTCTGACCAGTTAACTCCAGCCACACCATTATTGTTCTTGAAACTAACCTGTCATGTTTTCAGCAATCAGTGTCATTTTCAGTCTGATAATGGTATGCTTTTCATTGCAAAAGTCACTCAACAATGGGCTGATAGTCAAGGTTTTCGAGAAAACTATCATTCTCCTTGTTATCCAAAATCAGCTAAAAAAGATACCTGATTTGAACTTCCTGATCTCTTTCTGGCTCACATATCTAAGGAAGGAAGCTATGTCATTTATTTAATTCAGCTATTTGCATAAAGAAGTAATTTCCTCTAGGCCCACCCTAGGTAATGATCAAATAAAAGTGGTGGTAAGTAATCTAAATGAATTTTCAAAATTTGGCATCCCGTCATGGTTAAACTAGGGGGTGAAGCATCATTCTTTTGCATAACAGCAACTCTAAAATGGCCTGATTATTACTTCTCCTTGGTATCCAGCTGGACAAAAAGGAGCATAGGCATTTATTCTGGTTCTGCTCTTTCATCCTCTAGTTGGATTGACACGGTCTTTGGTCACGAAGATAACCTCTTGTTTAGGTACACTGTTCACCAAGTTCCTTTGTCATGGTCATAATGCATTTAAGTAACTCTCATAAAAATATCCTTTCCGAAGTTTGCAACTTACCCTTCCAGACCAAAAGTCTAGATGCAAGTTGGGGATGATTGGAAAAAAGGTAAACCTCTAGCTATCTGAGTAAGATAAGCCAATTTTGTGATTGTGGACTGAGAACAACCACCTTGTCAGGGAGGGAGGCAATACTTCAGAACCTGAAAGGTACAGGGCAGAGAAGGGCATCCGTGATGTTTTCCTTTCAGTATTACCTTTTCCTCATTAAAGAAAATACTCTGGCTTAATGCTTAATGCTTCCAATATGGTTCATACACCAAAATTTAATTGGCCACTAAGTTTTTCTTCTTCTGCCATATAGTTTTGATTATGTTTTGATCACCATTTCTCTAAACTTTCCCAAGAAGTCATTCACAAATAAAAAGCGATGGGTTTAGTTCCTGGGTCTCTACCCAATGTACCTGCCAAACCCTCTGCATGTGGTTCCATGGCCTATCATTAACACTCTTAGGTCTATATATCGTATATGGAAACTAGGCATTAAATTTCCTCTCTCCTGAAAACATGGAAACTTGCTGCTTCTTTTTAGGGTGGTCATAAAAGACCTGTGTGTTTAAAGAAGCATCTCAGTAGACCTTCTCATGACTGGAGATCTCTCCAAAATGTTGCTACTCTTAGTTATACTATGACCTTCCTGTAGGGATAACTGGTTCATTTTTATGTGTACACTGCAAGCAGTCACTCTTACCATGGGAATCATTCCTGTTAAAAAATGTGGTAAGAAATCTGTCCTTTTCTTTGGCTCAAGTGATAAATCATCTCACCTTGGCCATGGAAACCACCCAGGTCAATCTCAATTATTGTTTCTTGTTGTTATTGTTTCTTGTTGTTATGAGTGATAGAATTTCCCTTTGTATTCCAAAGGAAAGTCTATGCACTGTGAATATATCCTTCTGTGCTTTGATTAATACCTGGGCCAAAGGAAAGATCAATAAAAGAACTTAAAAATGGATTCCTAATGTAGACCCAGATGTTGTATGATTTGTTTCATTGGTTTCAGAGACTCTGGGGGTAAGCTCACCAGATAAAACACAGGACATTTACATATATTCAAATATCATATAAAAATATAGAATGTTTTATTATAGGCATGCTGCATGCAATATTAAGAACATACTTGTATTTTAAAATATCTGAAATTCAAGTTAGCTGGATATTCTGTATTTTTACGTGTTAAATCTAGCAACTCTTTGTGAGAAGTATTGTTGAAGTCATTATTACAGGATGGCCTTACTCTTTTTCTCGAAGTCCTTTGATGTTTGCCTTAATTAAATGCTGCATGAGTAAATCGAATGGGTTTGATCACAAACTCTGTTGGACAGATTAATCAGGGTAGCATACTCATGGATAATTTACCTCAATCAACACATTGTAAGAAGAAGGGATAGATGTTTTTGAAAGAAAATTTTCTATTGTCACTTGCATGAAGCATATTTTTATATATCTGTTTCAAAAAGTGCATTTTGTGTATATCTATCTGTATCTAATTAACATGTTTTACCCTTTACACACAATTTCCATAGGAGCCAGGAACAATTCCTTTATATCCAGCTTATAACGAGTGCTTGTAATATTGTATCTTCCTAATAAATATTTTCAAATTAAGTTATAACTATATGAATTTAAAAATCAATGAATAAATTACCATACAAGAATATAATTACTATCACATACGTAGAACTTCTGTGTTTTTTCATCAGGACAAGGTATTTATAACTTCTGCATATAAATAAGTTTGTCTATTCTCATCTAAATATTTAAAATATGACACTGATATCTTATTAAGCATGATGGACTAGAGACGAAATTCAATATAATCTGGATTAATGTAGTGCTACATCCAAGTGGGGTTAGTTAGAAAACCCAAGAAGTAACTTCTAATGAATTGTTGTAGTGGACTTTTATTGACGTAATATAAGGAGAGTGGATACTACCAAGTATTTATTCCAATGTTCTCTGAGAATTCCTGATTAAAACAGGGTTAGATTTCTGCCAACTATGCTTTCACTATACACTTCCTCTATAGGAGTTGTTAAATTACATTGTATTTCTCTCTGTCTTTGTTGTTTTTTAGCATGTGGCTGTGAAGTTAAAGGTAGAGTGAGTGCCTTATTACTAAGTGATTCTTGTTGAAAAACTCTAGCCTTGGATGATTGTACTTCATTCCAGACTAGGTTATTACTGTTCTAGATACCATTAAAATGGTTTGAATTCATAAATTAATAGTAAATCAATTTCCTCTTGCCATCTGTATTGATTTCAAAAATTATTCCCAAAAACTTTAGTCAATATTTCAAGTAAAATAGTTCTGATCTGTTTATATGGTGCCTTTATTGATTCTTAACAATGCAGTGTATGCATCGCTGCAAATCATAGCACTTTCTCACAGTGAATAAAAATTAATTTGTTTGTCATCCCCAATTAGAATTAGAACCAACTTTTATTTAATGAGTGTAATTTACCAAGGCAATTGAAGTTCTATTTGACCTTTGTCATTCAGCTCAAGTCTTAAAACTCACACAGACCACTCTCTGCTTTGCCTACTTCATAATGCTTTTGAGTTCTATCCAAACAGGCCCCATGACACTATTTCCCACACTTGCCTTAGTCACTCTAACTTCGTTACTTCATTTATACATATTACTTGGAAATTCCATGTCACTCATGATCCAGTTATCTACAAAAGAGATCCCTCAATTGTAGTTAGTGGTACTTCAGACTCTCTTTAATCTGACAGTAAATTATTAAAACAAGTAGAACTGGTGTTGTTCTGTGTGAACATAAGTAGAAACACAATGTATGAGGCACGTGTGTTATGGTTTTATTCTTTTATTATTATTTTATTTTTGGTGTGCTTAATCGATTGAAAGGGACTGTATATAGTAGCTTTTGGAAAACCAAAGAGAACTTTAGTTCCTATCACTTTATTTAATAATAGTGAGGTTTTCCTCTAGTAACTGTCTTTCATTTTACAGAGATTCCAAGAATAAGCTTTATGTCTAAAAATGTAGGTTGAAAATCTCAAATTTGTAAAAGAGTAGGAAAGGTACAATGTGGTGGCCCAGAAGTGCAAATGAAGCTATAAAACTTGCATGAAATATTTAACATTTAGAAAAATAAGTAAATTAGAAAATTAGAGGCTGGACGCGGTGGCTCACGCCTGTAATCCTAGCACTTTTGGAGTCCCAGGCTGGTGGATCACGAGGTCAGGAGATCAAGACCAGCCTGGCTAACATGGTGAAACCTCATTTCTACAAAAAACACAAAAAGAAAAAAAAAATTAGCTGGGCGTAGTGGCACACGCCTGTAGTCCCAGCTACTCAGGAGGCTGGGGCAGGAGAATTGTTAGAACCCAGGAGGCGGAGGTTGCAGTGAGCCGAGATTGCACCACTGCACTCCAGTCTGAGTGACAGAGTGAAACTCTGATTCAAAAAAAAAGAAAAAAAGAAAGAAAGAAAGAAAGAAAGAAAGAAAGAAAGAAAGAAAATTAGAGAAATAAGTATCCTTGTATTTATACCATATTATTTCTTTCTTAATATATCCTGTGGCTTCTATAATGTATGAATATATAATATCTAATAATATAAATTATAAATTATTAGGAGGACTTTTGTGGGGAGCTACAAAAGTAACATTATTTTAGCATGTTTATTTTCAAACATCCAGCTCACAATGAGAAATTCCTTCAACATTGCAGGAAAATGACTGACAGAAGCATTGTTTCATACTCTCTTTGATGCAGTTGGCGTGAGACTTGGAGTTTAAAAAAAGGCCTTTGTAAGTAAAAGGTTGAATCGTATGAAAGGCAGTTTATACAGTCTATAAGTATCCCTAAGAGAGTTTGTTTCTGCTCTTTAAAATCTGCCCTTTTGACAAACTAAAATGATTTTAAAAGAAAATGATTACTAACGTAGTACATTTCACTATGGATGAACAGTGAGCTATACATTGGGATAAAGGTCAACTGTGGCTATTGGTTACATCTGCAGGAGCCAGCAAATGAAAAAGCTGTCACTGCTGAAGGGAAGAAATGTGAAATGAATGTCTCACCTAATCCTTCACAGACCTCTAACAGGGGAGAGCTCAAAACTCTCAGGTTGAATGGAAAGTGCTAATACTGCATTAGTCACCATTATATGGAAATAGTGGAAAAGTTAGGGTAGCATGGTCCTTCAACAATAGGAAGTTCTTTTATAGTCTTTTCTAAAGAGTATCATAGTGAGTTTTAGAAGTAATTCAGAACTAAAGCTTAGTGATGTCATTTTATGTAGGCCTGTCTTTTGATATTTTTGTTTAAAGAGAATCTTATCTTACAAATTGGGTAAATATATCCCAACTCATTCCAGCATTTTGAACTAGGTAGAGCTTCTATTTTTTTCAATATTTATTTGACTTTACCTCTCTCCAGTTCTTTATGAATTATAATTTTTTTATTTGTATTCTTTGAGTTGATTTTGGCTCTCACATTAAATCAGTGATTAAAATATCCAGTGTCTCAGAAAATTTAGAAATTAGACACATTCTTATATATTGTTGGAAGTATACATTGATAATTCTTTCTTGGAAATGCTTTTATAAGATATATATGAAGACCCTTAAGAAATTGGCCCATTGATTCTTTGTCTAGTTAGGAACTGAAAAACAGAAACAGACAAAAATTTAGTCATTCATAGCACAGTGTCTGAGAAGACAACTTTGAACAAAGTCAACAACAAAAGAATGATTAAATAAAATTTGGATACCCCTAAGGCAACCATCTCAGAATCACTTTTTATGAAAGGTTTACCCTTACTACCCTGTTTAAAACTTCTCTCCATCCTTTTTCTACATCATCTGTTCTTGATGCCTCTGTTTGCCCTATGTCTTGTTCCTAAGAAACAGACCTGTCCTTCTCCTGTTGTGCACTATTTCCCAAGATAAATAGTTTTCTCCCATGGTAAACCTAGCTGACTTCTGCCTGAGTTTGGTCAATGGGAGACCAACATGGGAAAATGAAGGATATCAGAAGGGAGGAGCCCATGGATTTCTCCCTCTCTCTTTGCCTTTGGTTGCATCTCAAGCAGTAACTGGGTAAATTCCTGACAAAGGCCTATCATGATTCCAGCTTCTGCAAGTTACCCTGGCTTCTGGGTTTCTGCAATACTATACCTTCAGTTTGTTCCTCCAAGAGTGGAAGAAGCATTCTACTACTAGGCTCAGAGTTGCTTTACAGGCACTGGTTCAGCTTCTTGACCTACGACATCAGTAACCAATCCTCTGCATTAAAATCCTTCTCTTGAGTACACAGAGAAATTTATTTCCTGGTTGGACACTTATTAATAAATTAAATTTTTCTATCTAAAATTATCTTAGTAATATATTTTTTATAATTTGTTGTATGGGGAGCACTATCATTATTCAATGGGAGTAGTACCAATAGACCCTGTGGTTGCTGTTTCACTTCCAATGTTCAAAGAGCTTTTTGGAAGTTTCTACTCTGTCCTAATGTCAAGATCTTCACTAATGTTAGCTAAATCTAGTTATAATAGCAATATAATAACAGTAAGAGAACTTTAAGTACTTTCAAGAAACTACATTAACCACTGTATGAGAAAATATTATCTCAATAAGACAGCTTCTTTTCTTTAATAAGAAAATCTTTGTGCATTTTGTTTAAATTATGTCTACTTTATTTCATACAACTCAGATAAATGATAAGTTATGTCTTTATCCAAGGCACATTAATTGAAGGGCAAGAATTGTATTTTCATTTTTTCAACATGCAACTGGGCCATGTATATAACTCATTATGAATGAAGCTAAGCAGATGGCATGCCAAACAATCTACCTGTACTTATGAAATTTTAACTCTTTCTTTACCTTTTATTTTGAATTTTTACTTAGACCTCTGAACTTTTTTCTGATAACATTCACATTTATAGTCTTTTATTTTACATTTTATTTTTTAAATAGTTTTATTTTTTTACAATGTGCTTGGTTTATCTTTGGTCAGTGTTCCAAAATTAGATCTGCAAATGAACTTTAATTAGTTTTGCATTTATTTAGCATGCTTGTTATGATGACAGAACTAAATGAAAATTCACATCTTTCTCCAATGGGACCTTCCAGTTTTTTGTTTGTCTGCCAGTACACCAAATTATCTGTTTTTATGTTTTAGAATATGTGTACTTACTTTTATCCTCTAATTCAAATTTATATCTAATGAAATACTAGGGATAATCAGCAGAGAGATAATGTTATTGACATTTATAATTTTGTTTAATTTAAAGTAGCACACTGACCTAAACATTTGTCTGAAATAATTTCTCTCGAAAATTTTTATAATTATGGAATTATATTTTAAAAAATCAATTTAGTAACATTGAAATAATTATCTCCAAATAACTTGACATTATTCAAAAATCTTGTTTTCTATGTTGTATCTTTCTAGTCAACTAAATAATGAAGATGCAATTCAGGGGTTTTCATGTTGTAAAGAAGAACCAACAAAATAGCTTTCATGTACGTCTATATTTTGAGCCACAGACCACACTTAGGCAATCAACTGATTATATATTTTAAATTTTTCCTAACTAATGTCATAAATAACAGCCATAATAAAGTTAAATTAATAATGCTATTTAGATATGCACTGAAATGTTTAGGTATGTATAACAGGGAGTAAAGAATTAATGCAATTTACTAATAATTGTTTTAAATCCATTCAAAGATAAACCAAAGTGACCTGTAACACCCACCATTAGCCTTCATTTACAATATTTCACATTTACTTAGAAATCTTCGTTAAAGTGGGTATCTCCCATAGAGTGAAGGCATTCTACTGTCACATGTTAAAAACATGATGCTAACTCTGTATTTTGCTTTATATACACACCATTTCGTTTTGCTTGAAAAGAATTGTAGGTCATTATGATAAGCAGTCAATTTAGGTTTGAAGCATCCAGAAACAATGGTTTCACAAATCAAGCTTAAGCAGTCTTGGCTCAGACTGCTACTCTCTGCAACCCATTCCAATTGATGAACACCACCTGTGGCAACTCCTAATTCTCAGCAGCAGGCAATAATTTCCCTTGGATACCCATTACCAGTAATTATTCCCAAGACAGACTATTAGCTATGGCTTGTGAACATCTCTGCTGTAAACTTGAAAAAAAATTGATTCTAATATTTCCTTTGAGAGTCATTTGTACCTTGGTGACAACATAAATTAATACAATTCTCTTTAAGAAAAAAAAAAAGGCATAAGCATAGTTTTGGAAAAGTTATAAAGTTATTTTAAATAATAGTTTCACATGTTTTACAGGGTTCTTATGTGATTATGTTAAATATAGAAACAGTTGTAAATCCCGTTGACAAGGTAATGTGAAGCAGTTGATAATCAGACAGTTGATTTTTTTTCCTTCATATGAAGTCATTTTCAAAAATTTAACTTTTAGCATAAACATCACTGCTTAAGAAGAAAAGAGAAAAAGGAAGCATTGACTGTAGGAAAAACTCAAAACTGTTTTTCTCTGTTCTCACATCACAACAATCAACACAGAAGACTTCTGTGACCAAATGCATGAGGATTTCTTCCACCGACAAGCAAGCAATGAATTCTGCAGTGGACACCAACTAGATGTTCTCCAATCTGATTCAAAGCTGAGGCTCTGAACCCGGCGATGGCGTCAGACCCCACAGGTTGAGGGAACAGTCCCACAAGGACCCCACTTTAGACATCAGCCACAAGCCCTAACTTAACCTCTGGAACTTCTGACTGACCTGTTTCAAGTTGGAGTTCTCACGACCCTTTCTTTAGGCTCAGCTAATTTCGTGGAGTGGCTTACAAAAATCAGAAAAACACTTACTTACATTTACTGATTCATTAAAAAGGGTATCTTAATAAACAAAAATAAACAGCCAGATGAAGAGATATATAAGAGGAGTTCTAGACGTTTCCCAAGCACAGAAGTTTTTGCTTCTATGAAGTTGAGGTGCACCACTTTCCCAGAACATGGATGAATTCTTGCTCACCTTCCTATAAGCCTTCACGAGTTCAGCTGTCCAGAAGCTCTCCTTGCCCCATTATTTTAGGAATTCTACAGAGATTCCTTACATAGGCATCATCTATCTAATCGTGAGCAACTGTGTAGAAATGTGACTGGACAATAAGAGTATTGTATAATACTAACAGACTGAGGGTGGAAGTCCAGCAAGGCCTGTTTGTTCAGATTCTTTTTGGCCTCTCTGTGCAGCATTTCTTTCCCCAGGTTAGGACCCCTTCTGAAAATGGGGTTCTTAGGACCCACACTCATGCAAAATAGGTAAAAGGATTTATTTATGGCCAGCCTTAAGACAGAAAGGCAAGGGAGGGCCCTGCCTTTGGGACAAGAAGGAGCCTGTGAAAGAAGGGTAGGAGAAGGTCAGAGAGAGACTCCGCTTCCTAAGGCCTGCTTCTTAAAATGCCCCAACATTATTAAACCTGTGGTGTGTGTGCATGTGTGTGTATACACATGTGTACCTGTGTATGTGTATATATTTTATATATACATATATATCATATCACAGGCATTATAACATTTTACCTGCAAACTACACTTGGAAACTTACTTTTACAAATTCCACAGGAATTTAAAGTGGTTGATTTCAATATTCTTTCATAAAAGTAAAAATTCATTTGTAAAAATGCAACCTATACTTGCATGCAAGTTTACTATTTCTAAACTTTGTGATATTAAAAATGTTATGGACTTTTTATATCTTATTTTTATAGAGCACATATATTTGAGTCTTTTCATGCCCTTGTTCATTTTTGCCATTTAGAGGAGTTGTAAAAAATAGACATGTATGTCTATAAAACTTCCAGAGATGTATATTCATAACCTCTGCTAGCCTGCTGCAAAATGCTGGTGTTTGACAGTTCACAATTACCCAATTTTTAGTTTTCTCTGTGAAGGCGAAACTATAGTGACTAAACATCATAGCCAATATATGTATGTGAATAGGAAAATTAGAAGCAGTGAGACATGTTACCATGCAAAATATACACAGTGCATTTTTGTTAAGAAAACAGCAGTATTGCTGTAATGTAAAATGACTGGTTGTTCCATAATCAGAGAAATGTGTAAGTCAAAGCCTGAGTGGATATAGACACTTAAACAAGATTTCATAGTTGAAGATAGGAACTGAAATGTTTGGAGACTCTTGGAAAGAAAATTTTATGTTTATTGGTCAAAGCTAGTAAAGATTTCATGAATTTATTTATAAGATTTTCAGAAAGAACATTAGCATCAAGTATATCTTAGTACGAAATAGGAATTTGATTTTTGTTCTGTTAAAATTTTTAAAATGCTTCTTGGATTATTGTTCTTCTGTGAATAAGAATTTGAAAAGATTTTTCATTACCTTCTGAGTAATCTGAATAAAAGGCAAATATTCTATGTCTTATCGATATAATTTCCTATGTTTTATACTGACTTTAATATGTTCTTGATTGTTTAAGGGAGCAAAGACATCACTTCTAAAAAAGTAGGTTTCTTTTTAATTATGTCCCCTCTTACAGTATTTACTTGTAATGTATTTTGTTTCACTTTAGTAGTCAAGTATTGTTTCTTAATAAGTTGGGTCTTATGTAATCAAGTTTCAGATCTTTTGACAAATTTTAGTATTTTGCCATTTCAAACGGCATTCTAAATAATGTCTTTAAAACCAAAAACTGCTTTAAAGATTTTCCAGAGAGCTCCTCGATAATCACACGTACACATTTTTTTTTTTTTCACTGTTTAAAAAGAGTTGATAGAAATAATTAGGTCTCTAGTGTTACTATTGTTAAGCAGCTTGGTAAGCATCCTCAATTCAGATATGTTATTCAGTCTTTCCTGAGTTAAATGTGGATGAATAAAATTTACTCATACAGGTATTTCTTAATTTTTATGCTATATGAAAAGTTCCTAAAGGTATGTCAATGTTTTTACTGTCAATTATATGTTTTATTTATCAGAGACCTGATGCTGCTTTATCTTATATTAAACAATAATAGCATAGTGTTACCAATTATAAATCCAGTTATTTAAAAATGTTAACTTAATCACAGCTTTATCATTTAATTTTAATACAGTATATTCTAGGCCAGATATTTTCTCTCTCTCTCTTTTTTTTTTTTTTTTTTAGTAATAATCATGCATTATTTCAAAACTGCTTAAAGAGTAGATTTTAAGTGTTTTCGCCACCAAAAAAGGATAAGTATGTGAGGTGATGAAATTGTTAATTAGCCTGATTTAGTCATTCCACATTGTAAACAAATATCAAAACATCACATTGTACCCCAAAACTAATATTGTAAATTAAAATAAAATTCAAAAAGAAATGATGTTACCTATACATTTAGTCTTAGGTGGGCCTCCTTATATTTTTAAATTTTTCTTTATTTCTTCTAAAAAAAAAATGGGATACATGTGCAGAACATGCAGGTTTGTTACATAGGTGTATGTGTGCCATGGTGATTTGCTGCTGCACCTATTGACCCATCCTCTAAGTTCTCTCCCCTCATCTCTGACCCTTGAACAGGCCCTGGCATGTGCCCCTCTCTGTGTCCATGTGTTCTCAATGTTTAACTCCCACTTATGAGTTAGAACATGTGGTGTTTGGTTTTTCTCTTCCTGTGTTAGTTTCCTGAGGATGATGGCTTCCAGCTTCATCCATGTTCCTGCAAAGGACATTATTTCATTCCTTTTTATGGTTGCATAGTATTCCATGGTGTATATGGATCACATTTTCTCTATCCATCTATCATTGATGGGCATTTGGATTGGTTCCATGTCTTTACTTTTGTAACTAGTGCTGCAATAAACATGGATGTGCACGTCTTTATAGTAGAATGATTTATATTCCTTTGTGTACTTACTCATTAATGAGATTCTTGGATCAAATTGTATTTGTGGTTCTAGATCCTTGAAGAATCACCACACTGTCTTCCACAATGGTTGAACTAATTTAGATTCCCAGCAACAATGTAAAAGTGTTTCTATTTCTCCACAGCCTCACCAGCATCTATTGTTTCCTGACTTTAATAATCGCCATTCTGACTGGTGTGAGATGGTATCACATTGTGGTTTTGATTTGCATTTCTCTGATGATCAGTGATGTTGAGCTTTTTTTTATATGTGTTTTGGCCACATAAATGTCTTATTTTGAGAAGCGTCTGTTCATATCCTTTGCCCACTTTTTGATGGGGTTGTTTTTTGCTTGTAGATACGTTTAAGTTTTTTGTAAATTCTGGATGTCAGACCTTTGTCAGATGGGTAGATTGCAAAAGGTTTCTCCCATTCTTTAGGTTACCTGTTAACTCTGATGATAGTTTCTTTTGCTGTGCAGATGCTCTTTAGTTTAATTAGATCCCATTTGTCAATTTTCACTTTCATTGCAATTGCTTTTAGCATTTTTGTCGTGAAGTCTTTGCCCACACCTATGCCCTGAATGGTATTTCCCAGGTTTTCTTCTTGGGTTTCTATATTTTTGGGTTTTACATTTAAGTCTTTAATCTATCTTGAGTTAATTTTCGTATAAGGTGTAAGTAAGGGGTCCAGTTTGAGTTTGCTGCATACAGTTAGGCAGTATTCTCAGCACCATTTACTGAATAGGAGATCCTTTCCCCATTGCTTTTCTTTTTTCTTTTTTTTTTTTTTTTGGTCAAGTTTGTCGAAGATCAGATGGCTGTAGATGTGTGGTGTTATTTCTGAGGTCTCCGTTTGCTCCATTGATCTCTATCTCTGTTTTGGTACCAGTACCATGCTTTTTGGTTACCGTAGCCTTGTAGTATACTTTGAAGTCATGTAGCATGATATCTCCAGCTTTGTTCTGTTTTGCTTAGGATTGGCTTCTTTGATTCTATATGAAATTTAAAATAGTTTTTTTCTAATTCTGTGAAAAATGCCAATAGTAGTTTGATGGGAATAGCATTGAATCTGTAAATTACATTGGACAGTATGGCCATTTTCACGATATTGATTCTTCCTATCCATGAAAATGAATTGTTTTTTCATTTTCATTTGTTTGTGTCCTCTCTTATCTCTTTGAGCAGTGGTTTGTAGTTCTTGTTGAAGAGGTCATTTACATCTCTTGTTAGCTCTATTACTAGGTATTTTATTCTTTTCACGGCGATTGTGAATGGGAATTTATTCATTATTTGGCTCTCTGCCTGCCTGTTGTTAGTGTAAAGGAATGCTTGTGATTTTTGCACATTTATTTTACGTCCTGATAATTTGCTGAAATTTCCCATATGTTCAAGAAGTTTTTGGGTTGAGATGATTATGTTTTCTAAATATAAAATAATGTCATCTTGTAACAGAGACAACTTGATTTCCTACTTGAATACACATTATTTATTTATCCTGCCTGATTGCCCTGGCCAGAAATTTTAATACTATGTTAAATAGGACAGGTGAGAGAGGGCATCCTTATCTTGTCCTAGTTATCAAAGTGAATGCTTCCAGCTTTTGCCCATTCAATGTGATATTGGTTATGGATTTGTCATAAATGGCTCTTAATATTTTGAGATATGTTCCATCAATACCTAGTTTATTGAGAGTTTTTAACATGAAGGGATGTTGAATTTTATCAAAGGCCTTTTCTGCCTCTATTGAGATAATCATGTGTTTTTTGTCTTTGGTTCTGTTTTTGTGATATTTTACGTTTACTAATTTGCTTATGTTGAACCAGTATTGCATCCAAGGGATGAAGCTGAGTTGTTCGTGTTGGACAAGTTTTTTGATGTACTGCTGTATTTGCTTTGCCAGTATTTTATTGAGGGTTTTTGTACTGATGTTCATCAGGCATATCGGCCGGAAGTTTCTTTTTTTGTTGAGTCTCTTCCCAGTTTTCATATCAGGATGGTGCTGGCTTCATAAAATGAGTTAGGGGGTAGTCCCTCCTTTTCAGTTGTTTGGAATAGTTTCAGAAGGAATGATACCAGCTCCTCTTTGTATCTCGGGTAGAATTCAGCTCTGACTTCGTCTGGTACTGGGCTTTCTTTGATTGGTAGACAACTAATTACAGCCTCAATTTCAGAGCTTCTTATTAGTCTATTCAGGGATTTGACTTCTTCCTGGTTGAGTCTTTGTAGGGTGTGTGCATTCAGGAATTTATCAACTTCCTCTGGATTTTCTAGTTTATGTAGAGATGTTTATAGTATTCTCTGATATCCTTTGTATTTCTGTGGGATCAGTGGTGATATTCCCTTTATCATTTTTCATTGTCTCTATTTGATTCTTCTCTCCCTTCTTTATTAGTCTAGCTAGCAGTCTATCTCTTTTAATTTTTTCAAAAAAAAAAAAAAACAGCTCCTGGATTTGTTGATTTTTTGAAGGGTTTTTCGTGTCTCTGTCTCCTTTAATTGTTCTCTGATCTTAGTTATTTCTTGTCTTCTGCTAGCTTTTGGATTAGTTTGCTCTTGTCTCTCTAGCTCTTTTAATTTTGATGTTAGGCTGTCTATTTTAGAGCTTTCCCACTTTCTCCTGTGAGCATTTAGTGCTATAAATTTCCCTTTAACACTGCTTTAGCTGTGTTCCAGAGATTCTAGTTTGTTTTCTCTTTGTTCTTATTGGTTTCAAATAACTTCTTGATTTCTGCCTCAATTTCATTATTTACCCAGAAGTCGTTTAGGAGCAAGTTGTTCAATTTTCATGTAATTGTGGGGTTTTGAGTGAGTTTCATAATCCTGAGTTCTAATTTGATTGCACTGTGATCTGAGAGACTGTTTGTTATGATTTCCATTCTTTTCCATTTGCCGAGGAATGTTTTACTTCCAATAACGTGGTAGATTTTAGAATAAGTGCCACGTGACACTGAGAAGAATGCATGTTCTACTGATTTAAGCAGACAGTTCTGAAGATGTCTACTAGGTCCACTTGATCCAGACCTAAGTTTGAGTCCTGAATATCCTTGTTAATTTTCTGTCTCATTGATCTGTCTAATACTGACAGTGGAGTGTTAAAGTCTCCCACTATTATTGTGTGGGAGTCTCAGTCTCCTTGTTGTTCTCTAAGAACTCATTTTATGAATCCAGGTGCTCCTGTACTGGATGCATTTATATTTAGAATAGTTACCTCTTCTTGCTGAATTGTTCCCTTTACCATTATGTAGTGCCCTTCTTTGTCTTTTTTGATCTTGGTTGTTTTAAAGTCTGTTTTACCAGAGACTGGAATTGCAACTGTTGCTTTTTCTGTTTTCCATTTGTTTGATAAATTTTCCTCAATCCCTTTATTTTGAGTCTATGTATGTCTCTCCACATGAGATAGGTCTCTTGAATAGAGTACACTGATGGGTCTTAATTCTCTATCCAATTTGCCGGTCTATGTCTTTTAATTGGGGCATTTAGCCCATTTACATTTAAGGTAAATATTGTTATGTGTGAATATGATCCTGTCATCATGATGCCCGCTGGTTATTTTGCACACTAGTTGATACAGTTTCTTCATAGTGTTATTGTTCTTTATATTTTGGTGTGTTTTCGCAGTGGCTGGTACCAGTTTTTGCTTTCCATATTTATTCCTTCTTTCAGGAGCTCTTGCAGCGCAGGTCAGGTGGTAACGAAACCCCTCAGAATCTTCTTGTCTGTAAAGGATTTTATTTGTCCTTCGCTTATGAAGCTTAGTTTGGCTGAATATAAAATTCTGAGTTGAAAATTCTTTTCTTTAAGATTGTTGAATATTGGTCCCCACTTTCTTCTGGCTTGTAGAGTTTCTGCTGAGACATCTGCTGTTAGTCTGATGGGCTTCCCTTTGTATGTGACCAGGCCAGATATTTTCAATTGTGGATTCACATAACTTAATTTTTAAACATTTCTTAATATACAAATTTTCATAAAAATTATAATTGAGAAATAAGAAGTGTATATACATTTATGTGTACAACACGATGTTTGGATATATGTATACATTGTGAAATGGTTAAATTAAGCTATTTGACATATGCATAACCTCACATAAATATTGTGTATGTGTGTTTGTTTGTTTGTGGCGAAAGCTCTCAAAATCTCTCCAAGCAATTTTCAAGGATACAATATATTTTTATTAACTGTAGTCACCATGATATACAATAGATCTCTTGAAGTTATTCCTCCTGCTAAACTAACATTTTGTGTCCTTTGACCAACATATCCTCCATACCACCTTCATCTCCCAGCCTCTTTTTCCATGTATTTTACTATCTTTTTCCATGAATTTTACTTTTTCACATTTCACGTCTAAGTGAGTACATGTATTATGTCTTTCTGTGCCTGGCTTACTTAACATAATGTTTTCCAGATTCATCTATGTTGTTGCAAATGAAAGGATTTCCTTCATTTTAGAGGCTGAATGTAATTCTATCATGTGTATATATATAACATTTGCTTTATCTATTCATCCCTTGATAAATATTTATGTTGATTCTGTATGTTGAATGCTGGTAATAATGCTGAAATAAACTTCAGTGTGCAGCTATCTCTTTGAGATAGTGATTTCATATCCTTTGAATAATATACCCCAAAGTGAGAATCCTAAATCATATCATAAGGCATTTCTGGTTTTAATTTTTTGAGTAATAGCCATCACTCATCTATCTATCTATCCTTCTCTCTCTCTCTCTCTCTCTCTTTATCTATCTATGTCTGTGTCTCTCTCCCTCTAATGTATATATTTACAACTGTTTGCTGATTTGACTCTTTTACCATTATATAGTGGTCTTCTTTGTCTCTTTTTACAGTTCTTGACTTAAAGTTCATTCTATTTGATAGAAGCATAGCTACTCCTGCTCTTTTTTGATTTCCATTTGGTTAGGGATATCTTTTTCCATCACTTCACTTTCAATCTGTTTGTGAAGTGAGTCTCATAGGAAGCATATAGGAGTTTGTGTGTGTGTATATATTCATATATATTTTTTCAGCCATTTTATGTCTATAGATTGGAAACTTTAATCCATTTACTGAAATGTAATTTTATATATATAAGGACTTATGACTGCCATTGTTTTTACTTGTTTTCTGGTTGTTTTATAGGTACTTTTTTTCTTTTTTTGCTCTCCTTCTGTCTTCATTCCTGGTTAAGGAATTTTTTTTTCTAGTTGTATGTTTTGATTCATATATATATATATATATATATGTTTTTTTTACATATTTTGTGTATGTCCTATAAATTTTGGCTTTGTTGTTACCATGAGACCTACAAAAAATATCTTGTCATTATAACAGGCAATTTTAAGCTGAAAATAATTTAACTTTTAGAGCATAAACTAACTCTACTCATTTACTCTGCCCTTGACAACACACTATGTTTTGGATGTCACGTTTATATTTTTTAATATTCTATATCCTTTAAAATTATTGTAGCCATTATTATTTTCAATTTTTTTACCTTTATAATAAATACATATTTTTATGACTACTATTACATTATTAGAATATTATACATTATATATTTAACTGCTTACATTTTTATCATGAGTTTTATGCTTTTAGTTTAATTAGCATCTTTTTCTTTCAGTTTAGTAAACTCTCCTTAGCGTTACTTATGAAACATATCTGGTGGTGATGAATTTCCTCAGATTTGATTTGTGTGAAAATATCTTTATATCTCTTTTATCTCCAAAGGATGGCTTTCCCAGGTATAGTGGTCTTGGCTGGCAATTTTTTTCCCTCTGCATTCTGAATATATCATCTCGCTCTCTCCTGGCTTATAAAGTCTCTCCTGAGAAATTTTCTATAGCTTTATCAGAACTCCCTTGTATGTGATTTGCTTTCTTTTTTCTTGCTGCTTTTAGAATTCTCTTTATTTATCTTTGATTTCTGAGAGTTTGATGATAATACATCTGCGAGTATTTTTTGTTTAGATTAAATCTAGTTGCAGACTTTACCAGCTAGTTTCACTGTAGAAAGACCTTCTCCTATGAGGAAGTGAGATGTGTGCTTGCGGAGTCAGATGGATCTTTTCTGAAACCGTAATGGTGCCAGCTGTGTAGTCTCTGTGATGCTTTGTCAGCTGAGGTCAGTGTTGATAAAGATTTCAGTTTGATGCTTCTGCCCTTGGATATTTACATCTTTCTCAAAATGTGGCACATTTTCTGCTACTAATTCTTTAATGTAAGTTTTCCACTTCTTTCTCTCTTCTTTTTGAACATCTATAATTTGAATATTTGTTCTTTTGATGCTGTTCTATGAATCTCATAAGCTTTCTTCAACCTTTATATTCTTTTTTTGTAATCTGACTACATGTTTTCAAATAACCTGCCATAGGGTTTACAGATATCGTCTTCTTTTTGATTAATTCTGCTGTTGAAGATCTTTATTATATTTTTATTTTACTCATTGTATCTTTCAGCCTATAATTTATTTCTGACTTAAAAAATAATGTCGATCTCTCTGTGAGACTTTCAATTTCATTGATTATATTCCTGATATCATTGAATTTTTTCTCAGATTTTTTTCTTATTTTGCTGAGCTTTTTAAAAACAATTGTTTTGAGTTATCAGGCAGTTTCTCTATCTCCATTTCTTTGTGTGATTATTGTATTCTTTTAATACTGTTATTACCTCCTTGGCTTTTTATGTTTCCTGTTGCTTTGCACTGATGTTTGTGCATTTTGTGGAGCACTTTTTGCAGACTTTACCAGCGAGTTTCACTGTAGAAAGACCTTCTCCTATGAGAAAGTGAGAGGTGTGCTTGGGTGGATCTGTTCTGAAACCATAACGATGCCAGCTGCGTAGTCTCTGTGATACTTTGTCTGCTGAGGTCAGCGTTGATGAAGATTACAGAGCTCCTTAATGGCTAATGAACTGTGGATTTCTGCAATGGTGGTGAGGGTTGCTGGAGTTTTCTCAGTTTATGGCTGCTAAGGTCCTCCTGATCTCTCTCTCCCACTAGGAAAGTTGTGGCTAAGAGGATCGATCTTGTTACTGGGTATGACTTGTAGGCTCACTTGCAGTAGCAGTGGTATCAGTATCCGATGACTGTTCCTTGTGAAATGAATGCTTAATGAGTGCACAATTTCAGTAAACACACTGTGCATGCAGTCCCTCCCAAGTGTTGTGCATGCAGACAGCCCACTGCAAGGGATGTCAGGGGAGAAGTGACACAATGCCCCAGGAGCGTGCCAACACATAAAACCCCAAGTCAAAGATTAAATCATGCACATGAATCTCTCAAGTCACCCACTTGACCCTCTTCCAAGTGTACTTTACTTCCTTCCATTGCTGCTGTAATACTATTTAATAAACTTTCACTCCTGCTGTAAAACTTGCCTGGCTCTCTCATTCTATCTCATACCCATTGTTCAAGTTCTTTCTTCTGAGGAGGCAAGAATTGAGGTTGCTTCAGATCCGTAAAGATTTGCTGCTACTAACAATCTTACTAGACACATTTTTTTATTCCCCTTAATCCAGAAACAAGAAATACCTGTAATAAAAGTTTGTAAAAATGTATTCATTCATTTTGATTATCTAAACACCTTTACTTCATTTATAGGCTTAAAAGGTAAAAGAGAGTCAGAGGACTCACCCCAGAATGGCAAAAATCTTTAGATGGTTATTAAAAATTAAATAAATAAAATGAAAATAGATGTGGTTAAAACAAAGCTCTTAATATAATACTATTGAAGATTGAGTGGACCAAAGGGAGCCCCTGCTGGTTCACCAACAAGGACAGGTCCCACAGTTTTCTGCATTTACCCTATATTGAACACATCTAAGAAATTTAAGAAAAAATCAAAAGGCAAAGATTACAGTGAAAAAGTTGACATTGGTTGCGGCAACACTGAGGCAAGTTAGGATATTGATTGACAAAAGGACCTGAGTCCCTAGGCTCAACCCCCTCCTGAGAGCCCAAATACTTTCTCACCAGAGGGTAAAATGGTCGAGGGGTAGAGAAGAAAAACCTCTTGGAGCAGAACCCAAAAATGCAAAGGTTGATAGAATTATGAAGTTGGGATGTTTAAAGAAGTTTTAAGTAAAGTAGCTATGACTCCTTGTTCCAGTTTCTCTCTCCAGGGGTCTATTACCTCCAAGAGAGCTCAAAACCATGAGTGATCAGTACTTATATGTGTTTCCTGGATGAGCCCTTTTAATTTGTTGGGGGGTTGCGTGTAGAGCCACTGCATATCACATGAGGTCAACTCCCCAGACACTCCCAGCTGGGCCTCTGTCACCCAAGGGCTTTCGTTCTGGAAGAAGCAAAATGCCCTATCTTTTTGAAGCTGAGAAGTTCACTCTCTCATTTATCTATGAAAATGACTGTTCCCCATGCAAATGTGCAGACAAGCCAATTGAGATTAATTTTGGGAGATAAAGGTAAAGGAGAAGACTTTTAGAATGCATCTTCAAACCAAACTGAGGCTCCTAAACTACTACCTAGGAGATAAAACAAAACAACACACACAAAACAAAACAAAACAAAACAAAGCAAAGCAAAACAAAACCAAAAAACAGCTCAGAATAAACCAAGGACCATCAGGCAAACAGGAGGCTCAGGGCTCAAGAGAACTTACCAGTTCCACCCATAAAGAAGCTGGAAGTCAAAGGGTTTTCAATGGGCCTATGATGGCACCTTAGCTCCAGGTTCCGGTGACTCTTTGGTCAGGGGCCAGTTCCAGGAGGTTCTAATTCTTCTCTGAGGCCCTGAATGTAAGCATAGGGCATCAATTGTTGTTGATGAAAAAGAGTCAAACTCTGTTAAACTTTTGAAAGGATTTATTGTGAGCCAAATATGACTGACCAAGGTCATAGGCACAGTCTCAAGAGTTTCTGAGAACATGTGTCCCAGGTGGTTGAGTTAAAGCTTGTTTTTATACATGTTAGGGAGACATAAGACATCAATGAATACATGAAATGTATGCATTGATTTGGTCCAGAAAGGTGGGACAACTCAAAGTGGGGGCCTTAGAGGTCACAGGCAGATTCAAAGATTTTTGATAGGCAATTTGTTGAAAAACCTTAAGTTATTAAGTATTATCCAGAATCAAGAGATAGGAGTATCTGGTTGAGATAAGGGATTGTGGAGACCAAGATTCTGATCTTGCAGAATAGATGGTGTCTATAACCAGGCTTTAAAAGGTGACAGACTCTTAGTTAAATCCCTCCTGGATCAGAAAAAGACCTGGAAAAGGGAGAGCATTCTTTACAGAATGATCTTTCCCACAAGAGACAGCTTTGCGGGGCCATTTAAAAATATGTCAAAGGAAAATAGTTCGAGAGAAACTAATTTCTTTCAGGACCTGCAATCTGTCATGTGATGCTAAACTAAAGTCAGGTTGAAATATGCCATCTTACTGTTACAGAGTCGGTTTTGTCAGTCTTAAGATCTCTGTTTTAATGTTCATGCTGATCAGTTATGCCTGAATTTTAAAGAGAGTCAGGTATAATGGGCCATGTTCAGCCCCATTTTCCCACTGTGGCCTGAACTAGTTTTTCAGATTTTCTTTGGAATGCCCTCGGCCTAGAGGAAGACCATTCATTGGGTTAGGGGGATTAGAATTTTATTTTTGGTTTACATTATGGAGAGAAGTGAACTTGCTTCTATAATGCCACTTTAGAACCAGCAGTCTTCCCAATTTAGTATTTTATCTATTCTGTTCATGATGAGCCACTGTATTGTCATTGGCTACATTCCTCTATGACTAGAGTTACATTTGAGTGTCTCCACTTTCTTGGCTCTACCACTTAATAAGCTTTGATAAAGTGGGTTCTTTCCTGCAAATCTAGTTGTGGTAATAACTGAAAGCTACTACTATTTCCTAAGAGCTTTACTTTTCATTTTAGTTTCACTAAATTATGAAATGATGTCTGTAAACATTCAATTTATTAAATTATCTTTAAATGCACCTTTGATGGTATTGTTGCTTTCCTATCAAGCCTGCAGGATTAATAAATAGGCTGACTACATTTTCAGCAGGATTAAGTCAGACTAACTTAATATTTTATTAATTACATGATGCTGAGTGATTGAAAGAATTTGGGTAAATATTTGCTGGGATTTTTTTTCTACTTGGAATATTAGCAGGAAATATGACAATAAGAGCTATTCCAGTCACATTCCTCCTTTCTCTTCTTTAGCATTTCAACATGTAATGGGTGAAATTTAAGAGACGGTAAAATAGTTTGAGTCCTAGAAACAGGTATGAACTACTGCAGTTGGTTTTACATTAATCACTTTACCATAGAGTTAGAAACAAATAAATTCCTTACACACTGTCCTAATGAAGATATGTGGATTCTATATAGCTAAGATGTAGTCCAAAAGAGGCTCTTAATGAACACTGCTTTATTATAAATCACACCTATACTGTGCAGGGGAATTGCAGACTTATGAGAATCTTCCACTCTAAGGTCATATGTCAATAAATGGAACGCAAGGCATTTATTGCCAGTAGCTGTTAGTTTCCTTTGCACATACATACATTTGTTTTCTTTTTGTTACAAAGCCTTAAATTCCATTGTTCAATGAGTCTGGGTTAGAGGAATTTTAATTTGGCTGTAGATAAATGAAGTTACTTAGCAAGTGCTTCTGAAGCTCATTGGATGAGACAATGCTAATGATTCATTTCCATTCTACATTTTCAGGAGGAGATATTTGAAGTACATTTTATCTATTAATACATTGAACACTTAAGACCACAGAAACAGAATTAAGGTTTTCTGATTCCCAGTGCTTTATTATACCAAAACACATTACAAGTATAGCACTTAGTCTCCAATATAAATCATTATAGGCAAATTACTCATTGTCCCTACCTGGTAATGCGTGGTTCTAACAGAATGTAACATAATTTGGTGAATCAGAGAAGTTACAGTGAAGTGAAACCTTAAAGAATTAATTACCAAGATAATGCATTTGTAAAATACACATGTGTTTATACTATACACTGAAAGGTGACTAAATTACCATTAAAATAAAATATAATTTCCTCTTGGGCTTCAATATTTGTAGAGTTGTAATACATTAATATTTTCAAATACTCTCAATATAACCTAAGTCAATCTTCTCTTGACTCTTAGGTTGGTGATGGCATTGGTTAATATGTTCTTTTACTTTCATAGTTACTGGGTTAAATGTCATAGTCACAGATGTGTGTTGTCACTTTATCTAAATAAAATTCAGCAGCAGTAGTAATTATTTCCAAACAATATTGACCACATGCCAGAAATTCACAAAAGAGGAGAAAAAATGATATAGAAAAAAAACATGTAGGTCAAGGAGAATTAATAAGGGAGGCTGTGACACCTATCTCATATTTTTTGACATATACAGCAGTCACATTGGATCTCTGTCCACAGAAAAATTGTGTTTTTCTTTTTATTTTTTGAAAAAGTATTTCAATTTCTCTTTTTTTTAATTAGAGTGGCCCTTTTTTTGCATATTTCTCTCTCTCTCTGTCTCTCTCTCTCTTATTTCACTTGGATGAAATGTCTTCAAAGCCTTAAGCCCTCTCTCTCAAGCGTCTTTGGAGTCTGCTAGGCACTGTTCTGACGCCTATGCCAAATTTGCTCGTTGATGTTCTTATTTTGCAGAGAACGCGGTAGGTGCTCCTGCTCAGATTCATGATTTCCATATTTAAAACCCCTTTCCACTTGTTGGTAAAACCTCTCAAAAATTTGTTTCCACCGTAGCCTCCTTTCCAAGAACTTTGTCCTTCTCCAACTTTCTGGGACTCCATCATTATATCCTTTCTCTCAGATTTCTCTTCTGTGATATATTAAATAACTGTACCTTTTAAAAAATAAAGTAAAACAATTTTTTTTTTAAAAACTCATCTCTGTTTTTTTGAAATTTGGAATGAGATAGAATAAATTAGGTGTACATATCAGAGACTTTAAAAATGAACAATTGGAAAGTTCCACATATTTGTTCACTGTTCAACATGCCAATTACAATTAATTAGTGTATGTAATAAATCCTACTCTTTCCTTTGGGTAGCCAAGATACTTATATAATGCTAGACCAATGGGTCTGAAATAGGAGACTGCAAGGTAGTCAAAGTATCTGATAATTGATTGGATTATTTAGTAACCACTAAAGACTCATATAGTTTTGTTTTAATGTGCCAATACATCTTTTCTAAAAGGAGAACTCTAAATGTATTTTAAAAGACCAGCTATGTTATGAAACCTAATTTCTGCTTAAACTTTCGTAAATATGAATACTATTACATATAACCAGGAAGTAAGTTCTACAAATTCTTGCATGTCCTCGATTAGCAATTAACATCTTATAATTAGTAATATTAAGTAATGGTTTTCCATGATGAAAAACTTCAGAACCTCATATTTTTATCATATTGGTAAAAGCAAAAATTTTTAAAGACAAGGTATAAGATTTTAATAGTTTATTTATTCAATTCAGCAGAATTTCTTTTTGTTTAGAAAACATTCATTCCACAAAAACATAGGCCTTTGGTCATACACATGTGCCTCTGCTTTGTTGTTAGAAAATACCTTGTTTTGTGCCGTACTGTTCTTGAGATCTTGGATGTTGATCAGAGTGAAGTGGGGTGACAAGTTCTGACCATGTTAGGATTTAGTTGTATATGAGATGACAGTCATGTTTTCAAATAATAGAGTCTTAAAACTGTGAAAGAGAGAAAGGGTGTGGTGAGGTCAAGAATAATGGCAAATCCATTCTGTGTTCATTATTGAACCTGGTCTTGATGGGGCAGTTCTTTGAAGTAACCAGCTGACCACAAAAGAGTTAAGCACAAGTGGTGTCCAAGTCACTGGGGATTAATTCAGGGTGTGTAGCTACCTTTTTGGATTTATCTGATTTCCAGTCCTAACAGGAATTCAGAAGTTAGCATGAAGTTAAAGATAGACCTGTTTCTTTATCATCATCAATTTTGTTGATATCTATGACCCCTTGAGAAATGTTCTACACTTAATGATTAATGTGATTTCATGTAATTATTTATATCCTTATAAATTATTCATTATACATGTATTAATTTGTACATTTAACACATCTATAAATGTACTAAATTGTACATTTAACACATTTATAAGTGTATTAAAATAAATTTATAGTAAAAGTATTATAAATTTATAAAATTAAATATTTTTTATATTACTTTTTGTTTCCAAATTCAGTGACCATCGAGAACAAGATATTTATTTTTGTTTTAAATCAGTTTATTTATTTTTTAATAAGAAGTACAGGATTATAAAAACATCAGGCTACAAGTAAACTGTTTTTTAAAAGAAGAAGTAGCAAATTAATTCAAGCTAGCCTCCTAGAAGTCATCAGTAAAATTATTTGACAAGAAGGATTCAAGACACTCATATAGATAAATAGAGAGAAAGAAGAGAGAGAAATTGGCAGAGGGCAGAAAAGTTAAAATTAATGAGAACAAAATATATGTATTTAAAAGTTTGCATATTAAATTTCTTGATTATCAGAGTAGATAAATAAACAGAAAGCATTCCTAAAATTTATGTAAACATGGCTTCACCAGATGGTCTATCTGGTTCTTAAAATATATTCCACCACTGTAATAAAAATTATTAAAAGCATTGATTGTTTTATAATTTTAATATATTTTATCCATGTTTCTATATTAAATATTTAAAATGATTCTAAACTCTACTGTTAGAGAGCAATACTTAATTCCAAGGGTGAATGTTTTTCTATTATTTTCTTCTTTGGTATGGATTAGAAAAACTGTATTCAAATTCAGTAGTAACAAAATCACATTTTTCAAAGCTAGTTTTTGTTGAGATGAATTCTATGTTCACCAGCAGTATAATCATGGTTTCTGCATAAGTTTTTTGTTTTTATTTAACTTTTCTTCTTATCTATACAAATTTTGATTCATATTTTTCCATAAGAGGCTAATTGTCAAATGTTCCATGACAAAAGTTTTGGCTGTAAAACTGGAAACAAATGGTTTTTATTGCATTTCTTGGTTTTTAAAAGTTGAGTGAAAGTCCAAAGTCAACTAACAGTCTGTTATGAAAGATTAGATACAGACATCTACCTCTTGTATCATAGAAACTTACTGCTAAAAACAACAGAAACAATACAAATACAAGCAATAGAAATAAAAGATCAAGAACCCAAGTAAGTGGAAGATTGCTGAAGAGGTGTCATTAGAATTTTAGAAGCTACAAAGTGGATATGCAAAATTATCTGATACCAGAGAAAGAAACGATCGAAGTTGCCAAGAAGTGAAGAGCCTAGAAAGTGAGGCACTTTAACCAACAAACAGAGATAATCTTCCCAACCCTCCAGTGTTCTGAACTAACAAGTATCAAGTTCTTATTTATAAAGTTTTGCATTTGGAGTTGCAATGAAACTAGACAGGATTTTTTTTTCCACAAGGTTCATTGTTAAAACATCATGTTTTACAAATTAAATATATCTAATAGAAAATAAATTTAAAAGGCTATCTGGGGATAAAATACTTTAATGAAATAACTTTAATGAAAGTTGTTACAGTTTTTGAACACTGAAGTTAAAATAAAAATATCCTATGTTCATGGATAAATACTATAGCTAAATTTCCATCATTAAATACAATACTAAAGTGATATTAATTCTCTCTGCAAGCAATTTATAAATTCAATTTAATTATAATTAATATTCTCATAGGGATTTTTGTATGAAAATTATCATAAGATTTAGTTTTCATTTTTGCCTTTCTTCATTTGATTGAAAAATTGAATGAAAATGCAAAGGAAACAAGTTCATCTATGTTTTCCTATTGACCATACATCTTTTTCCCCATGTTTCAGATTCTCATGCAAATTGTGCAAATTTTCATTTTTTAAAATAAATTTAAAAAAATTTAAAAAGATTGGTTAGATTTCTTACCACTATCCTCTAAACCACTTAACCGAGTGAAAATAAATCTACCAAAATTTAGTGACTTGTTTTACATAGATTTATGTACACTTGGGGAAGGAATTTATTTGGTGAAACATTAAACAGAAGACACCAGTTGGCAGCCAGGTGTTACATACTAGAGTAGTATTTAGGATTCACTTCTAGAAAAACTGAATTCTTCATGTAAAAAGATGTTGGCCAAAAGGGATTTGAGGACAATTAAAATGCTGTGTAACAATGCCTCTGACAGCATACAAAAACATTATTAATTTTTATAGTGTTTCTATTGTATTGCATATATAGATGGAGAATCAGAGATGAGTAAGTTTGAGATAATATTTTCCAACATTAAAGACAGAAAATAATTTTGTGTCTGCCTATGATTTAGCAGTTTGATGTAAAGCAATAAAATAATCAAACAAAATGGAAAACAAACAAAAGTTTCATGAAATCTATTGCAGAGAATTTTTAAAAATTTGAGAAAAACATTTTTGGAAATTGTTTTCCTGAGGCATTTGCAATTTCATAAGGTGCCTGGTATCAGGGTCCAAGAGCTCAGAGGTTTTTATAGTGACGTGAAGCTATGAAACCAAACATTGTTGTCGAGCTACCAGAGAATAGCCAGTACGGTAAAGCTCAGAGGTGGTCACATTTAGAATAAAGTTCATTAAATTGGAGAAATATGCTGCCATTTTTAGATTAAGTAGTTTAATAACAAAATATAAATCTAAAAATGCATAAAGAGAAAATCTGCAATAATATACTGTTATTAATATGCCAAAATGTCATTAATTTCAAAAACAATATTTTGATACTTATAGAATAAACTTTTCCTCCAAATTATTCTGTGTGAGAAATGTCATGGTCACACTGTAGAAACGATGTGAGCTGGGAGATATTAGTGTGACCATCTTTGGAAAATACAGTGTGCCACAGAGAAAAAGCCACACTATAACAGGCAATATTTCTTGAGAAACATCTCTTGGAAACTAGTGAAAATTAAAACCCAGCCATAAGTTGACAGATGGCCATTGGTTGAATTTGAGTTTAGTGAACAAAATAGATTCTTAGCAATCAATCATAAAGTCAAGTTTGTCAATAGAGCATTATCAAGTAGAATTGATATATTTAGAATCAAGGTCTGAGTAATTCCCAAAGACCCGAGTCATTTGCTTTAACAGAAGGTCCACACCTTGTTACGGTATTATGTATCAACTAAGCTAGGCTATAGTACCTACACTTATTCAATCACTACACCAATTTAGGTTTTGTTGTTGAGGTATTTTGTCAAGGTGGTTAACTTCTATAAGCAGTTGACTTTAAGATTATCTTCAATAATGTGGATGAGCTTCATCCAATTAGGTAAAGTCTTACAAGCAAAAAAAAAAAAAAAAAATGAAGTTTTTGTAGAATAAATTTATTTTAAAGAATGAGCCCACGCAATCACGGTGTTAACAAGCTGGAAATTCTTAAGGCGGTCTAGCAGGCTGGGAACTCAGGAATAATTATACATTCTTGAGGTAAGATTTCCTGAGGCTGGCTGGGCGCAGTGGCTCATGCCTGTAATCCCAGCACTTTGGGAGGCCGAGGCGGGCAGATCATGAGGTCAGGAGATCGAGACCATCCTGGCTAACACGGTGAAACCCCGTCTCTACTAAAACTACAAAAAATTAGCCGGGCATGGTGGCGGGCGCCTATAGTCCCAGCTACTCGGGAGGCTGAAGCAGGAGAATGACGTGAACCCAGGAGACGGAGCTTGCAGTGAGCCAAGATTGCACCACTGCACTCCAGCCTGGGCGACAGAGTAAGGCTCCGTCTCAAAAGGGAAAAAAGAAAAAAAATTACTGAGGCTTTTCAACTGATTAGATTGCTTGTGCTTCTCTGGAGAACTGTGATATACGTTTCCAATGTCTCAACTTTTTCAGAAGTATTATACAATGGGAAAGAAACGGTTAAACAGCTATCTAGACTCTCTCCCTTTACTGTGAGACCTTGCCTTGAATAAAAAAGAAAGTAGCTTAATAAATCTTTATACAAATAGTTGATACTATTCCTTTCAGAATTCCTAAAGTAAATTCCTGAACAGTGGGATAAATGTTTTCAGCAGAGTGTGCCTAGGATTACCTTTGCCTAGAATTACATCTGCTAAACAAACATAGAATCTGGTAATTGAAGGGGCAAGAATTATTGGGGAAATTTACAGCAGCAATAAAACAATCTAAGAAAAAATTGAGATATTTAACAACAAAAATGTGACTTTTTACTCCAACTTGGAAAAACGAATCTTAATCTAGTTCATGGTGCATCCTAAAACAAGAATAGATTTGGGGAGCATAATTTGCGCTATTTCTCTGTCTAACCTGTGGTTTACAGGTATTTGTACTCCTATATAACTATCAGTAAAGGTTAATATTCCTAAATTCTCTGATTTATGTAAGTCTAAGTTGACTGTCCAACTCTTTAGACATTAAAAAAATCTAATTATTTAATTTAAAAATTTTGAAATATATGGAGATTATATGAGAAAATTAAAATTCCCTGTAATTCTATTTTTATTATGCAATTCTGTATTATAATAAATGTTACCTTATTTCTCTTGTTCTTTCAAATACTATAACAAATAGCATTATGCAACAGTCAGTATTCTGGTAATCAGACATAATTATTAGAGACAATATGAGACAAGTCTATTACTAAATACTTTCTAAATTTCATATTATTTAAGAACCAAAATAATTTATAATTTATGATAATTCATCCATTTAAATCCAACATTTTGATGGAGTTATACAATAGTCTGTTCATCTTCTCATGCTTGTGCTATATTCTTTTTTTGTGACAGAGTATCTCTCTTTCACCCAGGTTGGAGAGCAGTGGTCTGATCTTGCCTCACTGCAACCTCTGCCTTTGAG